>NC_079319.1:80007952-80309400 GCF_029931775.1 Euleptes europaea
GTTAATTACACTTGGGAGATGCCCTAGCCTGTTGCATCTAACCCTTAAAGCAGTATTATCATAGAAGACACAAATTAAATGGAAACTTCTACTGAGTACAACTTAAAGGAACTTACATTTGGCTGGGATGTGGGGATAGGGTGTGTTATGATTGGGGACCATGAAACTATAGCAACTGTAAATTTCCACAAGAGGGGAAAGTCAGAGAAAACAGGAACTTGGTTTCAGCAGGAAAACCAGCCATTTGGCCTAAATTCCAAATGAATGGGTATCATAAAACCTGATCAAGGAAGAGAGCCATGGGTTGTGTATCAATGGACCTCATTGGCAGAGCTCCCACACAGGGCAGGATTCCTAACTCTGGATTTGTAGGGGTCACCTAAATAGACAAAAGTTTTAAAAGGGGAAATCTTCCTTTGTTCTGGGTTCAACTACTTTGCCCAGATGCTGCAACTGGTGGGCCTCACCCTCCTCTGTAACAGAGCAGCAAGGAGGATAGGAAATGACTGGCAACTATCTGGTAATGTAACTTAGCTAGTCTTATGTTTACATTTTATTGCCTGAGACCTGTATCTCCTACCTATGACAGCTATTTTCCATGTTTGTGCTCTAGTTTAATATTTAATAATAAGGCTTCGTTCCTGCATCTCAAACCCCACCTACACAATGAAGACCAATGAAGGACACACACACACTGGTGGTGGTGGGGAGCTAAAGTAGTTGGAAGTTCTGCCCTTTGTACTTGCTCACAGGCAGCCTTATCAGGGTACCCCAAGGCACTGGTTATTTGAGAGGCTGGGTTTTATAACTTGGGGTAGTGGCAAGAGGAAACACACTTTTACATGCAGGCAAACCTATAACACACGTGAGAACGCACAGACCAAGGGCAGGATTGTGACAGGGTGATAAAGCTTAACCCCATTTGAGTGAAAAATAACAATCATAATTTAGCTACTTATTTTAAAATGTAATGGTTGTTTTTTAATTTGGCCATGCATGCCATTTTTGTGACTCAACTAGTGTCATCAGTAATGATATCAGTAACTTTGGATCCTGTTTAAAGATTCCCTGTCTGTGTATATAACATCAGCCACACGGGGACAGAAGAGCAGAAAAAGCAGCATGGTATGGGAAGACTATGAATTCTGTAATAACAGGACTTTCCTCCTGGGCCTGGCCATCTATCACGTAAATATTTTAGAATCTGACTTCATCTGCTGGCTGCCAGAAAGATTTTCTGGCTGTTCTCCCATACTGATGCAATGCTCTTCTTGACTGGGACATTTATTACCCTGCATTATGCACTCGGTGTGTGTAGCAGTCATTGTACCCTAAGAAGTTTGGGAATATTTTCTTAATGCTCTTCTCTGCACAGTTTATGACATCAGTTGAGGAAGGCCACTAATAGTGTGTGTGTGTGTTGCCTGCTTCCTTCCTTTCTCTTGCTTTTCCACTCCCCTCCCTTCCTTTCTGCTAGCAGTTTGTCAAACTGTCTTGCCTTTATCTCATCCTACCCATGCTTTGCAAATAAGTACAGGATGATTGATGTACTTCTGTTTTTTGTGTGTGTGTGTTTTTCAAGTCTGGGCTAAATAAAGCAACCCTCCAACACTAGGCAGTTTGCGGAGGTGTAGGGGAAACCCATCCATTGTGGTGAGCAGCATCTATAAAGTGTTATCTCAGCAAAGTTAGCACAGACAGGGGTGAAGGGTATGGAGGATCCATTTCAAAAGACTGCCTTCTCCCTCACCACTCCCATCTCTTTACCCTGACCACGGCACCCTTTGAGAACTCACAAAAGCCTCTTGTTTCCCTCAATCTTTGGTTTAAGCTGCAAGTCCCAATGGAATGCCAAGTCAACTAAAACCTTGCCAGCTTAATTGTGTTCAAATGCTGCCTTAGTGACAATTACAAAAACCTGTTAAAACTTTACTGCTGGCCTGGGCTGATGAATGTGAGCCGTGGCATATTGAGCCATGTGGGAGCAGGCAATTAAGGCTGAAGTTTCTACATTATTATTAGTATTGCTTTCCTTCTGCAAAGGTTAAGGAGTGGGAAATAATTTGCCACTGCAAAGGGGGGAGAAGAACAGAGGGATAAATAAGGGGGGGTAGAAAGTCAGTCAGAGAACTGAAAGTACTGCTGCTAAGTCTACAGTAAAGGGAATTTCTCTTTCTCTTTTTATGTGATTGTGCTGCAAAGTATAATCGTATCCCCAGAAGTTTATGTATTCAGATTCTCCTTCCATGGAATTCCCCAAGTAAAACTGAATTTAATATTTACCTCCTAAAGTGCTTCTGCGGTGCCAAGTAGAATAGGAAGATGTTGCAGGTATTGCATTTCTTTCAGCATGTTTTAAAAACGTATTATTATTGCAGTAAAATAGGTGAATGGTTATCATACTGAGTTCTACATACTATCCAAGTATATCTATTTGATAGGTGCAATGCCTGCTCTTATCGTTATTCTTAATTCATAGTTAAATTCAAAATATCAGGGCCCACCCATTTACTTTGATCGGTAGAACAACACATTCTTGCTTTGATACTGAAATCTCACAACTTTCCTAGCACATCATTAATTTTTAAAATTTGGCATTAGGGAGTTAGATTTATATATCCCAGTGTTAAATGTGTGTACTTAGCACAGTGTGCCAGCAACAGATTACATGGAATGTGTTTCCTTCACAGCTCAATTAATTATGCCTGTAACCTGCCTTTTTCCATGGGGCAGGGCTAGGGATGCCAACCTCCAGGTAGGACCTGGGGATCCCCCAGAATTACAGCTCATCTCCAGACTACAGAGGTCAGTTCCCCTGGAAAAAATGGATGCTTTGCAGGTTGGACTCTATGGCATTGTACCCCACTGAGGTCCCTATCCTCCTCTCCACCGCCAATTCTCCAGGAGTTTCCCAACCTGATCTGGTAAAAAAATAATTTAAAAAATGTCTTGCGGGTGGCAGGAGGGACCTGGAAACTCTAGACAGGGCCTCAGAATGAGACCTTGCAATTTAAAGTTATCGTGGACCATGCCTTGTCATGCAATTGAACACAGTTTAGACTTTATGTCCTGGGCTTATGAGCCTCAGATCTCCGCTGTAAAGAGAAAAGTAGCAATCAACCTTCCTTCCCTCTGAGGTTCAAAAACTGATACTGAGGATCAAAATCAAGAATGCTACAGCTATGGGACTGAAGAAGCCCCATAAAATAGCTTAAAGGGGTAAGGGAAGCAGCTGTAAAACAGAAGAGCAAAACCTACAGGGACACTGGCTGGCATAGCAAACTGCCCCCTTGCTAAATGGGCCTAACTTCTAGTAAATGTCTAATAGGATCTTGCCCACTGGGACAAACATTGCCAGATCTTTATGGGAATACTATACTATACTATACTATACTATACTATACTATACTATACTATACTATACTATACTATACTATACACTATGGGGAATATACTATACTGAGAGCAATGTGGAACCCATGGTTTTAATTCTGCTTTTGGCTGATTGCAGAAAAGAAATGATTAACCACTGCAGAGGGGTAGTATGGAAGCAACATTGGTTCAGTACAATCCAAAGCAGAGTTAAAACCCTTCTAAATCCTTTGAAGTCAGTGGGCCTAGAAGGATGTAACTCTGTTTAGGATTGCACTTGTAGCTTCCTGAATGCCCACAGTGTGCTATGGATACCAGAATGGAAAAGCTCATGCCCAAGTGGAATTTCATGTAGTAAAAGAGAAGCTCTGCAGGCGTTCTGCCCCATATCACAGGATGGGAAGCACATATGAGAGAATGAGCTGTATGCATGCCTTTTTCTCTTTGGTAAAGAAAAGTGTGAAAACCCCATAGTCCTGGGGTTACCAAAAGCTGGTCGCGACTTGATGGCACACAACTATTATTATGAAAGAAAGCCTTGCTTAACAGCTGCAGTAGCTTCCTAGGTTTTGAGGAGCCAGCATGGTGTAGTGGTTAAGAGCAGTGGACTCCAATCTGGAGAACCAGGTTTGATTCCCCACTGTTCCACATGAAGCCTGCTGGGTGACCTTGGGCCAGTCACAGTTCTCTCAGAACTCTCACAGCTCCACCTATCTCGCAAGGTGACTGTTGTGGGGAGGGGAAGGGAAAGCAATTGTAAGCCATTCTGAGACTCCTTAAAGGTAGAGAAAAGCAGGGTATAAAAACCAACTCTTCTTCTCTTCTTAGTGCCCAGGCAAAAAGGGAAGAACAGCAACCTTTATCTGGCTGCTGCTGCCTGCACTGATATCCAGTGCTTAGAGAAGTTAAAAGGGATGGGGCAAAAGCTTCTTGGTTTGTATTCCTGATAATATGTGAACCATCCCTAAATAGATACTAAAGGTCATGCCAGTGGTGAAAAAGTTTGCACTTATTTTGGAGATACATTTTGTTTTCCCTTTAAGCAACTTTCCAACACACTTGAGAGGCAATGGAATTTTGTCCCATTGCATTCAAATGGCAGAATGTCCCTTTCTGTCTTTCAGGGTTGAGTGGTTACTAATTTTTATTCATTTAAACATTTATATCCCGCCTTTCCTCTTGTTCCAGTCAGCTTACAATAATAATGAAAACGTCCCCAGCTAAAACCAAAGATAAAATGACAAGGCTCAAATCTCTCTCCCTGTTAAAAGATGTCTGCTGTTCAAACCCCCCTCAAATGCCCTGGCAAACAGGCAGGCCTTCCAGCGCTTCCTGAAGATCTCCAAGGAGAGGCTCCTCTCACCTCTTCAGGGAGCCCATTCTATGGAGCCGGAGCCATGATGGAAAAGGCCTGGCCTCTGGTTGATGCCAGATTTTGACTCTAAGTGGAGGGAAAGCCAACAGACAGCTGCCTGATGACTGTAGGTAGCGTGCAGGGACATATGGAAGGCGACGGTCCTTCAAATATGTGGGTCCTAGGTTATGAAGGGCTTTAAAGTCACAACCAGCACCTTGAGTTGAACTCAGAAACAGCCTGCAGCCAATGAAACTGTTTCAAAATGGATTTCAAATGGGGGAATTTAAAGCTTATTCATTGATCTAATCCATTTTTTATTTTTATTATTAGGGATGTTTTTATGCTAAAATATAGAGTTATTATAATAAGGTCGATTTCAAGACGGATAATAGTTGTATATGATTTGATAACACAAATTTATTTTATTTTATTTTATTTCGATATAAAAATTTATCTCTATATATGTGACAATATTAGGATTAGAACCTTATACAAGAAAGTATATAAATTTATAATGAGGTTGACGGAGATGAAGGGGAAGTCGTTATATTATATTTAGATATATTTGTATTTTCAACAATAATTCATTGTTCTTTACCTTTTCTGACGATTTTTAATAATTGTTGAACTGTTTGTTTATGTATTGTGAAAAATAATAAAAAATATTATTTTTAAAAAAGAAACTTTCAAAATGGGCAACATATTTTCCCAGTGGCTAGCCCCTAACTGCAGTTGGGCGGCTGCATTCCAGACTGGCTGCTGCATTCCAGACCAGAAATAAACCCAAAATACAAATTTACCGGTATGGTATTTGGCTTATTTTGGGTTTTACCTAAAAAAAAAACAGGCCCAATGAACCCAAACCCGAAATTTACCGGGTTGTTTTTTTTTTGCCGAACCCTAATTCCAACTCCATGTTGAAGCTGGTGGATAAGAATGGAGTGGTCAGCTGTATCAAAGACCGCTGAGAGGTCCAGTGGTATCAACAGGGAAGACTAAAAATGGGTCAAGGGCAGATGTGTCATTCAGGAAACCCTGGAGCTGCTCTGCTACCACATGCTCTACTACCTTCCCTAGGAAAGCTACATCGGAGACTGGCCTGTAATTGGCACCTCATCTATAGCCAATGAAGGTTTTTTGAGCAGAGGTCTAATAGCTGCCTCTTTTTAAGGCCAAGGGACAGCCCCTACTCAGGAGTTGTTGATTTTCACTGATGGCTTCAGTACCTTTTCCCCACAAGATTTTAAAAGCCATGATGGGCACAGGTCGAGAGCACAAGTCATGGCCCTCCCAAGGACTCTGTCAGTATCCATAGGCATAATCAATCTTAAAGTATCCTTAACAAAAGGACAAGCTGGCGCTTCTGACACCTCAGGTACCGGCTCTGCCCTCAATTTGGCCTTAGGCTGCCCATTCCTGACCTTTCGGTGGCCAGGGACTGCATGGCTGAGGCGCTGCTGCGGCACCTCCAAAACTGTTTCCCGGCCACTGAAAGGCTTTAAAAAGCCTTTCGTCAGTTTTTTTATTTTTTAAACGGGGCATTTTGCCCCACTGAGAACAGCAAGGCTGCGCCAGCAAAAAACCAGGCACAGCAACGCTGTCCTCCTCACCGGCTTGCAGGGCCAAAAGGGAACAGGAAGCTGCCTGCTGGCAGCTCACCCCCCAGCATGCCCCGGGATGCCGGCGCAGAGCTTTGTGCCGGTGGGACACTGGCGGAATGCCCAGCTGGTGTCCCTGGGTGGCGCTGCCACGGCAGTGCCAGGAGACCGGCGTCCGGGTCCCCCCGCCAGCATCCGAGCCCACCTAGATGGTGTAAGTTTCAACAGGGAAGATTGTCCCCTGTCCAGCTTTAATTGAAGATCATTCACCAGCACAACTAAAGCCTTCTCAGTACCAAACCGAGCCCTGAAGCTACTGGCTGGTACCAAGGCCTGACACTCCTGGATGGTGTAAGTACGCCAGTGCAGCCTCTTTGGGGCTTCCGAAGGACTTTCATCCTTGGAGGTCAGGAATGAGCTGTAAGTCGGAATGGAAGAAGAAGACAAAGAGTTGTTTTTATACCCTGCTAGAGAGATTTTGTCAGCAAAGAACCTTGCAAAAATATCTCAGCTGAGGGCCAAGTTTTCATTGCCCTCAGGGTTGGACTTTTTTGCCATTAAGTCACAGCTGACTTATGGCAACCCTGTAGGGTTTTCAAAGCAAGAGACTTAGGAGGTGGTTTGCCATTGCCTGCCTCTGCATAATGCCCCTGGTATTCCTTGGAGGTCTCCCATCCAAAAATACTAGCCAGGGTCAGGGCTGTGAGTGTGTGACTGGCCCAAGGTCACCCAGCACCATGGCATGAGTGGGGATTTGAACCTAAGTTTCCCAGGTCTTAGTCTGACACCTTAACCACTATACCATGCTGCCTCTCAGAGTTGGACTTAGGTGTTATCAAGTCATGCACCACTTTAATCAATTGAGTTGGACAAGAGACTGCTACTAAGGAAGTGCCCAGGATGGAGAGAGGAGAATTACTGTATGTGTGAGAAGTGTTTTTATGCTCATAACTCCTAAACTCTGGGATTTGCCAAGAATTTCTGGGGTTCATGCCAATGGCAAGAATTTTTCCCCCTCAGAGGATATGACTTACTAGAAAAATATATCTCCTTTCACGTTAGTAGAATATTGTAGAAGGTTTGCTAAATTATATGCTTAATTTTTCCTCTTATGGGCAAGCTCTGAAACACCTTTTCAGTTCAGTAGGTATGGAAGAAAATAGACCACATGGCTGACTAACTATGTAATTCTTGGCAAAAGCTGGAAAACAGTTGTGCTGAGAAAATCAGTTTCCTTTGCAACTATTATGGTGGTGCAAAGGAATAAATTTAGGTGCAAAATTCCCCCCTCCTCACATTTATATCCCAAGAAGGAGTAGGAGTAGGAGTTGGTTTTTATATGCCGACTTTCTTTACCACTTAAGGGAGACTAAAACTGGCTTACAATCACCTTCCCTTCCCCTCCCCACAACAGACACCCTGTGAGGTAGGTGGGGCTGAGAGTGCTCTAAAGGAGTTGTAACTTGCCCAAGGTCTCCCAGCTGGCTTCGTGTGTAGGAGTGGGGAAACAAATCCAGTTCACCAGATTAGCCTCCGCCGCTCATGCAGAGGAGTGGGGAATCAAACCCGGTTCTCCAGATCAGAGTCCACCGCTCCAAACCACAGCTCTTAACCACTACACCATGCTGGTGTAGCTTAGGGTGGTGTACATGAATGAGGTGAGTTCTTTCCCTAGCTCCCAATAATTTGTGAGATAGGTTAGACGGAGAAAGAAAGAGTGGCTGAAAGGTGCTTTGTGAGTTTCATGTCTCAAGCAGGGGTTTGAGACTAGGTCCCCCCAATACAAATCTAATGTTCTAAAATACCACAACCCTGCTTGCTTTCTAGATAAGGATTATAACATGAGAATTTTTGGAACAGCATTTCAAAATTAATGGGCACAATCTAGTTAGATTAAATCCTTTCAAATGAAACAATTTAAGGAGATGCTTAATTTACTGGTTGAAATCTCAGCATTTCAAAAGGCTTAACTTTGGTTGGGTTTTGCATCCCAATCATTGCTACATAGTTTCCCTTCAGTGTTTTCCTGGGAATGTAACACCAGAATGAGAAATCAATTAAAGATATTTAGAGTTTTATTAAAGGCTTTGACTAGAGTTGCCAACCTCCAGGTGGTGGCTGGAGATCTCCCACTATTACAACTGATCTCCAGGCAACAGAAATCAGTTCACCTGGGGAAAATGTTTGCTTTGGAAGGTGGACTCAAAGGCATTATACCCCACTGAAGTCCCTCCCCTCCCCAAACCCCACCTTCTTCAGGCTCCACCCCGAACATCTCCAGGTATTTCCCAACCTGGTGCTGGCAACCCTAATTTTGTTGCAACAAACCCTTGAAAATATGATACTGGAAACAAGCGATATTTTGGGGGAATGCATACGTTAACCCTGTTCTCTAAAATAAGTGGACTAACTGTTGTTGCTGTCTTTGTCCTCCATTCCACTCATAGCTGGACCATCCATTAAGAATACCTAGGCAAGGAAAAAGCACTTTTGAAAAAACCAGCTTTTGTGAGACAAATATTTCAATTTCAGGCTGATGAAGCCCTAGTGGCGAAAACATTCCCTGCTTCCTTGCATTTTTGCCCTGACTCCTCGTACCAACCGACCCTGGTTGGTTGCCTTGTTGGGGAAGAAGACATGATAGCCCTCGCCCAGGCTACAGAAATTGCTGATTACCAAGCTATTGGATTCACAGTCAACTTTGAACCCAAATGGCAAAAGGCCATGAGAAGCAAGTTGGAGAGTCTGGGTCTCTCCCCCCAGGCTTTGCTGAAGACGGGTAGAGATCAAGCAAAGAAAATTATAACCCAGAGAGTTAATGATATTGAACGGCAGTCTGACTTGCTGAGGGCACCCGTATTTATGTCCGCCCCTATGACCACATACATTCCGTCCCCAGCTGCCTACCTTTCCATTTTGGAAATCCACACCCATAGAAGGGCATTCACCTTAGCTAGGTGTTCAGCCCTACCTTCTGCGGTCTTACAGGGAAGGTATAATAAGATCCCAAGGTCAGAGAGATTTTGTCCATGCAATTCTGGGGAAACTGAAACACTGGAACACGTGTTTTTTAGATGCCCATTCTACAAGGTTGCCCATTTTAAGCTGACTCGATCCATGTTTGAGAAAATTTCAGGATATTCTGATAAATTTCAGGTTAGGAAGCTCCTCTTGGAGGAAAATCCCCACCAAATTAGTGAGGTCGCCAAATTCTGTGCAGCAATCTATAAACTTTCTTAAAGTTTACTGGTCCAAAGTTACTGGTCCAAACCCAAAGCAGCTTGGTTGGTTACCGAAAGGAGACAGAGGCTCTGTTTTCATAGTGGGACTTGGAAATCTCCCACTATTACAATTGATCTCCAGACAACCAAGATCAGTTCCACTGGAGAAAATGACTGCTTTGGAGGGTGAACTCTATGGCATTATGCTCTGCTAAGGTCCCTTCCCTTCCCTCCCCAAACCACTCCCTCCCCAGGCTCCACCCCCAAAATCTCCACCCCAGACCTGGCAACCCTACCTGGAGATCAACTGTAATCCCAGGAGATCTCCAGCCACCACTTGGAGGTTGGCAACCCTAAAGGTCCGTCATGTTATTACCTAATGGCAATATCAAAATTTATTATAATACATGGCTAAGAGCACACAAGGAATCCTCTCTGGTAATTTATAGAAGTGGAGTCCAGTGTCCCTTAACAGCTGTAAAAACAAATAACATTTTTGCACACACACAAAGCAAGAAAACCACAAACTCTACCCTTTGCAAAGGAACTTTTGCCATGAACATTATCTGAAGTGTAAACCCAAGAAGCCCAAAAAACTCTGATGCATTTGTTGCCCCAGTGAAATGCATGTGGATTCATATTCATAACCCCTAAATTTTGGGATTTGCTAGAGCATGCCTGATAATAATATTTGGTATTTACAGAGCATATTTTTTTTCTGTGCTCAAGGTACTTTATATTTCATTATCTCAATAAGTTTGGCCATTGCTATTTTTATTTATTTAGATATTTATACTCTGCTTTTCTCCCGATGGAGAGACAAAACATTTTATGACATATCACAGCTTCTACTCTCCTCCATTTTATTATCACAAAACAACAATCCTGAGTTATTAGGCTGAGAGAGAGTGACAGCTCCCAGGTCTCCCTGTGAACCTCCAGATTCTGCTTCAATGCTCTAACCACTACACCACATTTGCTATCATTATTTTCCCATAATTCAGGTGGAGGAGTTGTCAATGGCTTGCTTAAGACCCCTCTTGTGAATTCATGATTAAATGCAAGGCACAAGCATGAGCAGTGGTGAAAATAGGTAAATTTCAATGGGCCCCAGAGCTCCAAGAGGCCAGCCTGAGTGGCAACCCCTTTGGCATCTATTTTATGACTCAAAGAAATTATATATATGGGGTGTGATCACAGGAGCGGTAGTAGCAATGCAAGTGTGAGGGTCTCTGTGTCTCTGCTTTCCTTCACCTGCTTTGTTATCTGTGAACTCATAAAAGCAGTTCACACTTTCTGGTCACAGGCGCCTGACCTGATTGCCCCAAGTATCTCCCCCCCGCTGTTCTTCCTGTCAGTACTCCCTCAGGCCGATGCGGCCTTGGAAGTGTGATAGCTCCAGCAGACTTCCTGGGACTCGTTTGATGTTTTGTATTATGCCAAGCTTGTAACTTCCCATAACAATAAGTGTGAACCCCAGTGCCCCAGTGCCCTGGAGTCAATATATTCTGTAACCCCGATAAGCGCCTCACTTGCAACTTTCTACCTGTGCCTGTCCCATCTCCTGATGTCTTCAATAAATCCTTTGTTTCTGCATCAACGTCTGAACATTTGATTTGGAGAAGTAAACTCAGAGAGGGGGGATCTCTCACATTAAGTTGCAAGTCTTTGCCTCTCGGACTGCAGCTGTACCTTTTGGGACAGAATGTCAGCCGACGAGGAAACCACCCCTAACCCCGACGTACCAGAGAAACCTGAGGTGCCAGAGAAACCGGACCCCAAGGAGGAGGGCGCCAAGCCGAAGGCACCCAGGGCTCCTGTCCCCGACCAAGGCCGGGACGGACGTCCCCGGGACTTTCTCAACAACTGGCTGGATTCTCCCAAGGGTTGGTCGCTCTCCCGGACTGCGGCAAAGGGACGCCGGTTGGCCTTCCCCAGTACAGGACTCGAGGGGGACCCTGCACGCAGGGAAGTCGTGATGGACGAAGAACGGAGGCAGTGGCAGGAGGACCGCCAAGCTATGCAGGACCAGATTGAGACCATGCAGCGCGTGATGGGTGAGATGGCCGCGGCCTTAGATGCGCTTAAAGTGCAACCACCCACCGGTACTCCCCCGGAAGGGGTACCGGCAGCTCCTCCCGCACCTCCTAGCCTCCCGACCCGTCGGGACCTGAAAGTCACGTATGACGGTTCAGGAGACCAATTAACCTTTTTCTTGGTCCAAGTGGACATTTTTATGCGGGAACAAGGCCGGACCTTTACCTCCGAGGAGTCCCGGGTGCAGTACGTGGCGTCTTTACTGCAAGGGGAGGCGGCCGCCTGGATGGTGTTGCAGTACGAGCTCCGCTCGCCCGTGCTGCGGAGCCTTGACGAGTTCATGGTTGCACTCCGAAACCGTTTCGAGGACCCGACTCTGGGAGAGCGGGCTACGGCCTCCCTGATGCAACTGCGCCAAGGGACCAAGTCGGTGGCGCAGTATGCGAGCGAGTTCCAGTCCCTGGCTAGCCGAATCCTGGACTGGAGTGAGGCCACTCTAGTACAGTGCTTCAGGGAGGGTCTCAACCCGGACCTCCAACATTGGGCCTTCATGCAAGGGAACCCCCCGGACGTGGAAGGCTGGGTCCGCCACGCTGCGGACATTGAGAACCGTAAGCAACTCCTAACGTTGTCCAAGCAGCGCATCGGACGGGACCCGAGACCCCGGAGTGACCGTGGCCGGGACTTCCGACCGGGAGGGAGCGGGGGCCCCTCGGCCGCTGAACGCCGCAAACGCTTTGAGACCGGTGTCTGCCTGACCTGCGGGGGAAAAGGGCACTTTGCGTCGCAATGCCCCTCTCGCTCGGGCCGCCCAACCCCTCCTCGCCAGGTTCAGACCGAACCGGAGAAGGTCCCCGCCGAAGACCAGTCCCGCCGCAGAAGCGGACCACCGGGCCGACGCGCCGGCGCACCCTCCGCTCTCCAGGCGCGCCCCCAGGATGGAGCTTCCACCTCCATGGGCCCAACGGGGTCCCGGATTATAAGTACCACTTTTGATTCTGACGAGTCTCCGATCGCCACCACCCCGTCCCCTTCTTCCAGCGAGGAGGAGGAGTGGGAACAACCGGCAAAAAACGCCGTCGGTCTGCTGTAGAGGGGGCTCCGCAGCAGACCGTCCCTGTCGTTGTGCAAGGAGCTCCACCGATGGTAAGCGACCAAGAGGGCAATGTGTATATAAGGGTTCACCTATCCCTACCCAAAGGGGGTCCCCATTTAGAATTCCCCGCTTTGGTTGACTCGGGGTGTGCCCGCACCATGATTAGTGAGGAGGCAGCCAAGAAGCTGGGCGTCCGGCGCAAGCGGCTTCCGGGACCCCTCCGCTTTTCCCAAATGGACGGCAGTGATTTTAAACGGGGCCCGGTGACCCACAGAACTGCGGCTGTGATTATGTCTGTGGGGGAACATTGGGAACGCTTGTATTTTACTATTGCCCCTATTGTAACCCCGGTGGTGTTAGGGATGAACTGGCTACGGGGACACAACCCCTCCATCGACTGGGTTAAACGGCTGCTCACGTTTCCCGAAAACCCCTGTAGGCTACATGATGAGGAACGGGTGCTCAGTACTCCGGCCGCCGCACCGGTAGGGTCCCCCGCCCCAGTCTCGGTCCCTCCACAATTGCCTACTGAATACTCGCAGTTTGCGGATGTGTTTGATGTTAGAGAATGTGACGAACTGCCTCCCCACCGAGAGACGGACTGTGCTATCGAAATTGTGGGGGAAGGCAAATTATCTAAAGGGAAGGTCTATCCCATGAGCCCCAGTGAAAAGGCAGTATTACGGGATTATCTGGATGTCAACTTGGCTAGAGGTTTCATACGCCCCTCCAAGGCCCCTTATTCGGCCCCGGCCTTTTTTGTGAAGAAAAAGACGGGAGATCTAAGACTGTGTATTGACTTTCGCAGGCTGAACGCAGTCACCCAGTCTAACGCTTACCCTCTCCCTCTTATTCCCGACCTTTTAGCACAATTAAAGGAGGGCCGAATCTTCACCAAACTGGACTTGGTAGAAGCCTACCACCGCATTCGCATTAAAGATGGAGACGAACCCAAAACGGCCTTTTCCAGCTGTTTTGGAATGTTTGAATACCTAGTCATGCCGTTCGGACTTTCGGGGGCTCCGAGTGTGTTTATGCAATTAATTAATGAGGTTTTGCATGATTTGCTGTTCCGGGGGGTGGTGGTATTTCTCGATGACATCCTCATTTACTCTGACACTATGGAAGAACATGTGCGTTTGGTTCGAGACGTGCTCCAGCGGCTGCGGGAGCACAAATTATTTGCTAAGGTGTCTAAGTGTGAATTCCACAAACCTTCTATTACGTTCCTGGGATACGTGATCTCGCACCAGGGTTTGGAAATGGACCCCGATAAGGTCCAGGCGGTGCGGGATTGGGAAACCCCCACTACCCGCCGCCAACTTCAGCAGTTTTTGGGGTTTGCCAACTTTTACCGCAACTTCATTCCCAACTTTGCCCAGGTAGCGCTCCCCCTCACTGCCCTGTTGCGTACCAAAGACAAGGGGGCTAGCGCCGCTCTTCCCTCGGCCCGCTTGCAATGGTCCCCCCACTGCCAGCAGGCTTTTGAACGTTTAAAGCTACTTTTTTCGTCCGAACCAGTTTTAGCTCACCCGGATTGCACTAAACCTTTTGTGGTGCAAGTGGATGCCTCCGATGTGGCAATGGGCGGGGCTCTATTGCAAAGGGATGAAGGGGGGCGGTTGCGGCCGTGCGCCTACTTCTCCAAAAAATTTTCCCAGTCCGAAATCAACTGGGCCATCTGGGAGAAGGAGGCGGCTGCCGTCAAACACGCACTCACCATTTGGAGACACTTCTTAGAAGGGGCCGAACTACCATTTGAGGTGTGTACCGATCACAAAAATCTTGAGGCTCTCAAGGGAGCTCGAAAGCTCAACGCCAAACAAATTCGGTGGGCCCAATTTTTCGCTAAATTCCGGTTCACTCTCAAACATGTTCCTGGCAAAGAGAATGCCCTAGCCGATGCTCTGTCACGACTTCCCCAGTATCGCAACGATTTCGACCGTCCGGTCGACTCCCTGTTCACTCCCGAGCAGCGAGGGGAGGTCCCGGGCTTAGCCGTCACAACCCGATCCCAGACCCATCAACCGAGAACCCCCCCTACGCTCAAGGGTATTCCGGAAGCCTTCCAGCAGCGACTCCGGGACGCCTCCTTGCAGGAGGAGGAGCACCATCTCCTCCCCGCGGGCATGGAACGAACCAACACCTGGTGGGTGCAAGGGGGAAAGCTATATGTCCCATCTTCCCTTCGCAAAGAGGTATTGGGACTTGTACATGGTGCCAAGTTGGCGGGTCATTTTGGCTTTGTAAAGACTCTTCACTTGGTAAGGCGACAATTCTGGTGGCCAAGTATGAGGTCCGATGTGGAGCTGTATGTGCGCAGTTGCCCCACCTGCGCCACAGCTAAGAAACGGATGGGAAAACCCCCCGGGCTTCTCAAACCGCTAGAGAACCCCTCCCGTCCCTGGGAAGTCATTGCCATGGATTTTATCACCGACCTACCTCCCAGTCGGGGAAAGACGGTTCTCTGGGTAATCACAGACCTTTTTTCCAAACAGGTTCATTTCGTTCCGTGTGCGGGTCTTCCTTCAGCTCAGGGCTTAGCCAAACTGTTTGTCACACACGTCCTCAGGCTACACTCGATCCCGAGGAAGGTCCTCTCCGACCGGGGGGTCCAGTTTGTGGCCAAATTTTGGCGAGCTTTCCTAAAATTGATGGGGGTTGAGGAACAGGGCCTCTCTTCCGCCTATCACCCCCAAACTGATGGTCAAACTGAACGTGTAAACGCGGTGGTAGAATGTTATTTGCGTTGCTACGTGAATTTCCACCAAGACGACTGGGTCGACCTGCTGCCATTTGCCGAATATGCATACAACAATGCGCCCCATTCCTCTACCGGCTTTAGTCCCTTCCAAGTTGTATACGGGACGGAATTCGGTCCTTTCGGTTCCGCCCCCGTCACGCCAGATCTCCAGTCCACTCCCGAACTTCAGGAGTGGATACAGGTAGTTAAGTCTACCTGGCCGTGGCTGCTCAAAAACCTTGAGAGGGCTAAAAGCAAGTACAAGGAACAGGCAGACAAGCACCGGTCTCCGGGATGGGAGCTTAAGGTGGGGGAGCAAGTTTATCTGTCCACCAAAAACCTCCGCTCTCTTCGTCCCTGCAAAAAACTTAGTGACCGTTATGTGGGACCTTTCTCCATTACCAGGGTGATCAACGAGGTTACCGTGGAACTAGACCTCCCAAAGACCCTCAAGGGAGTCCATCCAGTCTTTCATATAAGCCTCCTCAAACCCTATGTGGCTGCTCCCCAGTTCCACCCCCCTCCCGAACCAGAGATTCCTACCGTGGTGGGAGGGGATACCCATTTGGAAGTATCCAAGGTTTTAGATTCCAAATGGAAGAAAGGAAAACTGTATTACTTTGTTCGTTGGAAAAACCTTGGGTCCGCACACGACGAGTGGGTGGCCGCGCCCCACATGGCGGCCCCTCGCTTAGTTCGAGAATTCCACCTCGCTTATCCCGATAAGCCTCGTCCTCTCGAGGCCGCGGGAGGGGGGCCTTAAGGGGGGCAGAATGTGAGGGTCTCTGTGTCTCTGCTTTCCTTCACCTGCTTTGTTATCTGTGAACTCATAAAAGCAGTTCACACTTTCTGGTCACAGGCGCCTGACCTGATTGCCCCAAGTATCTCCCCCCCGCTGTTCTTCCTGTCAGTACTCCCTCAGGCCGATGCGGCCTTGGAAGTGTGATAGCTCCAGCAGACTTCCTGGGACTCGTTTGATGTTTTGTATTATGCCAAGCTTGTAACTTCCCATAACAATAAGTGTGAACCCCAGTGCCCCAGTGCCCTGGAGTCAATATATTCTGTAACCCCGATAAGCGCCTCACTTGCAACTTTCTACCTGTGCCTGTCCCATCTCCTGATGTCTTCAATAAATCCTTTGTTTCTGCATCAACGTCTGAACATTTGATTTGGAGAAGTAAACTCAGAGAGGGGGGATCTCTCACAGCAAGTTTGTACCAGGCTTCGGTAAGCTTATTAGGCCCCTGGATATAATTTCAGTTTATAGTCTGAACCATAAAAGCCGCACTGAAGTATCGTTAACATTTTTTTCATCCCATGTTTTTTTTTTGAATATGTAATACATAGTCCAAATTAGCCTCTTGTAAAATCAATGTAAATCAAGGGAAATCGATAAATGTTAACACACCACAGATTAAAAAAATCTGTGAATAGATTCTGATTAACAGTGCAATGCTAAGCAGAGTAATACCTTTCTAAGCCATTGAAAATCAATGGACTTCAAAAGTTACAAAGGGTGTAACTTTGCTTAGGATTGTACAGTAAATCCATTATTTGTTGCTTTGGATATGTTTAAACCAAGTGCAGCCTGCCATTCTTACATATTTATGCCAATGACTTTCCCTGTGATGATGGAATAATGTTTCAGTGCTGGTGTAACTTTCTTTGTTGTGAAGTAGCTTACTAAACAAGCCTTAGGCTATAAATATTTGTTCAGGCTAAGAAAATATGACAGTTTAATGCATAGAATATAGAGTTGGAAGGGACCACCAGGGTCATCTAGTCCAACCCCCTGCACAATGCATGAAATTCACAACTACCTCCCCCCCCCCACCCGCAGTGACCCTTACTCCATGCCCAGAAGATGGCCAAGAAGCCCTCCCTCTCATGATCTGCCTAAGGTCATAGAATCAGCATTGCTGACAGATGGCCATCTAGCCTCTGCTTAAAAACCTCCAGAGAAGTAGAGCTTACCACCTCGCAAGGTGATAGCTAATGTGCAAAACACAAGCTAGAACATGTGCAAGCAAAGATGATGATGTTTTAAAAATATTGCTGTGAGTGGAACAGAATCAGATGACTAGAAGTATTGTGCCCTGTCTAGACAAACAGCTCGTCACATGGCAAAACTGATTTCAGATCTTACCAGTTTCAATTGCATATTGTGAATCACATGATTGAATTTTCCTCATGTATTTTTTTGTAAATACCCTCCCTGCACATAGAAAACTAGATGTCAGGAAGAAGGCCCCAGCCTAGTTTGCTTCCTGGCATGCTAGTTCTCTATGTAGAGAGTTTTGTATGGAGGAGGACATTCAAACATTATTATACCCATAAACACAAGTGGCACAGTTAGGGTTGCCAGCTCCGGGTTGGGAAATACCTGCAGATTTTGGGGGCAGAGCCTGAGGAGGGTGAGGTTTGGAGAGAGGAGGGACTTCAATGCCATAGAGTCCAATTGCCAAAGCAGCCGTTTTTCTCCAGGTGAACTGATCTCTATTGGCTGGAGATCAGATGTAATATCAGGAGATCTCCAGCTAGTACCTGGAGGTTGGCAACCCTAGGTACAGTCTAGGAATAGATACCTCATGAGGAATTGCTGATTGTCTGTTTGTCTGTCAATAAAGACTAATTCTCAAGTTCAGTTCATCTTTTTGTATGACTTAGTTGGATCCAACCAACTCTTCTGTTGGTTAAAAAAGAAGGAACCCCCCCCCCCCCGTGCGCGCGAATCAAAAAATATTATGCTAGGATCAGGGCATATATCTGTACAAAATTTTGGATGGGCTGTATTAGAGACAGGAACTGAGTGAGAATAAGGGGAAATGTTGGGCTGGATCCAACCTCTTATCCTTTTGGCTACCTACTATGTAGGATTTCATAAAAGGCACTATGGTGTTTTATGCATGGTCGCTTTAACCTCCTTTATTCCTCGTTTCAGCCACGATCAAACTTTATGCACGATATCTCATTCCTTGGAAGCCCAACACTGTTTCAACGCAAAATGAACCCAGCTTTTCTCATTCCTCTTCTGGCCCGAATTAAACCGTTCATCCTGGCTCATTCCAGAGTCACAGAGCGTGCATACTCTGTTCTCAGGTTGAGCTTCCCCACGCCATCGTGCCCCACCCCTCCTCAAAGCAGCATGCCAATGGTTAAACAGGGGAAAACTTAATATTGGCTTCTTTCACAGCCAATCACAAAGCAGTGTGTAAAGAGGCAGAAATTCAAGTGCTTCCTGCTACCTCGAAGCTCTTTCTGAGCAAAATAAAGGCTTTTTTAAAACGAGGCTTGGATTCCCCCCCCCCCTTCTTTCAGGTAGCTCCATTTTTTGTTCTTAAAATACTTTTTTATGTGGCAGTTGGGTTTGGGGGGAAGGAAATCTCTCATGGGGAGCACTGAGAAGTAAGCCAATTACAGAGCAGCATTTAAAGAGGTGGGACTTGATTTGAGCTTGGGAGACTGCTTTTCTGCATTCATGGCTCGATTAGCACACAATTTCGTCCCTGATCATTCAAGCCAAAGCATAGTTTCCCCCAACCCGGGTTACTTTAATGAGCGATGAACCCAGGTCCAAGCAGGGAGATCCAACCCATGCATAAAAGACCTGCCTGAAAATATTTCACTTCTATCAGTTCATTTCCCTTCTTCATATTTTTCTAAATTAGCAGTGTGAGTTTGTGGGGGACATATCTGTCACATTCGTCAATGGAAGATATTTTTCTTAGGCTTGGTTTCATACAGTTCAGTTGCTATGAACTATCACAAAAACCACAACAGCTATAAATAATCTGACCACACATGCTCCTTGATAGCATCTCTGAACAGAAGCACACTCCAAGGGAACCAAAAAAAAACAAAAACAGCAGGCAGATATTTGTGAAACAAGCTAAGGACTGCCGAACCTTTTGGTCTTCAAAGGCATGAAGGCCTCAATAGTTCTTGCCTACAGGTTTTGCTTCAGGGGTAGGTAAGCCTCAACAGTTTCTGACACCTCGGGCCCATGCCTCTTTAAAGGATCAAACCACCTAAATGTCACCCAAAGGAAACAAAAAAACATTCACTCAGGCAAGTCTTGAGCTCCAAGTATTCAGTCAAACCAAACTTTTTAAAAAATGAGCCCCGTACAAACTTGTGAAGACTTATGGACGTGGCATCTTGGGCCGAGCCAGGTTTCCATATCCTCCAACATTTCACAGATGAATATAGGGATATAGGGGGTGAAAAGTTCCGTCAAATCACAGCTGACTTGTGGCAACCCCGTAGGGTTTTCAAGGCAAGAGACATTTGAAGGTGGTTTGCCATGGCCTGCCTCCACGTGGGCTGAGAGAGTTCTGAGAGAACTGTGACTGGCCCAAGGTCACCCAGCAGGCTTCATGTGGAGGAGTGCAGAATCAAACCCGGTTCTTCAGATTAGAGTCTGCTGCTCTTAACCACCACACCCACGCTGGCTCTGACATACTTGTAACCCCTCTATTTTCCTGACAGGATCATTGCTTGAACAGCATCCCCACCATTACGACATAGTGCTGAAGAGTCTGCTGTGCCTGCTAAATGTTACTCTTCAATAGTATGCCATTAATTTAAAAGCCAAGGTGTGTGTGTGTTCTTCTGGTTAAGGATATGCTAGAATAACAGAATTGCTCTACAGCTGTTCAATATACTTACCTTTTTGTATGAGGCTCTAAGCAGCATGCACAGGGTTGTCAGGCTACCGTCCTATCCAAACTTTGAACAGACCCAGAACTCCAATTCAGCCAAGCTACTACATCATTTGCTCTTAGATTATGCTGTGGGCCCTAAGCTCCACGACAACTGCAGTATGTTAAAATGACAGGCTGTGCATAGCACAGTGTCTTAGGTGACTTTCACACGGGTTCCAGTTTGAGCTCCCAACTGCAGCAATTTTTTTCTCTCCATATACATATATATGCATGAACACTAACACCATGTATCAGATAGCTCCCCAGTTCACACACTGCAGCTGATGAGGTTCGTTTTGAACCATTGATAACATATCCTAGGATGATTGGGTTTGTGTACCTTATATATTTCCAAGCTGATTGTTTCTGACCTTCTGTAATTAGGATTGCCAGGTTCCTCTTTGCCATCAGTGGGAGATTTTGGGGGCGGAGCCTGAGGAGGGCGGGGTTTGGGGAGGGGAAGGACTTCAATTAGGGCTGTTGATTTGGTAAAAACCAAACTGAAAAAAATACCGAAAAATGCAAATTCGGTAAAATTCGGGTCCAGGTTTACTGAATCCGCAAAATCTGGGAGGTTGGCAAAGCCGAATTTGCCATTCCTGAAAAAGCAGGATAAAAATACGGCTTCTTCGGGAACATCTTTCTGTGGCTCCTGGGGGGGGGGGCATTTTTGCAGGTAGAGGTCCTAAATTTTCAGGGTAGCTAGAAGGGACTCTCCTTGCAAGAACCCCTAAGTTTGGTAAAGATTGGATCAGGGAGTCCGGAGTTATGGGGTCTGGAAGGGGTTGCCCCCATCCTCCTCCATTGAAAAGCATTGGCAAAGTGGCCAGATTCTTTAGTGCGATCTTCGCAATGTATCTCAATGGAGAAGCTGGGCTTTAAATGGTGGGAAAGTTGGCCCGCGTCTCCATAGAGATAGTGACCCTGGAGAAGATGAACTATGAAAATTTTTAGAATCTCATACTAGTAAAGCCATTCAAGTAATTCCAAAATGGCACAATAGGGAGTGTGATTTACCAGGGACAGTTACCAGGGACCCTCTGGCAGACAGAGATATTTGGAATACGCCTGTTTGTGGATGTCAAGCTGCTCTAACCCATGAGCTGTGACTTACTGTGTTTTCCAGCTTTATAGCACTGTGACTTGGAAGAAAGAGACTGATTATGGCATCCTCGGGACACTGCTGCCATTTTAACAGCATGGCGGGACAAGACACTCTTCCACGCCCCCACGCCTGCCCCCCCACAGCTGTTTCAGCACTTGAAAAAGTATGTGTGTGGGGGGGGACAAGAGGGCCGAGTCCTGCCACGCTGCAGGCCCAAACACACAACTTTGCTTGACAGCCGGCATGGAGCTTTCATCACCTGGATGCCATCTCATGATTCCTTGCATTTTTGACCATGCTCCTTACCTTTTCCAAAATAGTGGGCATGCTATGTAAGGCATCAGTATATGGCCACAAGGTGGTGTCAATTATTGTGTCCAGTTGTGTGTTTGTATTAGGTTTGGCAGGCCCGGCCTGGCAATCAGTGGGAGATCGGGTGGGGTGGGAATATGCGGGGGGTGGGCATCAGCGTGATGTCACTTTAGGGAAATCCGGAAGTGATGTCATGCCTCTCCAGGAATATCCAGAAGTGATGGCAAAAAATGAGGGCATGTTTGCACAAACAGCCATGGCACAGGTACCTGTAAGTATGCACAAAGATAATGTCACATCTGGTTAGAGCCTGAGTGACCAGTCACCTCCTTTAAGCTTCACTTGCCTAAGGGTTTATGGTGAGAATAAAATGGGAGGACCCCTTTTATATCATCCATAAAGTAAAGTAACAACTCACTGTTCAGTTCGAAAAGACAGAATATTCATTGTGTGATGCTGGGAATGAAAGGAAAGAGCTGCACGTAATGGCTCCATTCAGATGTAGTGAGAAATCATGGTTCTCTTTAGACTCATGCTTCCCACATCTCTTCTGACTTCTCACATGAAGTAAATGGCGGCACCGCAACCCCTCCCAACTCGGGCCACTTTCCTGCCTCCTCATTGTCCTCACCAATGGGTGGCAGCTATGTAGTCAGTCTCTGCTATGTGGTCAGTCTCTGCTAGGGTTGCCTGCCAGGGCCTGGCCCCTTGTGAGACACAGGGAATGGGGACATGGGGGGTGACAGCATGACACCACTTCTGGGTTCAGCCTGGGACTGCATTTTTCTCCCTACCACCCTACCAAGTGGTGATGAAGGTTGGGGGCTGCCACTGGGAGGTCTCCTGTTATAGCGAAGACCTGACAGCCATAGTCTCTACAATGTCTTTGTTCAGCTCAGCAGTGCAAGTAAGATCCTCTCTGTAGAGCAGGACTACCCAACCTTTTGGAATTCCAACACACCATGGTGGGTGTAGCAACAAAATGGCTGCCACAAAATGGCTGCCACGGGAGGCAGAGCCAGCCACAGAATGATTTCCACAGAGTAACTTCCATAACCAGGGCAGATCCTTGTACTGTGGTGGCAGTTGCTGCCAAAGCAACATTTTAAAACATCTGCACCGTCAGTCAAATCTCCAATCAATCAGAAGCCTTGCTGGGCAGAAGCCCTACCCTAAAAACCCTTGGCGCTGCCCCAAAAACCTCCCGCCGGTGGTGACGAGGGACCTGGTAACCCTACACAGAGTCCAATTGCCAAAGCGGCCATTTTCTCCAGATGAGCTGATCTCTATCAGCTGGAGATCAGTTGTAATAGCAGGAGATCTTCAGCTAGTATCTGGAGGTTGGCAACCCTAGGCTGCAGTCCTATTCGATTTCAATTTCAATTTCAAAACCTTTAATGGCATAAAAAACAAAGAGAAAAGCAGAATAATATAATATAATACAGTACCGATCAAACTCTGGACTATCCTGAGGCTGGCTGGAAAAGGGCTCTGTGGGGTTATATAGCACAGCACTTCAGAAATACAAGCACTGTTGTTTCAGGGATCTGTATCTGCTTACCTGTTTTATTTCTCTCACGGCCCAAGGCCCAGCAGGATAACAATGCTAAAAATGCCTTGGCCTCCATTTCAGGTTGCTGAACAGATTGTGGACATGGGGAGAGTCACAAGCTTGCTCTTTAAAATTGTCCTGGCAGTGTGTTTTAATAGCATCTATTCAGGCTTCTTTTTAAATTCCTCATAAGTAGTAGAATAATCCTGAGAGAGACAATCACATGTGGTCTCAAAAACTGGGTGGTAGCAGTAAAGGTAAAGGTAAAGGTCCCCTGTGCAAGCACCAGGTCATTCCTGACCCTTGGGGTGACGTCACATCCCGACGTTTCCAAGGCAGACTTTGTTTGCGGGGTGGTTTGCCAGTGCCTTCCCCAGTCGTCTTCCCTTTTTGTGATCTCAAAAACTGGGTGGTAGCAGTAAAGGTAAAGGTCCCCTGTGCAAGCACCAGGTCATTCCTGACCCATGGGGTGACGTCACATCCCGACGTTTCCAAGGCAGACTTTGTTTGCGGGGTGATTTGCCAGTGCCTTCCCCAGCCATCTTCCCTTTTTGTGGTCTCAAAAACTGGGTGGTAGCAGTGGCCTCCCATAAATGAACTTCTGAGAAATTCCCAAAGATATGTTTGCTTGTCTGTGTGAGCTAGAGAACAACAAGGGTGTGTTAAATGAGGGCAGATGTTGTCACCCCTTTGAGGGTTATTTCCTACGCTGCAGCTTCTTTCTCTGCTTCCTGCATCTTGTGGCTGAAAATGGTACAATAAAAAGTATTACCTTGTCTAATTCACCCTTTTCATTCTCTGAGGCCTACCACATTCCCAACAATGGAGGCCAGTGGCACGGGGGAGATGAGTCACGGTTTAGTGGGGCTCTTTTGAATGGCAGACTGTGAGACTGATATCTATTGAAAGGGGGATTTAATCTTCCGAGGACTCACACCTGCTTTCTTTACTTTACTGTGCCTTGTCCCTGGTGTTAAAAACAGACACTGAGAGGTGTTTGTGTTCCTGTATTATGCTTACTGGTCAAACATAAAAAGAGAAAAGGTGAGAAGGAGGAATTCAACCAGACCAAAGATGCTGCCGGCTTGTAAAGACCTGAGGTATGATTCAGGCTGTGTGAGCTTTCTATGATGCAGAAGATCTATGCAAAATAGTATGCATTGGGAATCAGCAGAAGGAGCCATGGACAGAGCCCCTTCCTACATCATTCTGCCAGGCAAAATAAAGTCTTCCTGCCCTAACTGTGTGTCCAGAACCCTGGCCACCCTCCGGTACACTGTGCAAATCATGCAGAAGTTCAAGCCAGAGTAAGCCTGTGCAAACCAGTCTAATTATGAGTGGGGAACCCAGATGTTCCATCACAGCTGTCAGTGGGGCTGAGGGCTTATGAAGCTGTGTTTCGGGAGTGAACAGGAAAGGATCAGCAGCGGTTCAGTCTCTGAAACACTACTAGAATTGGTTCTTGTAGGTTATCCAGGCTGTGTAACCGTGGTCTTGGTGTTTTCTTTCCTGACGCATACAAACAAGGATAAAAGAACATGAAAGATACTGCAGACTTGGCCAACCTGAGAAATCAGCAGTGGCTGAACATGGACTGACCCGAACAGGACACAGGGTCTTATTCCAAGACACTGAAAGACTGGACAATTCTACCAACTATTTTGTCAGGTTGCACCGAGAAGCCATTGAAATTCATAAACATCAGCACAACTTTAACAGAAAAGAAGAGAGTTTAAGAATGAATAAGGCTTGGCTTCCTGTCCTAAAAACCTCCAGACTAACAAAGACTATAGTCAACAATAGCCATGGAGATTAGCTTTGGACTTCACACATTAACAGATCACTTCAGGATACAATGGTTCCATATTAACATACCACACCCTCATTAGCACATTATCTGGATACTTACAGGACAATGATTAGCACATTACCTTTGATACTTTTTGCAGGACAATGATTCAGCTCAACCCAACCCCTTTCTGACTATATATTACTCTTCCTACACACTTGACACTGAGAGACCCTGTCCTTCAGTGTTACTCCTCTGAAGATGCCTGCCACAGCTGCTGGCAAAACGTCAGGAAAGAAAATACCAAGACCACGGTTACACAGCCCCGATAACCTACAAGAACCAATGAACTCGGACCGTGAAAGCCTTCGACAATATTTTGAACTGCTAGAATTCTTTCTTATTTGTGATATGTAACTAGCGGAGCATTTGTATGCCAGCATTGTGATGTCACCTAGGGAATATTCAGCTTTCTGACAGCTGAACAACAGAAAGCTAGAGGAAGTAATGTGTTTTCCTAGCAACACAATATTGCTGTTGGAGTTCTGGGAGAGTGCTTTGCCACTGGAGCAAAAGCACAACTTTGAGAAGGTTGATTGGATCATGGGCAACACATGATTAAAACTGTTCACTTACTGCACATCAGGCTGGTCATCTGGAAGTGAAAGCTGCTCTGTCTGCCATAAAAGCGCTGCCTCCGGCAGAAGCCTGCCCTAGACAGAGGTTATATAGGTTGGTCACCTGGTGAACAGGGGAGTCCTTGTTCTTCCTCCATGCCTAGGCACACATTTACTGATAATATAATTACTGATAAGGCATCAGGGTACAAAGGCTTATAATAAAATGGACAGGCAAAACCATCGTTAATAATATATCTTTCATAGGAGATTGTCTTCAAAACATAAAATGACCAAAGTTTGTTTTTCTTTATTGGCTTTGGATTTTAGTTACTTTCAGCTAAGGCATCTTGATGCACTCAAAAGCCTTCTTACATGTGAAATGCTTGAGTCTTACCCACTGCTTCACATCATAATGGCTTGAGAGTAGCATGGGAAAGTTGCTAAGAAATTGTTTGCTCTTGCAGTAAAATGGAATAGTCATATACATTACCCGCTTGTCTTCCATGGCTGCACTGGTAGAAACCAGAAGATCTTTCATTTTCAAAATGCTTTCTCATGGCTCTGTCTTGAGGAAGACTTAAAAAACAAGACTGACAATCTCAAGTGACTTGTGCTGGTTTCCAGAAAGTGGCTCGTAGAAGAGGGAAGGGTACATGCCCATGGAATTTGCAATAGTAATTTAACATGAAGATCTGAAACATGTAGTAGATACAACAAATTGAATTCCAACCAGTGCCTTTCTAAGCAAGCAGCTTATATTGAATCAGTTATTCCTTTTTTTGTTGGTAGGATCCAAGCCTCATATATCAAAGGATGTATTTCTTTTTGGGGCGGTGGTATCTGCTACTCAAAGTACAATGTCTTGTAGTTGGGAGAATGCAGTTCTCTTTCCAGCTCTGTGGGATTTAACTTTATGAGTATCTTGGCTATCTTCACTCCTGACTACAAGACACTACTGCACTGTGCTTGTAAAAACCCTTTCATTTCCTGGTTGCAAGATAAAACAGGAGTCTCGTGGCACCTTAAAGACTAACAAAATTTATCCTAGCATAAGCTTTGAGTGTCAGAGATCATGCCATCAGATGGATTGAAATGTACACCTGGAATAAATTTAAGATACTACTGGACTCCTGTATTTTATGTTGCTGATGAGAACTAAGTAACATCCTCATATTTATTTTTCTAAGGAGGACTAACATCCTAATGATCTCCTGGCAGCATTCATTGCTTTGAGAATGTCGTTCACTGTAGAGGTGATTTCCCAGACTTTGGCTTGATTCTTGATAGTTTGAACTCCAAGTGAGCACGAATCCTTTCTTGGCAGGATGGGCACCCTCTTCCTTCATGTGCTGGAGTGCATATCATCTAGGATTAAGGTACTAGGGAGAGAAGAGTGTCAGTGCAATTGCTGTATGAAAAAAGCCTCATCTATAGACCTTTTCCATATCTAAACTTTAGTATTTTTTTCAGCACTGCCCAATAAATGATAAACTTCATCATCTCCCCATATCCATGTAACCACAGCTAACAATTGCTATGATAGATGGTCATGTAAATTATTAGGATGTTATATGAAAGCACAGAACACCAGTGCAATCCTACCATTTTTGACCCCCCGTCTAAAATATGGGTTTTTTACAAGTAACATATGTTGTTAAACCTTATCCTTCATCAGCTCTTTTCCCCTCTTCTGCTCTGGCTTCTTTCCGAGTTTGGGAAACTTTGCCTCTTCAGTCAGTCTTCCCTCTTTCCTTTCTTCTTCTAAATAAGAAAAGCCTAACTTTGGGAATCCTACTAGATTTACTGTCTACATTTCTTCGTCTAGAATACATACTTCTCTTCTGTCCCCCAATTTACTCCCTTATCCTCATTACTGGGGCAATTTTAAATTATAGAAAACTTCCTAATGTAGCATTCCCAAGAGGTATAATAAGCTGTTTAATCATGCTGTAGGTGTATTTAAACCAAGCTACTTAAAAGGCAGGTCCTTAAGTAGCTGTGCAGTAAGAAAGGTGGGATACAAATGTTTTAATATATTAAACTAAACAGTTTATTTTCTATGTAAGGCTGTTTGATATATGTGCTGTGGTTGAAATGCACAGTAACCCATCAACTTTGCATGGTTGTGTGTCTGAAATCCAGCTGCTGTTAAGTAATACTGACTCTAAAGAGTCTAAAATTTCCTGTTTTCACTTTGAGGAAGGAAGGCATCTTCCAACTTGGGTTATTCCCACCCATTGCTCAGGGAGGCAGGATCTCTTTTTTCAACATCCTGCCTCCAGAGCAGGAACCCCACAAGCTCAGTTCTATTTCCTGCCTTGACAGGGAATTGAAAAAAGAGATCCTGCGTCCCTGAGCAATGAGTGGGAATAACCCAGATCGGAAGATGCCCTCCATACCTCATAGCAAAAGGAATGCCACAGTGAGTAACCAAGGTTCTGTTTAACATAAGTCCCTTCCCACTGTGAGTAGAGTGATTTACTATACAATGGCCGCTGTTAGAGGAGAAGGGAAGAGGTAGCCCAAGTCAACCAGTTTTGCTATTGCATTTATAGGGCCTATAATTATCCAAATTTTTGAGGAGCACAATATTATCCACTGAAAACATCTGGAAAGGGAGCGAGATGTCCGTTAAAGGAAAGACTGTAAAGATGTTCTATTTTTTCCCCTTCATTATGGCAACCGATGGTGCAGGGAGAAGATCTCCGAGTTAACATTTAGGAAGGGAGGAGAATTTTAAAAAAGATAATAGCATCCCTGAACAGATGTGTTGATTTTGATCTGATAACAGGAATGTCTCTTAGGTTTGAAAAACATGCCTTGCCTTGTTAAATGCACTTGCTTTTAGATGCATAACTTGTGTTTTCTGCTCTAGTGTTTTCTGTTAGTGGGTGTCTACCACAAGGACTCCCCCCCTTCAGACTTGACAGATGGCAATAAATTCCCCCACTCCCCAAGACTTCATATTCCCTACAACTTCAGATTTTTTTTTTAACGTTCTTGCCAGGATCATTCATTGTTTGTTTGCCATTCCAAGCACATGCTGGTTGCACACTTAGGAAGGACTTGTTGCTAGCAACAGCTTTTGAAATTTTAACGCCAATCTACTGGGTGAAACTATATTTGGAACAAGCACATGCCTGCCTTTTCATGTTCCTTTGGTGTGTGAGCTGGACTGTTTGGTGTCTCTGTGTGTGAGAAGCATAATCAGCTTTTGTTCCTCAGGTGCCAAAATACCAGAGCTCTTCAAAAAAAGTAGTCAAAGAGATTATAAAGGATTGGAACAACGATTTTATTTAGTCAGTTGTAGGCTTTTTTATAGTACTGCAAATTAGTTTTATATTTTGGGTATATTTTGTGTATGCTGTGTAATTTCTGCGTGCTGTTCTTTAGTCCTGTGTACCCTGGGAAGGTTTTACTGTCAAATTACACTTGACAGCAGCAAGCTCATGTGGTAGAGCAGCTAGACTAGGATCTGGGAGACCCAAGTATGAATCCTCACTCTGCCAAGGAAACCTACCGGTAACCTTGGGCCAGGCACAGCCTCTTGGCCTTACCTAACTCTTGGTATGGTTGCTGTGAGAAGGGTGAAATTCAAAGCTGTTGAATCCCTGTTGGAGAGAAAAGCGGGATATAAATTTTAAAAATATTTGAGGGAGAGGGTAGATGACCACAAGGAATGCGGTTCTGAACTTTTCTCTCCCCTGCCCCTTCTTTACCTTGCAGTCTATTCCTGGAAGTAATTTTTCCTCCACTGTGACTCTGATGGCCCTGGTTGGCAGTGAAAGAACAAGTGGGAAGGAAATGCAGTAGGCAGTGGGATGGCTAGCATACACATTATATTATGCCCACCAACACACACCCCACTTCTCATGACAGGATAAACCTGCATCCAAAAATATAGATTTGCTACTGTCACTTGTGATTTAGCCCCGCTGAGTGTTACTGGTAGCCCCTGAACTGACTCTGAAGCAGGGGTCCCCAATCTTTTTGAGCCTGCAGGCACATTTGGAATTCGGACCTGGCATGGTGGGCACAGCAACAAAATGGCTGCCACAAAATGGCTGCCATATGAGGTGGAGCCAGCTACAAAATGATTGCCACAGCTTAACTTCAGTAACACAGTGCAGATGCTTGTGCTGTGGTGGCAGCTGCTGCCAAAGCAACATTTTAAAAAGTCTTCACAGCCAATCAGAAGCCTTGCTGGGAAAAAACCTACCTGGCCCCACCTACTTCCTAAAAACACTTGGCAGGCACCGGTAAAGTTGTCAGTGGGCACCATGATGCCCACAGGCACCACGTTGGGGACCCCTGCTGAAGGGTTGGAAGGGGATGAACAAACTGAGAGTTAATCCCAGCAAGAAAGAAATGGTGTTGATTGGGCTGAATACAAACTGGGAGTGGGCTTACAACCTGTTCTAGACATGGTAGTACGCCTCTGGAAGGTACAGGTTCATAGTCTGGAGATTGCACAATCCCTCAACCTCTTGACAACCTCTTCCTTCCTTCTTGGCTTTGAGTGACCAAGAGGCAAGGGTGTTGCATATGCTTGTGGCGGTGCCTGAAGCCTCTTTTTTAGGGAAACCATAGCCCCCTTTCTATCCCTTGGGTAATCACTGCCAATAATCAGACTTCTTTGCCCTCTTAGTCATCCCCCCAGTGATCTGACTCACTGAAAAGTGGGGTTTCTGTGCATGCATGTGTGTAGAATTACTAGTCTTCCTCCAACCAAGCCCTAGCTGCCCTACTAGCTTGGCCAGGGATTTGGTATCTCTTTGTAGGTGTGCAGCCAACTGCATAAGAGTTTTAATAGTCTCAGGTCTCTCAACAGAAAATATCTTTATTAACTAGCATGCATCCTATACAAACTAAAAGCACAGAGGCCTAGGAATATTTGAACACAATTAGAAAACTAGAATCAAACGCAAAAAGAATACTGACTAAGCGGCTTTGGTCAATAGTTTACAGTCTTTGTACCTTGTACAAAGGCTGGTCTTTTGCATTGGCACAGACTTCAACTCTGTTTCTTCATGTTTCCCTGTACACTTAACCCATTCCTTCCCAGCTGGGAAGGATTCTGTGGTACCAATCCTATATTGGGGAGAGGGAGAGCTATCCACTTCCTGCCAAAACTGTATTTAACAAATCATGTCATGTCATGCAATTCTGATTTTTAGGGCTGGGGTATTACAAGAAACCCACCTTTCGCCTTCATGACAGGATAGTCAAATGTTCTCCTTTCTTCCTCCCAATTATTACCATTAATGCATGTGTTTCCTACCTGAGGTTAACACAAGGAGTGTATGGCAGGGTTCACAGATGAGTGTATTTTCCCTGAGGAAGATGGCCCCTCAATCATTACAGGAGATACTTATGGATCCTGGTGCGCTACTTGAGAGACAAGTAGGGAAGCCAGGCAGAAGTGCCTTTTTCCATCTTAGGCTGGTTAACAAACTGAGGATGCTCCTGGACCTGGACTCAATTAAATGTTACTTGGTTATCATCCAGGTTGCCCTGACCTGGCTGGCCCAATCTCATCAGATCTCGGACGTTAGGCAGGGTCGGCCCTACTGGATGGGAGACCACCAAGGAATATCAGGGTCACTGCACAGAGCCAGGCAGTAGCAAACCACCTCTGAATGTCTCTTGCCTTGAAAACCCTATGAGGTCTCCATAAGTTGACTGCGACTTGATGGTAAAAAAACAACAACCCAGGTTTAGACTACTGCAGCATTCCTCTAATTCAGAGCCCTAAAGAAAACAACACAGCAGGCCACACTTGTGTGCAGGAGGATAACTTCAAACAAAACTATTCTGTTTCTGTTCAGTACCACAGCATCTCATGCAGTGTGAAATTGCATTTTCCCACAGTGGTGGTATTCTTCAGAAACCCTCCCTTGGAAGAATGGCAACAACTGTTTGCATTGCTGTTATTAAACGCCCCCCAAATACTCCAATCTAGGTCCGCTGTCTCATTAATTTTGCTTCCTGATGTGTTCTGAACACAGATTTTTCCAGTACAATGATTTGTACACATCACCATATGCTGGGAGAGTTGGGCAGGGGCAGGGGAGAAGTGTTCGCCCCCTTCTTCTATAGCCAAGAGGATAGCCATGGAAGGGATGCTTGGTCTCCTCCGGTGGCAGCAGCTGTGAGTGGCTAGCGGGAGCCTACCCTTTGCCGCCTTGCATTTTTACCCAGCCACTTTCATTGCAAATTGAAGCTCCGGGGGGTTAGGACGACAGAGGAAAAGGATCTCAGGAAAGAGTTCTGTCTAGACTTTACATTTGGCTCTCTCTTTGGGGAATGTTCATCATTGTGTAGAAAGAGGTCACTATCTTAAGTGCAAATGGAGTGATTCGCTCCCCCCCCCATACCTCCTGCTGTTTCCCACCCATCTTGTTCTTGCCTAGAAGCACCTCAAATTTCTATGCGGCTGCTGAAAGTGACTGAGATATTCTGTTGCTAATAATCCTGACCACTTAGCCTGTCTGGGGTATTAAAGCTAGTTTAGACCAATGAGCACTTATTAAGGTTGCCAACTTCCAGGTGGTAGCTAGCGATCCCCCACTATTACAACTCATCTCCAGGTGACTTTGGAAGGTGGACTCTATGACATTATACCCCACTGAAGTCTCTCCCCTCCCCAAACCCTGTCCTCCTCAGGCTCCACCCCCCAAATCTCCAGGTACAAAAGTACAAAGAGAGTTTAATACGGTCCAAGACCAGCATAAAAACATACCAGATATACATACATTACATAACACATATAAAAGTGTATCAAGTGCGAGCCCCTATAACATCTTACAATCTCTCACTCATAAAAGCCGTTAAGCGCATAATTTAAAAAATATTACATGTTTGGAATTAGCATAAATATAAATCTAAAATCGCTCAACCATTTAAGTTCGATCCATGCACGCCTGATCCTCATAGCTTGCCACCAAATTTGGCCACCTTAAAAGTTATCTCCATATCCTTGTCTGAGAGCATGTTAGAAAGACTAAAAGCTCCGGATCGCCCTGGGAGGCCAGATAATACAGAAAGAATGGCTCTATGACATTATACCCCACTGAAGTGTCTCCCCTCCCCAAACCCTGCCCTCCTCAGGCTGCACCCCCCAAATCTCCAGGTATTTCCCAACCTGGATCTGGCAACCCTAGCACTGCTTGTGGTATTCAACAAACCTCCTAGTCCTAAAGACGTGACTGGCTGCATCAGACCCAGCATTCTGTTCCTAGCAGCACACCCAGCTAGATGCTCCAGCGGTAGGGTTGCCGGCCTCCAGGTGGCACCCGGAAATCTCCTACTATTACAGTTGATCTCCAGGCAACCAAGAGCAGTTCCCATGGAGAAAATGGCTGCTTTGGAGGGTGGTGTCTATAGCATTATATCCTGCTGAGGTCCCTCCTCACTCCAAACACCCCTTCGGAGAGTCTTCTCTTGCACCTCATTCTATTCCTCTTCTTCTGTCCTGGCCGTGTGAGAGAGCTGCGACCCACTCTGATCTCCTGACCCACAGTGCAAGAACCACTGATCAATGTACTTGTACCCCTCTCTTCCTCCATGGAGCTCACCCTCATATTGTCTCATAACAACCTTGTGAGGTAGGCCAGAACTAGATGTTACATGTAACTCATGATCAGGGACTCACAGCCAGATCAGGGACTCACAGGGACTCACAGCCAGACAGCAGCGGTGAATTCTGAAGCGCTGTAGCAGCCCAATTTGGATTGGGAGCATGGTACAGTGAGGGAGGTGCTTGTGGTGGTGACATTGATGTACATGACAGGGCCATGTGCTTTTGTTTTAAATACGGCGTTACTCTGAGTAGCCAAAATCACTGCAAGTTTGGATATAAACCAGACCTTCAGTGGCAATTCACTGATGCTTTTGGAAATGGGCTGCATGCAAAAGTAAATTCATTAGGGAGTTTTTTCACCCGCCTTAATAATTCTCCTCCTGTGCTGAAAAAGAAGCCAATGACAATGCAATCCTTAGCAGAGTTACACCTTTCTGCATCCATGTAAGTCAGTGGACTTAGAAGGATGCAATTCTGCTCAGGACTGTCAGTTCCCAGTTCTTTTAATGGTCATTGTCTTAACAGGATAGTCAGCTCCTGTCAGAGTTCTTCTCTGCTGTCACCATGACAAAGTGGCTGTCCCTAGAGACCCTGAATTATGGTTAGTTTTGCATGGGAGAAAAAAAGGAGGGGAATAAAACCCAACCTAAAAGCAAAAGCTGGGTACCCTAAGGTTGGGTGCAAAGAATATATATATAAGTCTATGTATAAATACTGAACGTATAATTTATTAGAAGCGCTATGTAAAATTTAAAATTATTTAAAAGCATTAAAATAGCACAATGGCATATCCATGGCATATCCCGAGGTTGATGACTGTAAGCACATACCAAATGCGTTTCGGCCTATGGGGTATTCATCAGTGGTTAATTAAAACCCTTTCTTAAGCCTGCACACATTTACAGAAATACATTAATGAATACAAATACAAACAGTTCAAACCCAACCAGGCATGTGTATACGTTGTCTGAAAAGATAGAACAATAATGGGTTAGTTCTGCTCAGGACTGTCAGTTCCCAGTTCTTTTCATGGTCATTGTCTTAACAGGATAGTCAGCTCCTGTCAGAGTTCTTCTCTGCTGTCACCATGTCAAAGTGGCTGTCCCTAGAGACCCTGAATTATGGTTAGTTTTGCATGGGACACAGAATCCAATGTGGTATAATGGGAGGCGTTAGATTTGCAGTGGGAAGATGGGCACAGTTCTCTGCTCAGCCAGGAAGTTAGCCAAGTTCCCTTAAATTACCTCAAGGGGTGGTCATAGGATGAATCAAAATATACTCACCCTCATATCCCAAAGTTTGTTGGATGGACAAAGGTCTAAACAGGATGACCAAATGAAGAAAGTGGATGAGTGATCCACACATCATCTTTTTATTTTTGTGGAGTCTGAGGTCAGAGGAAACTTGCGTATCACCATGGGAAATGTCTGTGCTTTTCACGCAAGGACTATTTGCATGTCCTTGGTGGTGTTCAGGGGGAAAGGCTGCACAGCTCCAGGGCACATCTTTTGCTGTGGTTTTTGCATCATATGTAAAATGACACAGATAAAAGGAACACATTACCAACTCTAGTTCAGAGTGTTTGTGGGGAATACTGGAGTAGGCATACTGACTCATACCCTTTTAAGGAATTTCACCACTCCGTAATTTCCTGTTCTGTTTATCCTTTATAAACTCAAGATCCTAAAAGAGGTTGCTTTATGATTCAGTACACAGAGGCAGTTTTCCTGAACCGTCCTGACAAAATCAAGTCACTTGGCAGCTATAAACCCTTACAAATCTTGAAAAGTGTATGAAAGCAATAAAGCTTCCCCACTTGCCCCACTCCCTCCCCTGAGGTCATTCTTCCTCCAAGGGTGGCAAACAAAGGACCAGCTGTATTCTCGGACCAGCGTATGGCTTGGTTACACATTCAGAGCTGGTGGGGAAGAAGAGTAGAGGAATCATCTATTATTAAAACATGAATGGTGGAGACTTTATGGCCCACTGAACTTGTATTGTATGATAGGAACTGAAAGAAAGAGTCTGCTTACCTTGTGTCTTGTACTCAGGGGACCACATTGGAGCCATGACCAGAAAAATAGGAGAGAAATCATGCAACTCCATCAGATTGGCCCTGAATATCTTGATATATGTTTTACACTATGTTAGGAAGGGGGAGGAGAAGCTGGTGACAAATGGAAAAGGGCAGTCTGAATGTTACTCCTCATGTAGGGGCTACCAGCATAACTAAGAACATTTGGGAAGTAATTGCAGGAGTGGTTAATGTGTTCAAACTGACCCATGCTGGAGGTATATAAGTCCAGTATAGTTGTGAGTAATCTGCTCATCTAAGCCTCCATATGCATATCCTGAGCTGGAACTTATTTTGTACCACCAAGTGCTGCATGTGTCAAGACAGTACCATAAGCATGAACCTTCTTAAGGGCCAATATGCTAGCAATTGTTGTTTGCAAAGAGGTGTGGGGCCTGCATTCAGTTTTTCCCTGCTTCCTCTTACCTGCCAAGCAGCTGACTGGTGAGTGTTTAGCTTTAAGAGCTAAGGTTTAGCATTTGGTTTGCAAAGCAATCCACTGGACAGAGGCATGTGTGCATAGTCTGGAATTCTAAGTTTACTTATGGAAGGCAGTGAGACATATTTCCAAATAAATGTGGTTAGGACAATCCCTTAACTTTTTAAAAGTCAAGAGACTTGCAATGCAATCCTGTACCGGTTTACTGAGAAGTAGGTCTCCATTGTATTCAGTAAGGCTTATTTCAATGTAAGTGTACATAGGATTGCACTCTTAAGAGGAGCAAGTTAGCAGATATTTTGGGGATGATTGTAACAAATGGGACTTAAGGGAAGGGGTGTATAGCGGACACACACACAGCAAGCTCTGACAGCCATTTGGCAGGCTCCAGCTGGGAGACTAGCGACAGGAGGGCTGGGAGAGGGCAGACGAGCACACCGTTGAAAAGGAGAGTAGGAAAAAGAGGGTGGAGTCGATCTGTCGAGCTATCTGTCCTGGTGCTTCTCACCTCTTTGGGAATGGGCCCCAATTCTACACTTACTTACTTCTTGTGACCAACTTGCAAAGTAACTCCACACTACTTCAGCCCCCTCCTCACCAGGAAAGCCAGAACAGCACATCAATTAACACTGAGAAAGTTTATATTTTATTTTTCATGTTCAGACATAAATGTACAGCATTATTGAGTGGCCAGCTATACTTCATGGATGCTTCAGACATTCAACAAAGGCAAACCAAAATTAGCTCTCTAGCCTCTGAGAGTCTCCTCTTGCATCTCAGTCTATGCCTCTTCTTCTATCCTGGCCTTGTGACCAACAGATGTGAGAGAGTTGCAACCCACTCTTATGTCCTGACCCACAGTTCAAGAACCACTGATCAATGTACTTTTACCCCTCTCTTCCTCCATGGAGCTCATCCTCATGTTGTCTCATACCAACCTTGTGAGGTAGGCCAGAACAACAACAAAAAAGGTTATTTTGTTATGTTCAGAGTAAAAAAAAAGAACATGGTAGGCCCATAGCGGGGATAGGAAAGTGAAATTGTAACAGGTGTTGAAGTAAGGGCAGAACTCTTCAATTCCTACTTTTCCTCAGTCTTCTCTTGCGAGGGAAACAGTTCCCAACATGGCAAAAACAGAACACATGATGAGGGAAGGGAGTTGCAGCCTAGGATCAGCAAAAGGGTAGTACAAAAACATCTAGTTTCCTTAAATGAAACAAAGTCCTCAGGGCCAGATGAGTTGCATCCAATGGTACTGAAAGAACTTGCGGATGTAATTTCTGAGTCTCTGTCCATTATTTTTGAGAATTCTTGGAGAACAGGTGAGGTGCCAGGAGACTGGAGGCAGGCAAATGCTGTTCCCAGTCTTCAAGAAGGGGAAAATGGAGGATCCAGGTAACAACTTGACCTCTATAGCTGGAAAAGTTTTAGAACAAATCATCATACAGTCAGTCCTTGAGCATTTACAAAGGAAAGGACCGATATTTGGCAGGCTCCAGCTGGAAGAGGGAAGGAATGCAGGGAGTGGGTAGACGAGCACACCATTGAAAAGGAGAGTGGGAGGAAGAGGCTGGAGGCTGGAAAAGGAGTGATGAGATAACAGCTAGAGCAACGGTGTCAGAAGAGGGGAAGAGACAAGAGGCAGCTGGAGAAGATGGGGACATTATTTTTGAGAATTCTTGGAGAACAGGTGAGGTGCCAGAATACTGGTGGCGGGCAAATGTCCCCACCTTCAAGAAGGGGAAAAAGGAGGATCCGGGTAACTACAGATCCATCAGTTTGACTTCTATACCAGGAAAGGTTTTTGAACAAATCATCAAACAGTCAGTCCTTGAGCATTTAGAAAGGATGGATCTGATTACTAAGAGCCAGCACTGGTTACTCAAGAACAAGTCATGTCAGACTAATCTTATCTCCTTTTTTTTGAGAAAGTTACTACCTTGCTGGATCAGGGGAATGCTGTAGAAGAGTGACTAATGGAGTGCCTCAGGGGTCTGTGCTGGGCCCTGTGTTGTTTAATATCTTTATAAACGATTTGAATGAAGGAATAGAGGGGATACTTATTAAATTTGCGGATGATACTAAATTGGTGGGGTAGCAAATATAGTAGAAGACAGAGCCAGGATACAGGATGATATTGACAGGCTGGAGAATTGGGCTAAAACCAATAAAATGCATTTCAACAGAGATAAATGTAGAGTTCTGCATTTAGGATGGAAAAATCAAATGCATAATTATAGGACGGGGGAGACTTGTCTTAGCAGTAGTGTGTGCGAAAAGGGTCTTGGGGTCTTAGTAGACCAAACACTGAGCATGAGTCAGCAGTGGGTAAAAAGGCAAATGTGATCTTGGGCTGCATCAACAGAAGTATAGTGTACAGATCACGTGAAGTGATGGTATCGCTTTGCTCTGCTCTGATTCTCTTCTATGATTCTATGAAGCAAATGATGCCCACACAGGAATAGGGCAAGAGTGTCTGGAGGCTTCAGAGGCGACTGCCAAGGGAAGGGCTGAGAGAGCTGTGGCCAACTCCAAGGCAAAAGGTGACACACAGCTGTGGAAAGCAGCAGATGAGGCCAGAAGGCCTGGGAGAAGACAGCAAGAGAGCTCTCTGACAATAAAGTTGAGGAGAGCAAACAGCTACAGCAGCAGGGGAGAGCAAGGCCAGCTCCCAGAAGGCCTTACAACCAAGGGAAGACTACAGTAAGGGAAGGGAAGTGGGCACAGGGTTCTTGAGACTGTATATAGGGTGCACTAGGAGGCTGACTGAAAATAAAGTGAAGCAAAGTAGGCTCTGGCCAATGAGGAACCTGGGAGGGGGACCCTGCTGGCTAGTCCATAGGGTCTGAGGCCAGTTGAACCATAACAATGATCTGCCCACAAACCTGCCTAAGCTACTGGCTTGAAAGCATCTTGAAGGGGGTTCCGTAGGTTGTCCACAATTCAAAGAGCAACATATGAAAATAGTTGGCTTTGGATTGGTCACCAGATACAGTTGCTATTATGTAAAGCATATGTGACTTGTACTGCATTTGCATGTAAGCTCACACATTTTTGTTCCACATGGGTTATCCTGAAGCCCTTAAGGCCTCTACCCTATTTGCAAATATTTGATTTAGATGGGAAGCAAAGGTATCATGCAAACATAAACATATGCGGAATTATGAGGGTAGTCAAAAATACAAATTGGTTCTTCCGTTGTTTGTACTTTACATGAAACAGGAAAACATCTATCTATCTGGATGTCAGACTGCTTATTTATTTCTACATACCCATATTCCTGGTATTTGGTGATATTTAGATGTATAGCATTTGCTTTCTTTGTACCATTACATCTGCACAGAGGTAGAATGGAACAGAGAATCAAGAAATGTTCTTTCTGAATTGCAATGGCTGAGTATTTCCAATTACGTCTCTACAGAGGTAGAATGGATCAGGGAATCAAGAAATGTTCTTCTTTCTGAATTGCAATGGCTGTTTGAGTATTTCTAAATTTCTCCATTGCTTTGTTCAGGAATTCAGGCTATATGAAAATATAAGGGGAAAGATAACAGACTAGATAAGGGTTGATGCCTACCACTCATTGAAACTGGCATTCATGCCAAACACCGGCTTCATGGCTTGCATTGGAATAACTGTATGCCAGTGATATTCAACTAGACTACAGTATAAGAAACACACTTCATCTCTTTGCTTTTGACAGAACATGAAAGGTGAGAATTCACAAATGCATTCATCCTCAGAGGCTTCAGAAGCCAATTTTATGCACGTCTATCATAAGGAGAGCCTTATGTTACTAGATCAGAATGGATGTCAATTTAGTTCTGTATCTTGTTTCCCATTCAGATACCCCTTGGAAGCCAGAAAGCAGTGCATGTTATTTGCACACCAGCAACTGCTATTCAGTGGCATCCTGCCTCTGAACATGGTGGATGGTGCCGAGTTGTTTTCTGTTGCCCCAGAAAGTTGGACCAGAACCAACGGGTTGAAATTAAAACAAAAGAGTTTCTGTCTTGACATTAGGAAGAAATTTCTAACAGTTGGAGCAGTTCCTCAGTGGAACAGACTTCCTTGAGAGGTGGTAAGTGCTCCTTCCCTGGAAGTTTATAAGCAGAGGCTAGATGGCCATCTGTCAGCAATGCTGATTCTATGACCTTGGGCAGTTCATGGGAGACAGGGCATCTTGGCCATCTTCTAGGCATGGAGTAGGGGTCACTGGGGTGTGTGGGGGAGGTAGTTGTGAGTTTCCTGCATTGTGCAGGGGGTTGGACTAGATGACTCTGATGGTCCCTTCCAACTCTATGATTCTATTCTATGAACAGGGAGATTTCCTTTAGCTATTATGGTTAATAGTCACTGATAAATCTTCATGGATCTGTCTCATTCTTTTTTAAAAACCACCTAAACTAAATGCCTTTACCTCATTGCATGGAAGTACATTTTATACTTTGTTTTGTCTGTCCTGAATTTGTCATCCAAGCTTTTGGACATCTTGAGTTGGCAAATTCAGTCAATACCAGGCTCCTCTGACACGTTAAATGTATCTTCCAGTGGGCACATCATGGAATGGAAGCTACACTTTAAGAAGTCAGCCTATGATAATCAGAGGAGCTGCAATTTCAGTGTCAAAATATAGGCTTCACATGCAAAAAGTCCAGATTCAGGCCCTGGCAGCTTCGGGACTAGCTTCAGACCTCAGAAGGATGTCAGAGTAAGCACTGGGCTAAATGGACCAAAGGCTGATCTGCAAAGAAGCTTCATATCAGGTAGGAGAAGAATGGAGGAAAGCTGTTAGGGGTTGCTTCTTCATGGGGGAGATTCCTTGTTTTAGTCTATTGTCACTGCACATATAAAGTCATTTGAATTGGCTTGGAGCCTCTGCACAGTGTGATATCCCCTTCTTCCTCTTTGTGACTCCCAGCCTCCCCCCACCCCTGCCCCCCACCACACACACACCTTTGGCAGGCTTTTTGCTGGTTTTTGTTTTAATCAGTAGTTTACCAAGTTAAACAACTGGCAAAAAGCTTTCCAATGGGGGAGGGAATGGTGGGCAGGAGTGGAAATCTTTCTCCTCCACACTTTCCCCAAACCAACTTTGACTGCTGTGTTTTAGGAAAGAGTGTACCAAAGCAAGTTTGGAACCCAGGGGAAACCTAGAAGGGGTAATGGTACTGTGCAGAAGTCCCCAAAAGAATGACTGCACTTTGAGAGGCAAAGTGAGGGAAATGCTCTGTTGGGGGGAAGCAACCAGGATTTGTTACAAAGCAACCAGGAGTTGTTCCATAGATTCTTCTGAAAATTACACATTTATGCAGTCTTTCCCAAAAAAAGTTTGGTGATATATTTATTTTTATTTATTTATTTATAGCCCCCTTTATTACTGTGACTGAAAGCGAATAACACAGTGTAAATCAATGCAATCTATAGGTTGCGACATCTGATAAGCAATGTAACAGGACTAGGATTACAGCAATCTATTTTGAATTTATAAATTTAACAGAATTTAACAGCAATCTATGAATTTAACAAACCCAAATGACCACTACAGAGAAACAAGTGGCTCACATCTTTACCAGGTGTTTGCTAGGAGGATATATTTGCAAGCCATTAATATTTACAGAACAAGATGACGATAATTGTTTCCCTTCTTCTAGCCATCAGCATAAATCCACTAAAGAATGGTATATTTAATTATGATTCCCCTGTCTTCCTCTTACCTTCCAGATGTTTCCTTTTATTTATCTTTCCTTTAATTTCTATGCAGGGATTGTCGGTTTTCATAACCCAGCATATAAGATTATTCTTTTGATTCCTTCCACAAGTAAGGCTGTACCTCTGAATGTTGTAATGGAAAGCAACAGAGAATCCACTGGAGTTTTCTACATATGTTTACTCAGTTTCAATGTCAAAAAATTCTCAAAGCAGGCAGACATCTGACAGAGTTTTTTCTCCATTGACTGCCACTACAAGAACTCTGTAGACATTAGAGCTCATCTACACTGAACCATGGTTTCCATAAATCTTCCAAGTTTGAAGCTTCTGGTGGCATCTTAACCAGCTCCTTAGAGCTTATGATCCATGCTAGCATCAAGCTCTTCCAATAAGCTCACTAGGTAGCAGTATTATTTAAACTAACATCCTGGTTCTAAACCCCCTACTTGGATGGCTCACATGGGCCTTCTTGCTTTTAGGGGGAAATTTCAACAAGGATGTGGCTTTCACAGCCATGTGAAAGAGGAAACTAACTGAGTTACCTTAGGACAGCTATTGTATCTTGCCCTTAGCTCCAAAGTGGCAACTTCCTGGAAGTTGCTATAGGTTTTGCATAGGAAACATCCAAATCAAAATATTAGCTTTTTATTGATATATTTTCAAACAAACATGTTGAAGTGCTTTTAATTTACTTCTGGATATATCTCTCTCTCTGGCTTTACATTCCAATTGAAAACCCATTTTTAATTAAAAAAAAACCCTATGAAAACGCAAGTGAAGTTCTCATGTAGTTGCAGAGTTCTAGTACAAAACATCTTGTGATTTACCATCAAAATGTGCAAGGTCAATAATAATGGACCCAATGGTTCACATTAATAAAACAGTTGTACATCATATGACCTTGAGTGGCTGACCTTGATTTTTTTTTGTCTATGGCACAGCACTTTAGAATATTCTTTCTCCATCCTTGAATGGGACGAAAGTGCCTCCTGCAGATAAATCACAGCATATTTATAAGACTTAGACACCTGCAGCATTCCAGACAGTAGATGATAGATTCATAAACAGAAGATGGCCCGAGCCGCTCCTGGTTCACAGCTATCCCATCTGTCATGTTTTTCTGTGCCATCAATTATGGACACTGTCCAGTCATCTTGATGGAGCAGATTGTCCTGCTTACTCAATAGCCAACATGGATTTGCGGTCACAGTGCTAGCTGCATGAGAAAGATACATTTATGTACCATACCATCATGTACTGATGTTTTGTATCCATCTCCTTACACAAAGAATTTTGGAGAGAGAGTTTGAATTGGTAACCCCCCCTCAAAAAAGTGGAAACAGCCTGCCAATGTCAAATGGGAAAAGGCAATGGAATTAAATCATACCTGGGAAGGAAAGATACAGCTTTAAAGGGGGTAAGCTACCATGGTAACTTTGAACGAGAATGGATGTGAATGTAGCATGTGGCTGTACCTTCGAAACTGCATGTGCCATGTGCTCTGTCTTGTGCCTGTTCTCTGCCTGATCCAGTCCACCCTTGCCAAAAGATACTTTAACTGCAGGATTATGGCAGGCAGTTCAGCACACACAATAGAAGTCACTATTAGCCATGATGACTAAATGAAACCTCTATGTTCGGAAACCATCTGAATGCCAGTGGAGGGCGCAGCAACAGGAGGGAGTCTTTGGCTTCCATGTTCTGTTCATAGGCCTTCGAAGTGCGTCTGGTTGGCTGCTGTGTGAAACAGGATGTTTGACAAGAGGGACCAGTTGTCTGATCCAGCATGGCTGCTGTTATTTTCTAATGAATCTCATGGTGATTGTGTACATTTTAATTTATTTCATGGTTTTCTAAACTGCTCTCCCTATCAAGATGCTCAAGGTAATTTCTGACAGATAAAAACATGAACATTCAATAAAATAACAGTAAAAATCAACAAATAGCAGCAGTTAAAATCAGACTAAACCAGCAGTCATAAAAATCCAAAGGAATATTAACAGTGATAATATAATTAACCCCCAAAAGGCAGTAAGGTACCCCAACACCAAGATTAAAAGGGGGAACCATGCAAAACATAGATAAAAATAAACCAAGACATTACATCACCATAGCATCACCAACGTAGAAATGTCTGGGTGAACAGAAAAGTTCTAACCTTCTGCCAAAAGTTGAACAGATTTGAAGCCAGTTAGAGAGTGAAATGGAAGAGATTCCATAGGCAAGGCCCTAATTGCTGAAGAGGTGGAACATACAGATTATATGGGAAGCAGAAAGTCCTTTAGATATCCCCGTTCCAGATTGTTTAGACCTTTAAGTTCTTGGTCTTCTGCCAACCTCAGGAAGGGCCTGGAGTTCTCTCAGAATTACAGCTGATCTCCAGAGTACAGAGGTGGTCATGTGGAGATGATGGAAGCTTGAGAGCATGGACTCTATGGCACCACATCCCTTCTTTCTCCTCAAACTCTGCCCTTCCTTGACACAGCGACGAAATCTCAATGAATATCCCAAGCTGGATCTGGCAGCCCATGACAGTGAGACGAGGTCACAAAGAAACTTCCTATTTGCACAGGCAACTACAGCGATTCTGGCTCCTTCTGTCATGTGACTGTCTTGTCATGTGATAATCTGTAGGCAGGGTTCTATTTTGTTTGTTTGTTTATGCATGCTCCCTCTCCAGAGATCTGCTTGAGGTAGCTAACCACTAAACAAACTCATTAAAATACAATAATTAAGCCACTAAAAACAAGCTCATGCCATTAAAATAAGCCAGGGCATATCAGCATAAAATGATGTAACAAAGCATCTGGTGCACGCCACAGAGACCCAACAGACCGTAGCCACACCCTCTTCCTGCTCACCAAGTGTGGACTGATGCTGTACCAGGAAACTTGGGGGACAGAGCTGGGAGAGAGCCAATCCTCCCTCTTTACCCAACCAGGTCTTTGTGATAAAGACAAAGTCACCCTCATCATTGAGTGCTAAATTGTGAATGAGGGATGCTTTGTTGTAAAACCAATCAGGCATTTATTTAGAGGTAACACTTATACACTCAGTGAGTGATCAGCAGGATACAAGGATCCCTATGGTTTGGAGAGGATCCAGAAGAGACGGGCACAACTTGATGACCCCCTCCTCTTCCTTCCTGCCCTGTTTTATTACAGCCGCCACTATCTCCTCTAGCAATGTACACATACCAGGTCACATTAAAATAATGTCTGGAAATATTGAAGACCACTTCTCTAGAGGTGTGGGAAACAGCACTTTATATGAATAAATAGACTTTCATATCGAAGGTATCATTTTGGTGACTTCTTACACTTCAGGTTTAATTGCAATGTAGAACACAGAGGTTATTTATGCAGGGGAAATTTGCATTTTCTGGTCCGAATTCTCAAACATCATATACATGAGTGATTCCCCGCCCCCATTTCCAGGAGTACCTTGTGATTAATTAGGTATCCCCAGTGAATCATGGAGCTTCTGTGTCCCTCCCCCTGAAAACACAGCCTTGTTGCACTTTACTTGGAGGTCAGCTCTTAATGGGACTGCTGTGCTTTTGCTGGATATTCCTCCCCACCTTTCTTCAACAGCTCTCTGCTGGGAGCTGCCTTACAACCTCTGCAGCCTCTCTTCGGTGTCTTCCTGCACATTTCCTGAAGGTTTAATTTCCTCTTTTGTGCTTTGCTTTGAGGGAAGGGCTTGGATGGGAGGGACAGACACTTGGGAGGGAGAAGTCAAAATGGGTGAGGGGAGAGAAACCTGAACTTAAGAGCTATGCATGGAAATAAAGGGAATGTGTGTTGCTCTTGCCTCAAAGCAGAATTTAAATTAATTCTAAAACAGGATCCTAGAACTGTGGGGGAAGAACAAGGCCAGAGCAAAGTCACACCTGAAGGTTGGTAAAATCATGAATAATGCAAAGGAAGCCTCAAAGCAGTCCAGCAGGGACTGTGAAATAAATACCCATGCAGAAATGGCCAGAGAGTTTGTGTCCGCAGATTTTTCTCTTAATTGCTTAGCCAAGTTGTAGTGGAAGTGGTGTGCTTTTTCTCCTATGAGGGAAGGGCATCTTCAAACCAGCATAATTCTCACTTCTTGCCCGGGGAGGAATTTCCACTTCCTGTTACTAAGGTGGGAATTGATCCCCTCAGTTTCTCTTCCTGCCTCACCAGAAAGTGCAAGCTTGACTAGCAGCTCTGCACAGCGATTCTACCTTAGACTGAGATTTCAGCTTTCCCTTTATTCCATTATCATCTTTTACTATTTATTTATTTTAAAATATAAAATGGTAAAAGGGAAGTATGGAGAAAAGGAAAACAGTCAAAAATAGAAAATACCAAAAAAATTGTTACATGCATGTGTTTGTGTTTCACGGTACATGGTTCACACATGTCCATACAGCTTTCCCTGCTTAAAGAGACAGTCAATAAAGATATAAAAATTTAGTATCAACTCTATCCTTCTAACATCTTCTGTGATTAATCTTTTACATATTGATAATAGAGTTTCCAGTTTTCATAAAACAATTCATAATGTTCATCACTGTTTGCTAAATTGGTCATTTTGGTCATGATTGCATATTCAGACAGCTTTTCCTTCCATTCTTCAACATTTGGAAGTGATATCAGCTTCCATTTTCTAACTAGAACTTTTACTATTTCAACTTTCTCTACTTGTGTTTCACTTAACTTTACCTTGATTTAACCCAATTTCTAGCTAATTTCACTTTCTTTCTCCCTCACCTCAATCTTTTGAGTGGGCATGTGAAGACGAGCCTGATGTGGCCAAAAAGAAGCGACCAGTAGAGAAGCATCAAAAAGGCGTGAAAATGGCACCGCTTGCGGAGGCGGCTGAGGCCACACTCCAACCAGCCAGAGACAGCATTGAAAGAGCGCAGACCCCGCAGGATGGTGCAAGGAGATCTTCATCGCACCCATCTGCGATCGGTAACATACCCACCTCCCCCGTTTGAGAAGAAGACAGTTCAAGGCCCGTCACACATAACAAGCTGTATGATTTAGTGGGGAAGAGCTCTCAGGGACCACTTGCAGACTCTGCAAACTCCAGCCACTTTAACATATGCTGGTTCCCAAGGATCCATAGTTAACCCCATGCAGCCAGCTACCTCTAATCAGAATTACTCCAGAGGTGGATGGGCCAAGGGGAGTATCAGGGGACCTGGCCGATGAAGGCAGCCAAGAAGGCTGGAAATCAGGCTAACAGAGAACCCATGCAAGCAGATTAATCCCCTTCCACGCAGGGCTCTGATATGGAAGAGAGGGAGAAGTGTGAATTTTCTTCTGATGAAGACACACCACCCATTGATAACCAACAAACCAGACTCTTTTCTGGTGATGACTATCAGTCCTTATTGGTTAAGGTCTTAATGGCTCTGGATCTCTCTGAACAGCATAATCAGGCAGAGGACCCGAAAGGCCAATCTAGACCCATGGGACACAAAGATTATTTTCCTAGATTGCTGAATCACAGCTTAACAGTCCCGTTTCCAGATTATTTTGAAAACCTACTTGCTGCCAAATGGTAGAAACCTGCAGCTAATCGCGTTTCCTGTCAATATTAAAAAGTTTTATACCCTAGCTCCTTATGCCATGGAGCTGCTGAAGGTACCCTTAGTAGATGGTCCCATAGTAGCATTACAATCCGTAGAGTTAGTTTCTGAGGATGGCATGGGTACCATAAAAGATCCTTGGCATAGAAAAGCTGACTTCACTTGCCGAAAGACACACAAGGCAGCTGCCTTAGCAGTACAGGCATCAGCGACTGCTTCCATTTTTGCCAGGGTGTCATTGATTTGTATAAAAAGCTTATTCAGTTAATCCCTAGTGAAAACAGGAGGGTGGCTGAAGGCTTTAATGGAGTATTAAAGGCCTCAAACTTTCTGGCAGATGCCACCCTAGATTCTATGACATTTGCAGCACAGGCCATGGCATCATCCACTGCCACAAGATATGCACTCTGGCTCAGAGCATGGCCAGCTGGGTATCACTCCAAAGGAGTAGTCATGGTGTATCCCTTTCGGAGGGGGCTCCTAGTGGGAGATGCTTTGGATAAAATATTGGTGGAAGCTCGGGATAAGAAAAAGGCCCTAGCTGAGTCCCTGAGGAAAGATGGACGATCATCATCATTTCCGTCCTTTCGATCCTACCGCACCTTACCATAGGCAAGACCAGAGGGGGGTATCTGGTCCAGTAGTAAGGTTTTTTTTTTCGAGGTGGAAATCACTTCAATTGATATTCCAACTCCAATTTCCATTCCAACAACAAGAGCGACAAGCCACAGAAGCAGTTCAAACAGTGACGGCAGATCAAAAAAGATTGGAGAGAGACTTCTACAGTTTCACACACAATGGGAACTGCTTCAACTGGACTTGTGGGTAAAACAACTGATCCAATCCAGATATTGTTTAGAATTCTGATGTCTTCCCCCAGACAGATTTCTTCAATCCCCCATTTTGTGCAGACCAGAAAAATGTCTAAGAACCATAAAACCCATCCAACATCTAGTACAAATAGGAGCTGTGGAACCAGTACCGCGGGGAGAATGCCAACCGGGGGTCTACTCAATCTTTTTTACAGTCCCCAAGAAGAACAGGGACTGGAGAGCCATACTGGACCTGAAGTTTGTAAATCAGTTAATCAAAAACCAGCATTTTTGCACAGAGACCTTCACTCCATACTGGAGGCTCTTCATCCTGGCTCTTTCTTTTCTTCGATAGACCTTCTGGAAGAGTACCTCCATGTGCCAATTCATCCTGCTCACAGGAAATACCTCCGATTCACTTTCCAGGAACAGCACTACCAGTTCTGTGCTCTACCCTTCGGACTTGCATCAGCTCCATGAGTCTTCACCAAGGTCCTGGTGGTGTTGATAGCGAACCTGCATCTGGAGGGTTTACTGTTGTTTCTTTACCTGCATGACATCTTGATCAGCGCCCCATCCCAGTCTCTGGCCAAGGAGCACACCCAGAGGGTCATTCAGGCCTTAACTTCACACAGCTCCCTCATCAACTGGGACAAAAGCAGCCTATTGCCCTGACAAAGCCTCCTCCAACTAGGAATAGTCATCAACACCACAAACACAAAGTCTTCCAGAGGACAAAACAGTCAAAATCTCTGAAGTGGCCAGAGAAATATCCAAGGCACATTCTGCATGACTGATGCTTCTGGCTCGACTATTAGGGCTAATGATCTTGTGCATCAGCTGCATGCTCTGGGCACGTTTTCACGCCAGGCCCCTCCAGTGGCTCCTTCATCTATTCCAGCTGCAGATACTGGTGAAGGAGGAGCGGCTAGGTGTTTCTCACCACCAAAGTAAGAATGAGGCTTTGGTGGTAGGCCAATTCTTCCAATTTAAGGCAAGGCTCAAGTTCTTCCATGAGGACCCAGTCCAGATCTTTACAGATGCCAGCCTGAATGGCTGGGGCGGCACTCTTCTGGGACACATGGCACAGGGGACTTGGTCGCAACAGGAGAAGGTGCTCCACATAAACATCCTGGAAATCAAAGTGATAAAGAAAGCTGTAACCTTCTTCCAGTCCAACTTAAAGGGTCTCCACGTCCTCGTGCACATGGACAACATATTTGCAAAAGTACATTTGAACAAACGGGGGGCTCCAGATCCTGCAGCCTACACCGGGAAGCAGCACCCATCCTGTCGTGGGCAAAGAAACACATAAAGTCCATCAAGGTGGAGCATATCTGAGGGATACGCAACAGTTAGGCTGACTGGTTGAGTCACCAGCAACTCGACGAAGGTGAGTGGTCCCTCAACAAGGAAGACTCCAGGGAAGTCACCAAAATGTTTGGAACACCGGTCGTGGGCCTGTTTGTACCCAGTGCGAACAACCAGCTTCCAAGGTTCTACTCAAGGTTCTCCAACCAGAGGGCAGAATAGATGGATGACCTGTTGACCCCCCTGGCCACTGGGGCTCCTTTATGTGTTCCCTCCACTTTCGTTACTCCTGTGGGTCATAAGAAAGGTACTAAAGGAAAAAGCATTAGTGATCCTGGTGGCTCCCAACTAGCCTCAGAGGCCTTGGTACCCAGCACTCAGGGAGCTGTCAACATGCAAACCGTGGCCGCTACCAGTCCATCCAGACCTACTCCTCCAGGGCACTCTCTATCATCCAGATCCAGGATGGTCCATCCTGACTGCCTGGCTCTTGAGAAGCAGTGGCTCTTAGATGTGGGGTACAACATTGACATGGTGAATACGATGTTGGAAGGATGGCCTTCCACAAACAGAATTTATAATACCTCTTGGAAGGCGTTTGTGAGATGGTGTCACAGAAAAGCAATAGATCCTCTGTATACAAATATAAAATTACAAAATTAGACACATGGTTTGGATCAGGGTCATATGGGGAGGCATGGTGGCTCTCGACAGCCCTGCTTGAGCCTGTCTTGAAATCTCTTGCACTACACAGGAAATTTTGTTTCTCGTGAAAGTCAGCCTATCGGCATTTAAATTTGGCCACCACTGGAAAGATGGCTGCTATTATCCTGGCTTTTTACAAGTGGGCTTTCTCAGTGTGTTATGAGCTACATCTGTTGCAAAGAAGTTCAGATCAAGGGGCAAGGACAGAATATGTCTCGCAGTGGGGAGTTATAAAGAACTGTATAATAAGGACCTTAATTTGACCAGGTCCCTAATCTGTCGAGTGGTTAACACAATAGCCTTGAGTTAATTTTCTCTCTCTCAGTCTCTTGCACACACAAAACAAAGTTCATTACTTGGGTGCATAGCTATGCTTTTTGCTGTTACAGCATACTCACTGTAATACTGCTTTATATTTGAACAAGTGAATCCTTGCTGTTTGGAATGGTTCCAGTCTCCATTAGTCTTTCAAAGGATTATCAAATACTGAATCTCAAGTGTCAAATATTGAAGTTCAAATATTTGACGGGTAACTGGCATCCAAATCCAAAACAGTGATGGGGATATCTTCTTTCTTTCCTTCTTTGCTCCTATGACCCATAGGTCCTGAGCAGTTATTTCGTAGAGGAAAATATGATGGATTTGGACATGGCCAATGTTCTATTTGGATCTCTAACCATCAGCAAAAAAGGGAACTATTCTGTCTCTTGTTATGGGGGGCAGGAATTCTCGCCAATATGGGGGTGATCCATTTATCTCAGTGGTGTTTAAAGAGGGGCATTCTATCATCTTATGAGATAATGTGGGGATATCTGTTTTAACACTAATTACAATCTTTCTCAATCAAGCCAGCTTTTTAGTGTCTGTCTTTGTATATTGCATTTTGATCCAAACAGTTGCTTTTGCTTTGAGCAAGAAAGGTCAAGCATGGTGCACATGCAAAAATTGTCAGCAAAATCTGATTTCTTTCAACACTAAATGATGAATTAACTATATTGCTGCCAAAAAAAGGGCCCCTTTATAGGGAAAAATATATCCACAGACACTCTCTAAACAGCTCCATCATGTCAGCTTTTTTGTCTTAATTCCTGGCACTTGTTTTCCAACTCCATGCAAATTTATATGCAGCTGGGACTCCTTCTTTAGCACAGGCCCCTTCATCTGGCAAAATTCCTTTTAAGCGAGTTCTCCACCTATTCTGTATTGTATATGTTGTGCATTCAGTAGTGTTTCTCTGACAGAATTGGCTGGAGGAGAAAGCACAATGATGTAAACTCTCAGAGGTTCTTGTTAGAAATGTCACATTCACAAGTGATCCACAGGTTAACTATCGTAGAGATCATTTCTACTCTTTTCTTAAACATTTTCATGTGATTTCCTCCCCTGTGCATTAATAGCAAGAATGTTCAATTTAACTTAGGAAGGTAAAACTTGGAAGCCCAAAGCTCCTTTGGTTATTCATTTCTAGTTGGCTTTTCTTGGTGAGACTCAAGATACATTTTTGCTGTTATACTATATTCACTATAATGCTTTCCATATGGAACAAGTGAATCCTTGCAGTTGGGAACCGTTCCAGTCTACAGTTGTCTTTCCTAAGATTACCAAATACTGCATGTCAAATTTTATCCTGACATTCTAATCTGTAAAATGAGAAAATGGTGAACTATTGTAAAAATAGAACTTTATTTGTAAACTAGTTTTGCATGCTAATCAGGTAAGATGAATGATTAACAACTGATAAAGATAGTCACCAAAGAACTAAAAAATAAGGCAAAATAGAGATTTACTATGGTATGGGGTCACTTGTGGGTGGGGATCAGAAGCACTGCTTTTTCAACACGGGATCCCTTTTGCAGATGCAACTACATAACAATGAGGGTTTGAAACTTGATTTGCAAAAACAGAAGCTATATTTCAAATTCAAGTCTTTGCCAGATCCCACTGTCAATCTCCACTTCAGTTTCAGTTTCTACCCTGCGCTACTAGTAAAATCAGAAGTAGTTTAGGTGTGATGTTAGCTGCTGGGGAAAGCCTTAGGAAACATTGGCACCGTCTTTATTTTGAAACATTGCCTGTACTGTTTCTGCTAATTACATTGGCCATATTAATGGCACAGACTGTTCATTTTCAGGCTCTGCTGGAAAGACTACCTAGAGAGGCGTTATTCTTCTCCGTACAGTGTCAGATGTCACCTGGTAGGATATTAAAACCAAGGCGAGATTGTGTCGAAAAATATTTTCTTTTACTATACAGTAACTCTTAGAGTGCTCTGTTGTGTTAAAGAGAACTCTCTTTTGCTGGGGAAACATTAACACATGCTGCCAAGGGGGAGTAATTTTTTCATAATACACTGTTAATGTAAGTTCTCTCTGCTACAAGACATGGTGTCCTTGCATGAACAATTAACAGGAGCTAAGGCCTCATGTTTCATACCTCAGCTACCGACAATCATATCTGAAAAGTGGTACATTTGAACTCAAGCCTCTGCTTAGTTTATTTTACATAAACCCTAATTGGGTTTAAATAAATGAGTGTAAAACATAATAGATTTACAGTCTTCCCCCAGGTAATTATGACTTAGTTTTTACTCTCTCCCTGATGAGGCTGTGGGTTCTTTTTAAAGTGGCACCGAGATGACTATCAAAACCAAAATTTACAGGCAGGCCTTATCAACATGTTTTAACACAGGAGACATATATATTTTTTCCGCTGCACTATTTCTTGTGAATTTCTGTACCCTTGCATTTTTCCAAAACAGCACCTATAAATTATCTGAGGCTTTGCTGCCCCATCAGAAATTATTGTTTTTGGAGTCAGTCTTTGGGATTCACATGGAGCAGCAAATACTTGCGCTTTATAGGAGTAGATTCCTCTTCCCATCTAGAAACACCCAGCAGCCAATAAAAGTCAAAGGTTAGGTTACTTTACGTCACCTTGCCTTGCATTTAATACCAGCTGCTGTTGGACCAAACTTTCTGGCTGCATCAGTTTGCCTTCAGACCCAACAGCAAGTGAAGGTAAGGGACCTGCGCTCAACAGTAATTGTGCTGGCAGAACGGTTCGCCTACCACTTCACTGAGTAAATCAGTGTAGCTGATTTACAGTAGACACCAATGAACTAGTGTGGAAACTTGGGTGTGAACAATGAGGTGTTAATTGTGAATCAAGTTTGTATTTGAAATTCTCATTGTGAATTGTGAAAGCGTAATCTCATAATTCAATATGAGTCATATACTGGTTGGTACCTTTTGATTAGCATTGCCAAATAAAAACAAATATGAATTCTGTGACTTGTCAGATACTAAGAACTATTGCATTCCTGCTCTTGAAAGCAGTCATACCAAATGCCATTGCATGTCAACTGCCAAATGCTATCTGTCAGGTTATTCATAAGAACATGTGAATATGCCTTCTACTGAGTCAGATGATTAGAACATCACTCCCATTCTGACTGGCAGTAGCTCTCAAGAGCCTCCTTTTGGAGAGCATACTTTTTATTGGGGATGTCTGGAATTGAACCTGGGACCTTGGTTATACAAATCATATGCTTTAGCACTGACATACTAGCTCTCTGCTTACTATGAGCTCTCAAATATATCTGTGCTATGCTGTGTTATAATTGTTCAAATACAAATCCAACAATATAGCTGTATTCAATATGTGACATAAAAATCTGCAGAAGAAACATGTGGAAAGCAAAATTCTTTCAACCCTGATGGTCAGCATCTTTTCCCTGGAATACTTTCATGGAATACTTTTATATTCATCTCTTGCAGCTCTGCTAACATGGGATGCTTTTCATGCCAGATTAATGTTTTCTATGGGAGTGACTGATCAGAATCCATTCTGGATTAGCCAGAGTACAATATAGCTATGATTGTTCCATTGGGTCACAAAATGAAAACCTTTCATTCAGTATGTAGATACATTAAGGGTGGGGACTATATGTAAACTATACCCAGTGTTTTTGGCTATTCACTGCCATGAGTGGTGAGCTCTGCCAGTTTAACCAGAGCTTTGAAGAGCATATATGAAAGTACCCTGTGAAGGCATAAGGAGGACAGCTGTTCCCAGTGTATTTCCAGGGCATTAGTTTTCACCAAAATTAATGCAGATACTCAGTGGAGGTGTATTTAAGTGACTTTTCTGATAAAACTTTAATGTCAAGCTGCAAGGCAAGTCAGCTGGACCTTCACTGGTGTAGCAAACATGATGAGACATTAAGACATCCAATTGAACATTGACTCCAAGTAAAGGAGCCCACATCAAACTAAGCTGGCATACAGGCAGCCCTTCTGAATGTCTCGGATTAAAAAAATGTGGTTTGATACATGTTTTTAGCCAGATAGTATGATATCTTCATAACAACATAAGAAAAGCCATGCTGGATCAGACCAAGGCCCATCAAGTCCAGCAGTCTGTTCACACAGTGGTCAACCAGGAGCCACTAGGAAGCCCACAAACAAGACAAGTGCAGAGGAATATTATCCTCCCCATGTTCCACGACACAGAATGTAACATAAGACCTTCATGATCTTACTGCAAAGGAACAGAATGTAAGACCTTCATAATTGCTCCCATTTTCCTTTCCCTTTAATGGTAAGGCTCCTAGCCAATAGATTGTGAGCTAAATTATTTTATTTTATATAATTTATTTAATCACATATTATTTAAATTATCCTTGGGTCTCTTAAATTCAAATAAACCCAAAATAAATTTCACTACTGGAACTATGATAGCTGGATCACAACCACCCAGCAGAAATTGTAGCTTATTAGCTACAGGCATGTCTATATCAGGAATTAATGGATTGATCAGCTGTGTTCTTGAGTGTTTATATCTTCTACAATAAAATAAGACATGCTCCATGGTTTTGATAGAACCAGATCCACATCCACGTAGACGCTCAGAGTAGGGCTTTTTAGACTATTGCCCACTCAAAACGGCTGTGGGTAATCTTGCTAAAAAGAAAACTCTTCTGTAAACTGGGATGGTTAAGAAATCAATATTTTACTGAGGGCAATTAAAGTGCATGAAAGCTTGTGCAACTCATGAGGTAATTTTAGGGCTGTGAAGGTTGACTCAGCCTTCCATCCTTCCAAGGTCGGTAAAATGAGTACCCAGCTTGCTGGGGGTAAAGGGAAGATGACTGGGGAAGGCACTGGCAAACTATTATGTATGTACATAGTTAAGATAGTAAGCAGGGGGAAACCTAGGAGCTTGAGTTCCAAGCGAAGGCTCCTAAGCCCTGCTCGCGCGATTGGCCTGAGCCAGAGTGCCCCATTGGCCCTAAGCCAGGTCGTGCTATTGGCGACCTGGGGGTTGTTCCCCCCCTATCACAGATCAGGAGGGGAGTGGCCGCGTGTGGCCAGGGGGAATATAAGCGGGGCCAGTTTTCACAGTTCTCAGTTCTGTCTTGTACTACAATAAAGCGTTGTTGTTGGAACTCCGTCTCGACCTCGTGTGTCCTCTCCACACGGACTTAACACAAACCACCCTTTAAACAAAGTCTGCCTAGGAAACGTCGGGATGGGACATCACCCCATGGGTCAGGAATGACCTGGTGCTTGCAGAGGGGACCTTTACCTTTACCTTTTATATAGATATTGTATAACTAATGCCAATAAAGGCTTCGTATTCGTATTCGTTCGGTTAAGAAATCAATATACAGACAACGAGAATTTGAATACAAAACCCCCAAAAAAGCAGGAGAGCACACACAGTGGGTACAGAGAACAGTGCTGTTAGGTCCCACCGGAACAATCTTTTTTTCACTAGAGAACAGGCTGTAGAAAAAGACATAATTAACAAAAGGGTATTTTCCAATCCTGCCCTGACCTGGATGGCCCAGGCTAGCCTGATCTCATCAGATCTCAGAAGCTAAGCAGGGTCAGCCCTGGTTAGTATTTGGATGGGAGACCACCAAGGAAGACCAGGGTTGTTGTGCAGAGGAAGGCACTGGCAAACCACCTCTGTTAGTCTCTTGCCATGAAAACCCCAAAAGGGGTCGCCATAAGTCGGCTGCGACTATACGGCACTTTACACACACACATTTTCCAATCCTACCCTCTGAAATTTAGCATTTACATACCCAAACCAGGGATTCAGATATGAGTCCTTGGATAAGAAACTTAGAAGGCTACCCTCAGGAAGAGCAAAGAGAAATTTTAATCGACAGCTGAAAATTAAAGTCCACTCTTGATAGCTTCCATTTTAGCTTGGCATGCTGCTGTTTTCAGGTCAACATGGCATCAATCAGCAACATGTATCACCCAGCTTCATCAACTCTGACCAGCAGAAATGTGACTACTGCATGGTCTGCTCAGCTCAGACCTGAGCTTCAGGGATGATGACAACAAGTTAGGTTCACCCACTGGCAAACCTACACCCATAATCTCTGCCATGTCCTGGGTCCAATCCAGCAAACCCTTGCAGCACAGCAAACCCCTCCTGAAGGGGCCACTTGACTCAGATGTAGGATTGCTAGGTCCCCCCAACCACTATCGGGGGATGGGGTAACCAGATCCAGGTTGGAAACCCCCTGGAGATTTAGTGGGGTACAGTGCCATAGAGTCCACCCTCCAAAGCATCCCTGTTATCCAGGGAGACTGATCTCTGTAGTCTGGAGATGAGCTCTAATTCCAGGAGATCCCCAGGTCCCACCTGGCAGCTGATGTTCCTAGGATAGTGCCCCCACCCTGAATCTGTTGACACAGTTGCTTCATGTTGTTTCATGGTAAGGCTGACCCTGCCCTCACCAGCCGTGAGGACCATTGTGTGATCAGCTTGAGCTGAGCAGTTGACATCTGGCATCCCCAGAGAATATCCTTGCTATTCTCGGGGCTTGGTGTTAATGCTGAATGACTTCCTTTAAAATATATTTGCTTTAAATTATGGACCCATAGCACTGAGATGCAGAGTCTCTTGAGAGACTGGTGACATTTTACAGCCTAGTTTTGCAACCCTTCCTGACATGCTTGTGTGCCAGTGTGTGTGATACATAGATAATTTATGAAAACAGAGTAGACACTTTTAAATAATTAAGTAATAGATAATGGGGATTTTAAAAAATCCAGTGATGTACCAATGGCTTTGATAGAGGCTGGAGCCCAAGAGGATTAGATACTGGCGTATTAGCAAAGTGCAGTGGGGGGAAAGGGGCGGGGGAGAGAGAAAACTGAAGAGAGCTACTAAACTTGTACAATATAATTAACGAAATTAAGGCCCTGAAAGGTTCTCTGTGTTTTGCAGCATGTATACTTCATTGCAGTCCCATGGTACTAGCAGGCCTGTGGCAATATGCCAGCGGATTGCCCCAGCCTAAAGCACACAGCATCTCGGCAAGTCACTATTCTTTCCAAAATTACAGGGCAAACAATAACACAGGTAAAATTAGCCAAGGCCCTAATTATGCAGCATGAGTGTGCAAAGGCTGCAGAATGATAAATGGGACCATGTTGTGTCATATCATGTAATCTCTTCTGTGGCAGAGCCAGAAAAACAAAAGGGAGAATCGTGTCCTGTTTGTCTGCCATGCCCTGGATCACCAATTAGGAATCCTTCCTAATTAAGATATCATTAAATTTCTTCTGTTAACAAATTTTAAACAATGCTAATTAAGAGGTTGGGGTGATAATTGTTCATCTAACAAACAATTAACCTGATTTGAACTGGAGTTTGAAGAAACCTCACAGCATCCTTTCTTCAAGCTTTCTGACTTCCTTCCCACCCATTCCCTTTTCTATCCCCCCCACACACACTCTTCATAGGCTAAGTTAGGGCCTGTGGGGCTGCTAATGCAGCACCAAGTCATTTATCAGAGGCAGAGTTAGAACAGAAACTTATGTCTGTCTACATAGAATCATAGAGTTGGAAGGGGCCATACAGGCCTTCTAGTGAAAATCACTGTTTAATGCAGGATCAGCTTAGAGTAGGGATGTCAAACATAAGGCCTGGGGGCCAGATCCGGCCACTTGAGAGCTCTTATGCGGCCTACAAGCCAGCCAAGGCAGCCACCCCCCAGGCCTGATCTGGGCTGGCGAGGCATGGCAGGGCCAACCGAGTGACATTTATATCATATCTGGCCCTTGTAACAAATGAGTTCAACACCCCTGGCCTAGAGCACCCCTGACAAGTGCTTGTCCGGCCACTGCTTAAAGACTGCCGGTGAGGGGAAGCTCACCACCTCCCTAGGTAGCTGATTCCACTGTCGAACAACTCTTACTGTAAAAAATATTTTCCTAATATCCAGCCGGTACCTCTCCGCCTGCAATTTAAACCCATTATTGCGAGTCCTATACTCTGTTGCCAACAGGAACAGCTCCCTGCCCTCCTCTAAGTGATAGCCCTTCCAATACTTAAAGAGAGCAATCATGTCCCCCCTCAGCCTCTTCTTCTCCAGACTAAACATTCCCAACTCCCTCAGCCTTTCCTCATAGGGCTTGGACTCCAGGCCCTGATCATCCTTTTCACTCTCTTCATGATTTGTTCGAAAACCTTTCCCGGTATAGAAGTCAAGCTGATGGGTCGGTAGTTATCCAGATCCTCCTTTTTCCCCTTCTTGAAGATGGGGACAACATTTGCATCCACGTCCTCACCCTGGTCAGGATGTCTGTAGCAAACTCCAACCACAATAATGTTCGTCCTTCCTTTCCTTATCCTCACCTAGAAACTTTCCACTTGGAAAACCCTCTCCTCACATACAGCGCCACTGTGCCACCTCTTCGACCTTTTTGGTTTTTCTTGAACAACTCATATTGATCCACTACTACATTCCAGTCATGGGAATCATCCCAAGTCTCTGTAATGACTACTAAACCATATCCCTCTGACTGCATTAGAAGCTCAAGCTCTTCCTTCTTATTGCCCAAGCTTTGAGCATTGGTACATAGAAACCTTAAACACCTTTGGCTCCTTTAGAACGGGCCCTCCCAGGTGGGCCTCTGCTATTTGATCTCCTTCTTTAAAATCCCTACATTGGTTGTCTCCTTCCCCTTGTGGTATTAGTTTAAAGCCCTTTTGATGAATTCAGGTTTCCTCCAAAAACATTCTTCCCCGACCTTGAAAGGTGAATTTTATCGCATGCTAGTAAAGCTAGCCCGTGGTCCAAATTGCTCCTGCTGGCACTACCAGTTCAGCTAGTGGTTCACTTCCGATATCTTATGCTCCCATCACATTCCCCTTCCTCTTACAGGAAGGATAAAAGAGACCACTACCTGTGCCGCCATTCCCTTCAGCTTCCTCCCGAGAGCTTCATAGTCAGCCTTAATGTTTTCGATAGTGTTCACGGCCGTGTCGTTGGTTCCCACATGGACCATCACAAATGGGAATGATCTTTAGGTTTGACCAGTTTGGGTATCTGGTCTACAATATCTTTAATTTTTGCCCCTGGCAAGCAATACACCTCTCGGATCATGGAGTCAGGCATGGACACATGATGTTCCATACTCATCAGCAGGGAGTCACTTACAGCCAACACTTTCTTTTTCCTTCCAGTGCCGTCTCTTCATGTCCCCCTGTCCTCCTTCCTCTGCCTTCCTTGTGTGTGTGATTGTTCTGCTAGCAGTGTTTCCTGCTCTGCCACCACCATAAGGGCCTGGAATTGATTCCTGAGTTCTAATGGCACTGAGTGATGTCTTGCTCAATGCCTTTGGGGACGTACTGTGGCTCTCTGAGGAGTCTCATTAGGGCAGGCAACCTCACTGTTGTCCCTTTGAATCGTATCCCCTTCCCTATGCAGGGCTTCGAGGCTTCTTTAATAAAATCCTCCCCTTCCTTGATGTCATGGAGAGTAGCAATCCTTTCCTCCAGGCTCCGAACCTTATTTACATGTACCTTTCTATTGAGGTACTTAAGATTTTTTTAAATAGTGTTTTGTGAAACAAACATTCTTTTGTATTTATTGTTTTTTAATGAAGGGTAGAAATATAGGCAAAGTTTGAGCAATAGAGAAAAAGCTAGAAGAACTGTCCAAGACACAATTTGCAACTCATGAACAAATTCATCAATAATTTTATAAATCTCTACCATATTCCTCCTCTTAGTTGTCTACATTATAATCCAAGAAGGCACTAAATTTATATTGTTTCCTTTGATAGTTTTGTTCTCTTCTGTAGCAACTCTAACGATACCCATTTTTGAGGTGAAGCAACTAGTTCTACATGAACATTAATTTAATGCCATAATGATACTTGCTTTTTATTTTCAAATCCTAATAATTGCTAATGTTGCTGCTACACACTGAGTTGATCTTTTTCAGTGAACTTGTTACCAATCTCTCTTTCCTTTGTGATCACAGTCAATTTAGACTCACTTGGCATATGCAGTTATGATTTTGCCAATGTACAACTAGATGCAATGCAGGAATCCACAAATTCCTTCAGTTTTATTGAAAAGCAGCCATACTCCTCTTCACAGGATTGGATATGGCATGAAGCAGAATTAATTCTCTCCTCCATACCTTTTGGTGGTGAGCGCAAGTAAGCTTTGCATAGGATACCAAAAGGACTCTGCTTCATTTCAAGTGAATTCATGATATATAGTACATGGATAAACCAGAAACAGGGCTGACATCAAGGATGGGCAATGAGCAGTGGGATTGGGAAGTTGTGGATGTGGTTAGAAACCTAGTATGGCAGCTCTCCAGTAGGCATTATTGTATGCATTGTATTGTATGTGAACTAAACTATTTTTTCAGCTGATGATTAGCGGGGATTCACTGATAGTTTGTCTGGATTAATCCCTCCTCTTCCTGATTACTATTGACAATATCAGGGTATACAAAAACACTAGCCTGCTTATCTCTCATGCATATAAATGTGTCTGTTCATCAGTCACATTTGCATTTACTACATGCCCTTCATACAAGGACTTGGAGAATGAGAGACAATCAATAAAAATAAAATTGGTCACTCTTGATTCAATGAAATAACCAACAGCAGATGTTTTCTACTGAGTGCCTGAGGACCAACTCACATGATCAAAGTTTTGGTGTGTAAAAAAATGCAGGTCAAGCTGGATTGAAAGTTTGTTCTTTACAAAGCAGTAATGCCATGTGGTTTACTATGAGCACAGATCCTTTGTGTGCATATGTTGAGCAAGAAGGCCCTGAGATCAACTTTGGCTTTACAACAATTCTGCAAAATTCCAACACAAAGCTGCCAATTCTCTGAAAATCCTCCAGGAACACTAACTATTACATTCCTCCAAACTTCTGATAGCTGATAATTCCAGCTGGGTAGCCACATTAGTCTGTAGCAACAATATTCAACAGGAGACCAGTTAAAGGCTAAAAAAGGTACGCCAGCACAGGTTTCTATGAGTCAGAATCTGTGAGATGAGAGTAGAAGGGGGATGACATTTATGGAGATGGACTAGAGTTTGGGGCGGCCCCTAAGATTAGAAAAACATCCTGCTGAACAGGCATAGGTTCACAGCCAGCAGTGAAAACGTGGGATCTCTTTTATATGAGAGCACCTCTCTATGGACTGAGTAGGTCCTGGCAGGCTGTTTAACACAGATTGGTTAAAACCTTTTTACAGTAATGGGAGGGAGAACTGAAAAGGAGCTGCCCCTTCTGTGCATGCATGCATGTGTGTGCATGTGATTGCGTGGAAGTGTGACCATGCAAACAATACCCTTCCTTTTTAGGCATACACCCATTTGAATCTCCCAGCAGGTAGGGGAGATCAGATGCTCAGGATCTGTAAGAACCAAGTAGATTACCAATCTTTCTCTGTTTCACTTCTTTTTACTAACCTGCACCTTAGTCTGAATTTACTCTAGAGTTTTGCCAGTAGACCAAAGTTTGGTTTAGTTAAAAAAACAACTTTTTGTTGTTGTTGCCTGCATCACTTTATGCCTCTTATTCAGACTCAAACAATCACATAAGCTGCTCTTAAGAGAAAAAGATCAAGTCTGGAGTAGAGCTGTGGGGAGCCATTAACTAGTCGGGGCAACTGGGAAAGGCCACTTAAGGGGAGGAAGCAGTCAGGAGCATACATATGCTTTGTTGCCAAGTTCTTAGAAACAAATCCTTCAAGGTAAACTTTCTTGAACTGTCCTCTGGACAATTTAATAATACTCCAACGTCTGTCTTGGCAAGATGCCCAGCACACCCTTGTCATCCGCAAATGAAGTGAACTCTGCACAGCATACAAACTGCTGTCAAGAGTACTCAATTGTTGTCAAAGTGTAAACCATTGAAACCATTCCCACCCTCCCCAGTATGTTCTGGAATGCTCCTTGTGACACTTTCCTTCTGTTTGGCTGAAAATTCGTACAGCCTTCGTTTCTCTGAGGCTTACCTCTAAAATGCTCCAAAGGCAATTCTGCTCTTTTTCTAGGGATTATAAAAAAATATAATTCTAGGGATTATAAAACCTCTGTAATCCTCATGTATGTATGTCATTTGAAAGACTGTGTTGAAAAGCTTGTAAAAATTAACTTGTCCTTGTAGAATAAGAATCTCTCCCAGGGGAGAAACTTTACAAACAAACAAATGTGGGCTTTCATTTCTTGTTGGAAACGAATGGTTACCGTAACAGAGCTAGGATTGCCAGTATTTTTTAACAGTCCCCTTTAGCCTGTGTCTTTAAGAGCCATAGACTTTCAGCAAATAACAAATGGCATTCGGTTCACCATCTCGGAATAGGAAGGAAGACACGGACACCGACATTGGATTTATTAATTTTTGAACTGCAGACAACTGTATCTATTAAACTATTTACTATCCCTTTACTGTGAACTACATAGGAGCCTGGCTCCGAGTTTAGAGTGATAAAATAGCTGCACTTTACTTATCTTTGCCTGCCCACCAACCTGTGTTGAGAGATGCTACCCATCAAGACCACTGTCCTACACCAGTCAGCATATGGGTTCAGGTTTTGATAATGAATACCGAGAGAGTTCCCTCCCTGGGCCCTTGAATCAGTGATTGGTTTGCATAACTCCAATTTCCCAGGGGGGGGGGCTGGGGCTGGACCAAAGGCATTACTATGACATCATAGGGAGGAGCCAGTGACATCACAGGGAGGAGCCTCTATCTATGGAGGCAGGGCCATGGGGGATTTAGGGAGGGGCTCCCCGGAAATGTAGGGGGGGCTTCAACAAGTGATTGATCAGACAGCTGAAATACAACTTTAACTTTTAACTGGGCATGGATTAGGGGTCACTGGGGGTGTTGGGGGGAGGTGGTTGTGAATTTCCTGCATTGTGCAGGGGGTTGGACTAGATGACCCTGGTGGTCCCTTCCAACTCTATGATTCTATGACACTGAATGTGTTTGTTCTAATTGATGTTCTTTGAATGAACTCATTAGCTATAACATTGAGATTAGTTTCCCTATAATTTGAAGCCACTGACTGTAAGGAGAAAGAAGGAACCTATGCTGAAAATAGTGGTAACTTTACAAAGAGGCAGCACGTGGCTCAAAATAATGAACATCAATATCAAAAAACAACAATTGTGTTTGTCTTACTGTCAAATGTATTGAAAATAGACCACCAAAACAACTGAAAAGTGTGTCAAAAAACACACACAATAGCCTCGAAGGGCTAGCCTGACAGTAAGACAAACACAATTGTTGTTTTTTGATATTGATGTTTATTATTTTGAGCCACGTGCTGCCTCTTTGTACAGTACTGACTGTAAGGAAGCTGCTCTTGGGGAGAAGCTGTGGCTCAGTGGCAGAGCATCTGCTCAGCATGCAGAAGGTCCCACCCAGGTTCAATCCCTGGCATCTCCAGTTAAAGGGACTAGGCAAGTAGGTGATGTGAAAGACCTCTGCCTGAGACCCTGAAGAGCCGCTGCCGGTCTGAGTAGACAGTACTGACTTTGATGGACCAAGGGTCTGATTCAGTAGAAGGCAGCTTCATGTGTTCATGTGCTCAAACAGTCCACCTAGTGAGGCAGAAGTATCTCAGATTTATGTTCTCTACCTGCTTAAAGTATTTAAACAAAGAAATGTGTTTTGGTGAATTTTTCACAAAAGGCAATCATGTCAGATCACTCACTCAGGATATTTCTACATTTAGTAACATTTGCTGACTCCTCACCAAACCTGAAGTAGTTGTGGGTAAGAAAAAGCCTGCAGAGTTCAGTGGCAAGACCCTTTGTTTGGGCCATAGGAACAGGTCTTTCAAGGCAAGAATAAATTCTTAATAAACACATAAATGCATACTAGCAATTGGCCTTTTCTAACGCCATGGAAGGAAGAGCGAGAGGGAAGGCACCTCTCCGGCCCCGCTGAGATGGTACCGAGGAGGGGCTGACTTGCAGCAGGCGGTGAAATCCGAAGGGGGAGAAGGAAGAGGCAGGAGAGACCCTTCCTTCCTTCCTTCCTTCCTTCCTTCCTTCCTTCCTTCCTTCCTTCCTTCCTTCCTTCCTTCCTTTCTTCCAAAAATAAAAAAAACCAGCGGAGCCCCCTTCCCACCCCACTGCCCTGGACCGACCGAATGGCTTCCTTGTTGTACCAGTGCTTCAGTGGGAAGATCAACACCTCCTGGTCTTTCCCCACCGCCCCTGAAGCCAGCCGGCCTCCAGCACCACGGCTAGCGAGGGGAAGAGCCCGTGTGATGTCCCTTGCAAGGCGACGCCTCCTGGCCCCGCTTCCAGTACCAGGCGAGGCGGAGTGAGTGCGAGGGGGAAGATATAAGCCAGCGCTTCCTTGCTTGCCTGCCGGGGTCGCAGCGGGGTGTGGGGTGTGTGTGCGTGTGTAAACAGGAACACTGCCATTGCAACTGAGCCCCTCATGTGGGCACTGGTTGCCCGGGGGGGCTCAGTCCCCCCCACCAAGTTCGGGGGGGCTCGAGCCCCCGAGCCCCCCCATAGATTACGCCTATGTCTCCCCCCCAACAGCACCACCAGGATTCTCTCTCTTTTTTCAAAGAATCAGCAATCGAATGTTGTCATATCAATATAACATTATAACAATATGTGAAATAAATCATCTGAATTAACCAGCTTTCATTTTTAAAAGTAAGCCTCTAGTCCAGTGGTTCCCAACCTTTTTTTGACCAGGGACTACTAGGACCTTTTTGTTCGGTGCAGGGACCCCAAGGTTCAAAATAAAAATTCAGAGAATTTGAAAATAAACTTTAATCATAACTGTTAGGTAAACAAAAATATTTTCTAGTAGGGTATGAGCTTTCGTGAGCCACAGCTCACTACTTCAGATATCTTCAGATATCTGAAGAAGTGAGCTGTGGCTCCCAAAAGCTCATACCCTACCAAAAATATTGTTGTTAGTCTTGAAGGTGCTACTGGACTCTTGCCCTTTTCTACTACTGCAGACAGACTAACTCGGCTACCCACTGTGAATTATCTTGTTAGGTAAACATTAAACTTAGAATAATATTTGAATATATATTTTTATAATAGAGACCTTTTAATTGAAAATATTAATTTATTATGGATTTATAACTTTGTTTCGTGGACCCCTGGTTTGGTTCTCATGGACCCCTGGGGGTCCACGGACCCCTGGTTGGGAACCAGTGCTCTAGTCCCTTTAGTTGCAGAGATGTGCCTTTCCCCTTATATCTCTGCAAAAATGCTAGAGAATTTTTTTTTTAACGAAAGCTTCGAATTCAGAGAACCTGTTACACATATTGTTACAACATTATATTACCAAGCCGATATTCAGTCACTGATTAAAACAAAAAAGCCCCACCTAGTGGTAGCAGAACAAAGTGGCTTCTATGTGGGCAGGACCAGGAAATTTGAACTTTGCTGCTTGGGTAGTAGTACGGTTGCCAACTCTAGGTTAGGAAATTCCTGGAGATTTGGAGGTGGAGCCTGGAGAGGGCAGGGTTTGGGGAGGGGAAGGACTTCAGCAGGGTATAATGCCATAAAAGTCCACCCTCCAAAGCTGCCATTTTCTCCTGCAGTCTGGAGATCCTGTAACTCCAGGAGATTTCCAGGCCCCACCTGGAGGTTGGCAACCCTACAAAGAAGACACCCAGGCTTTTCTGCAATCTTTTCCAAAACTTTGAAGCAAAGGAGATTTAGGAAAGATTGGGGAAAGGACCATAATGCTGTGCAGAAGCAGGAACCGCCCCCCCCTGCCAATTTCCCGAACGCATCAAACTAGGGCCATTGTGCAGGCAACCCCCAGCCTCTGATGTCAGAACTTGTGAGAGGAAAGTAGGTAGCAATGAAAGATTCCCAATCCCAGCCTCTCCAAGGGGATCAGTGCACTTTCCCTCAGTGTTAGAAGAAATTCCCACAGGGATGTAGAAGAAGATCAAAGCAACCGTTAGGTAGACGCCAAATTGGAAAGATAAGAACCATTGTGTGTGTGTGTAAAGTACCATCAAGTCACATCTGACCTATAATGACCCCAGCTAGGGGTTTTCAAGGCAAGTGATTAAGCAGAGGTGGTTTGCCATTGCCTTCCTCTGCAGAGTTCTCCTTGGTGGTCTCCCTTCCAAGTACCGACCCTGCTTAGGTTCCAAGATCTGACGAGATTGGTCTATACCGTGCTGCCTTCCCTCCTATAAAAAGCATTGCAAGCACCAAACACTCATTTGGCAGCTTGGAATCTTTCTTCCTTGAGCCTCCTTTCCCCTGCACTGTTTTTGGAGTGACAAGAAAAGCTGTTGACCTCCTAAAGAAAGAAAGCTTCTTTGCTTGGCCTTTCAAGGAGTGTTTGCTAGGAAACCTCGAGTGAGTTCCAAGAGCCACTTAATAGTTATGTATTAAGGGTGGTCACATAAGAGTTCAGGCTTTCAGGTCACGCTGTTGTGTGCATTCTCTCTTGTTTGTGATGTGCAGGATGGAGCAAAGCTTCTTAGAGTTCTTTTCCCAGTGGAAGGGGGTCACGTTTAAAATAGAGTGAGGTTGAAGCTCAGCAGAATAAGTGTTCCCAGGATTTTTTTCCTAAAGCACAGACCCCCTAGAACTGCAGTAGAACTAAGCCCACTGGGACAAAGCTTATATTTATCAGATGTGCTATTTTGAGATCTGTCTGAATCAGCCAGCAACTTCACTGATGTTTTTATCAAACAAGCAGTACTCAAACCCAGGTTCACTCACTGAAGTAACTTTGGCAATCTGTGGTTAAAAGCAAGTGTAGTTTGTCTGAATTAGAGTTTAATGTTAAAGCTCTTTAAATTGCTTCAGATTCTGGAGAAGAAAATTACACGCTAATCACATGGTACAGATTTTTCTGAGCAATACTATTGAAAACCTGGTTTATAATGGGCATCAACAGAGGTAAAAGGAAGCCAGTAAAAGGAAGCCAGTACAGGTTGGCATGGTGTTGCTGGCAAGAAAGTGGTGTTATCTCTGAAACATATGAACATGTGTTCATACTGACATGGGGAATTAGCTTGCGGGTTTCTGCAGGGAGTAGAAAACTGGGATCCTTTACCTTGAAGGACAAATTGGGAAAATGTGGGTTAGATCCTATTATTGTTAGATGGATCTGCAACTGGTTGACAGATCGTACTCAAAGAGTGCTAGTTAATGGTTCCTCGTCCACTTGGAGAGAAGTGACTAGTGGAGTTCCTCAGGGATCTGTGCTGGGCCCTGTGTTGTTCAACATCGTTATAAATGATTTGGATGAAGGAATAGAGGGGATGCTTATTAAATTTGCAGATGATACTAAATTGGGAGGGGTAGCAAATACGGCAGAAGACAGAGCCAAGATGCAGGATGATCTTGACAGGCTGGAGAAATGGGCTAGAACAGTGGTAGGCAAACCGCGGCTCCTGAGCCGCATGCAGTTCTTTGGCCCCTTGAGTGTGGCTCCCCGCCTCCCCACCCCCCTGTCCGTCGGCTCAGCGGCTCCTCTCCCCCCCGCCCCCCCTGGCCGGGGACACCCGGGCTCCTCCTCCACCATGCCGGCCCCCGCCCAAGGAAGGCTCTTGGCAGACCGGTCATTTGCGGCCAAGCCACAGCCCACTTGCCCGCCCACCGCGGAGCCCCATCCCCCGCGGCAGGACGCGCCGTTGGAAGGAGCCACCAGCCTGCCTGGGGACGCTGCTGCCCCCCTGCCCCACCCTGCCGGAGCCAAGGCAGGGGGAGGCCGACTGCCTGCCAATGCCCAGCACCGGGGGGGGGGGCGGGGGGGCAGAGAGGAGCCCCCTTCCTGGGGGTGGCGGCGGGGGGGGGGGCTCCGAGGGGTTGCCAGCCAGCCTCGGTTGCCCTTTTATTTGGGGGGCTTGGGAACCGGGAGGGGGGGAAGTCTGCACTTGCACCGTTTGGGATGGGCTGTGGGTCAGTGGTGGAGCATCTGCTTTTAGGTGGCTCTCAAAAGAAATCTCAAACAGGATTGTTGATAGTTCAGAACAGAGAAAAACAAATTATCTGTCTTTGTAGTTTCTTAAACATTTCCCCTGGCTTTTAAATCTAATATGAATGTACTATATGCAATTCTGATAATGACTTATTTGTCTTAGTGGTTAATTGACCTTGAAGAGGGAAGTGTGAAGGTTGAGAACTTGTTTTGAGAATGCATATTGGTATCTATGTTTGTGTGTTGTTTCCTATGTCATCGATTCGTCTGACATGAGATCAAGGTTAAGAAACTATGTTTGTTAAGGGATATTTTATCTTATTAACAAATTTTATGTCTTTTGATGTATGAGAATATTGTAATATTCTCATAACAATTTTACTGGTTCTCATAACAATTTTTCATTGGTTCTCATAACAATTGACCTCTGGAAGGGTATATATAGGGACTTAAAATTGTAAGTGGTTGGAAATTCTTTGTCAGGCATGCCTGCATGCTGTCTGTTTGAGAATTTTTCCCAGCATGACACATTAATGGTATGTAATTTTATTGCATTTTTACTGTATTTCAGATCTGTTATAACTTGTTTTAAGCCGTTAGATTTTTTTCAGTTAATCTAATTTTCATATATTCCTTATATATGAGTGTGTTTTTTACTTTTTCATTAATAATCTTGAAGCACTAACAATAAATCTAACACAATTCAAAGTTGTATCATTACTTGAAGTGACTGATTATGCAAGATAACGTATTTTTTAGTGAAATACAAGATCTAGGAGCATAGCCACTTATCACAGTAACTGATCTGCTTCTAAGGAGTAACGTATTCTTCCCAAGGCAGCGACAGGAGAACTGAGGGAGGAGTGCTAGCCACGCCTCACCACATGACTGCTTGGGCGGGAAGAGGGGAGCCTTGCCTAGGCAAAGGGGTGGGGAGCGCTCTAATAGCTCTGAAGCTTCGGGAAAAGCTTGTTAAAAAGTTCCCATGGCTGGCCTGTGCCTGCAGAGAAGATACTTCATGAACAACAGTTACAGATAAGTGCAACACTATTTTCTTTTCAGGAAATAAAAGAATGCAACAGAGGATAAAAGAATACTTGGGAGCCGGGCAACTTATCAGGAGAAAACTATACAACTAACTAAATAACCAGGGAAGGGCAGAAGGAAGGAAAGTTTATGATTGAATTATAATTTAGAATTGGGTGTGTAAAGTACCGTCAAGTCACAGCCAATTTATAGTGACCCCTGGTGGAGTTTTCAAGGCAAGTAATTAAACAGACGTAGAGGGGGTTTGCCATTGCCTTCCTCTGGAGACTCTTCCTTGGTGGTCTCCCTTCCAAGCACCGCCCCAACTGAGCTTCCAAGATCTGATGAGATTGGGCTATACTATACCGTTCCACATCCCATAATTTAGAATTACAAAACTGAAAACATGACTCTGAGTCATATACTTGGTGGGAACCTTGGGACAATGGGAAGATTTGAATTGGAGGTTCCTGGTGATCTCAGGGCACCTAACATCCAAATTGTGTTAATAGTCAGTGATTGCATATCTTGTAAAAGGCAATACAGGGAGAAGTGTCTTTTCTTCTAGTCTGGTATGGCTAAATTGCTTTCATCCTTTTGACAACCTTGCACTCACTGATTTCTCCCAAAAAGGCTTCCTTGAAAGCTGATGTTGCTGCAAGATGCATTGTAAGATACAAAACACGGAGCTCCCCATACGTGCCTTGCAGGGGCTGGGACTGGCTCACAGAGTTGCACATGCGGTACATACATTCAGGTTGGAAGGGAGGGGTATGCAAATGAAAGTGGGGGCCGGCAACAGTGCCCAACTCCCACTTTTGAAATGCCCCTGTCTTAGCTGAGCAGTAACAGCTGGCCACTGGACAGTAGCAAGGTGTATGCCTCACTCATTCCCAGCTGCCTGGGTGCAGGATGTGGGCTGAGTCAGCAGATTGAGTACAGTGTGTGTGTGTGGGGGGGGTACTGGTTGAATCCTCACCTGCAGGAAAGCAAAACTGAGACATGTGCGGCGATGGCAACCGAGCACAAGCACTGAGAACCAGCGAGGTGCAGTGGTTAAGAGTGGTGGTTTGGAGCGGTGGAGTCTGATCTGGAGAACCGGGTATGATTTCCCCACTCCTCCACATGAGCGGTGGAGGCAAATCTGCTGAACTGGATTTGTTTCCCCACTCCTACACACAAAGCCAGCTGGGTGACCTTGGGCTAGTCACACTCTCTCAGCCTCACCTACCTCACAGGGTGTCTGTTGTGGGGAGGGGGAGGGAAGGTGATTGTAAGCCGGTTTGATTCTCCTTTGAGTGGCAGAGAAAGTCGGCATATAAAAACCAACTCTTCTTCTCAGCCATGGATGTAGTGCCCGGCAGGTTCCCTAAGCCCAGCCCCATGGTTAAGGAATTTGCCTCAAATGCTCCTTGAGGCAGATGGTGATGCCATCCATACTACACTCACCCCTCCTGTGTGGGAGGGCTCAGCGACTGCCAATGATCCATCCACCCCAACAGCTGCACAAGACTCTGATCCTGCAAGGGAATGACTGCAAGAGTCGCCTGGCAAGTTGCGCCACCAAGTATCCTGGGGCAGCTGCCAGACCCACCCAACCCCAACTTCTGATGAGACCTGTCCTTTGTGTGTGTGTGAGGGGTGTGTACCAGGCAAAACAATGAGCGAACAGCCCAGTGTGGGGCTGAAAACATCCTCCTCCCACAGTTCATCCAGAAAACTTTCCTGGAATCTTTTCCCATTGCATGACAGGGGACATAGTGCCAGGAGACCGTGGCTCATGCTGTGCCCTCATGAAGGCCATGCTGGGCTTGATTGTGGGAGGTGGTATCGCTGGGGTGGCACCTGGCCTCATGTCATGGGAACAGGGAAGCGGGGTGGGCTCCCAGAGCTTGTTTGCCTGTCACCACACAACCGCCCCTTTGGTATGAGCCTCCAGAGATGGAGTAGCTGTTAGGATTCTGCAGTGAGGCTTGTTAGCCACACAGTATGGACTTTTTACTCCCCCTTGGATGTTAGCACTGAGGGCTCTTCCAGTAGTGCTTCCCTTTTTATTTCCTTAAAAAAAAACACCTTAAGAAGAATAGCAGTAGTGCTAAGTGGCTTGTCTATGCTTTTCCCACCACCGAAGTGCCATTCCACAAGTGCTAAGTCTGCATGGCAGGGAGCTCTGAGACAGAGACCTGTGTGCACACCCCACCTAATGAGTTCTGGAGCATCCTGGCTGAAGTTTTTGTAGGACTGGGGGACAGAGACTAGGTGCTGGTTGCTCCTGTAGTTGGCATCATGTACTCCTCCACACCTTTTGGGAATGGCCGCACCAGTGGAGGGGCACTTGGGTTTTTGGCTTGCGTGGGTGCCTATGGGCTATGCTGTGTTTTTTGCTGGCATAACTTTCCACCATTAATGGGGGGGGTGTTCCCATGCTGAATCAGTTTAGGGTGCCAACTCCTTCCCACCATGCCCCTGGCCAGTACACTTCAGTGCCAGTGCTGGGGCTAGGGTTGCCAACCTCCAGGTTCTAGCAGGAGATCTCCTGCTATTACAACTGACCTCCAGCCGATGGAGATCAGCTCAACTGGAGAAAATGCCCGCTTTGGCAATTGGACTCCATGGCATTGAAGTCCCCCCCTTCCCCCAAACCCCGCCCTCCTCAGGCTCTGCCCCAAAAACATCCCATCGATGGCAAAGAGGAACCTGGTAACCAGAGCTGGGAACTACACCACTTGCCCACCAACGAGCAGCCACCACATGGTTGCAGTGGTGGCTGAGAGCGGTAGTGCAGTGCTGGGGGGCTGTACTGGAGTAACTGTGCCTTACACTAGCATATCTACGAGACACCCCAGTGTTATGGCTAGTTGGTTCCTTCACCACTTTAGCCCCCCTCCTTTGGATTGCACTGTAAATTTCCTACTATAATGTTTGGGGATATCCAAAACTGTATGCCCTCACCTCCTAACTGATTTGGTCTATTATGTAACCTCTGGATTATGCCACTTAAATCCCCCCTAAATCTATGAAGTATGTGTAGAACAGAGGTGTGGGACATTTCATGGTTGTATGTTTTCTTACATGAACAGCTGTCTGCATGTGGGGAAAGAGTATGTTAGTCAGAACCCTATGATAACACCCCTCTCACCAAAATTCTCATTGGTACTGGGATACCTTTTAATTTGTTTGCAGGGATGAACATAACTTAGATTTCTTTCTTGGGAGGCTCAAAACAGGAGATGAGAGATAGCGTTTCAGCCACCTTCTTACCAGTACTCCGTACAAGCCCTTACTGGCTTACTTTCTCCCATATATGTATGGGAAAGCAATCAAAGCATCAGTCTCCCACCTACAGTCATACCTCGTTTTATTGCGCCTAGCAGATACTGCATTTTTTAGCAAATCTGTCGGCACCATTTTTCCAACAGCTAGTACTCAATTCACGTCTCTGTCACATTTTGGTAATTCTCACAATATTTCAAACTTTTTCATTATTATTACAGTACATTTTTTAGACTTAATGCTATTGCACACTTAATAGACTACAGTATAGTGTAAACATAACTTTTATATGCACTGGGAAACCTTTTTTTTGGGGGGGAACTCGTTTTATTGCGGTGGTCTGGAACTGAACTTGCAACACCTCTGAAGTATGCTTGAATAGTCTGGAATAGTGCAACACAAACTGTACCCTGTGACTGCTCTGGGAACAGATTTATCTGTGCTAGGAAAAGGAAAGCCACTATGAACCTGTTGTTTTCTGCAGAGGTCATTAATATTTTACTCCACTTGTCATGTAGCAAATAAACAAGGATGACTCAAAGAAGATAATAAAATGAATGCGGACGGCAGAGATGCACAAACATAAGCAGAGTGTGTGTATATGTTTGTGGGGGGATGCTGAATCCAAGCAAATGAGAAATATGAAGTGGCATTGTGTGGGGGTGTATACATTTTAAAATATGAATCAGTAATAAAAATGAAAAAAAATTAAACATGACCTGTTTTATATTGTGAACTGAAAATGTGGATTGTCCGTATGAAAAAGATGGAACAGGAAGGGGAAATACACCTTTGAGTTTAGAGAACAGATCTGCGTTGGGGATAGGAAATGGTCAAATTGTGTGTGTGTAAAGGGGGGGAGTAGAAAAGACACGAAAGGGGGGGCTTTTACTGCTCTAACTAATACTCAGCTACAGGACCACCCTGTCTGAGGTAAGGCACTCAAATATGAGAAAATCAAGCAAACGTTGTTAACTACAGAATTTAGTACCAGTGTTTTCTGAAACCTTGGCCAAAAGCATTTACTCTTGTCTCTAGTTAGGTGGTCTGGAAACTTCACACTTGGGGCTTTAGACTGAAAAATGCAGGCATTTTTACAGGCTTCATACAATTCTCATGCTTTTCTTTTGCTTGTGGTTATTGTTTTGCTGTGTTTCCTCAATTTGGGAAATTACTTTAGAAACGTGATGACCTGGGATACTTCTCGGGTTGTCCAGTGACCAGATTCCCACTAGTATAACTGGCTTTCTTCTCTTCTGGTCAAATAAGGGCATTTTTCCTTACAATGGAGGACACAGGAGAATGGCTAAGAGTGATCCATTGATTTCCTCATGATTGGAACAACTCGGATAATTTCCAGATGCTCAGAAACTTCACCTATCCATACACCTGCCCCAAACAGAACCTGAGGGATTATTTTTGCATTAAACGCCTCTAAGGCTGCAGGTTCAGTTACTGAGTGGACATGAGCTTTCCAATTGAGACTGTAGGTGAACATGACTCCCAAGTATTTAAAATTCAGCACCTGCCCAATTTCCCCTCCCTTAAGGTTCCAATCCTTCTTTCCAGGTTGAGACCTAGAAAAAAATCATTATTTTAGATTTGACATAATTTACTGATAGACCCTCCTGGGAGCAGTAATCAATTAATGCATTTAATGCCCTGCAGAGTCCAACTTCTGATCTTGATAACAGCACCGTGTCATCCGCATACAACAATACCAGAATTTCACGTCCTGCCAATATGGGTGCGTGAAAAGATAATTTTTGTAAGTAGGGGATCATGTCATTCAGATAGAGATTAAAAAGTAGAGGGGCTAATAGGCAGCCTTGTTTGACACCTTTTAGCAGGGGGATAGGTTTAGTTAATTGGCTGTCCAATCCACAGCGAACTTGTGCTGTTGGGTTCTCATATAATTTAAAGATCAGCCACAAGAGCCTTTTATCTATTGTTGTATCAGCTAGTTTGAGCCAAAGACGGGATCTTGGGACAAAGTCGAAAGCAGCCCTAAGGTCCATAAATGCTGCTTAGAGCCAGCCTCCTGGTTGAGAAACATATTTATCTGCTAAGTGGTATAGTGTAAGACAGTGATCCAAAACTGAGACACCCCTCCTAAATCCTGCTTGTTCAGGGTACAGTATAGATTCTGTATCAATCCAATTCCAGAGCTTGGAATGCAAGAAAGCTGAATAAACTTTACCTATAGTTAACAACAAACTAATGGGCTGATAATTTATAGGGTCATTTTTGGCCCCTTTTTTATATATAGGTACTATTATTGCATGTTTCCAGACTGTAGGAATGATTCCTGAAGCATTGATTTGAGTAAAGAGAGGGGCCAGTAGGTTACTCCACCATACCAAATTAGCTTTCAGCAGGTCTACTGGTATTAAATCGGCCCCGGGGGCCTTACCTGATCGCATTTGCTTAATTAAAAATCCTACTACCTCCGGGAGAACTGGCTGCCACAGGGCAGTCTGTGTGGGTTCATCTATCACCCCCTCAGCATCAAACCCAATGGGCTTTGCGAAGATGGAGGTGAAATGATGTTTCCAAGTTACAGGTGCTATGCATGATGGAATAGTGGTCACTAAAGACATGAGGGCAGCAGGAAAAGAGGAAGACCCAACAAGAGATGGATTGACTCAATAAAGGAAGCCACAGCCCTCAATCTGCAAGACCTGAGCAAGGCTGTCAAAGATAGGACATTTTGGAGGACATTGATTCATATGGTTACCATGAGTCAGAAGCGACTTGACGGCACTTAACAGACACACACACACACACACACACACAAACACATGTTGTTATTAACCATATTCCAGAAGGTCCGTGACTCATTGTTATTAGTAGCAGAGATAAGAATCTTCCAATTTTTACGTAGGGCAAGCCATTTTTTGACATTTACCAAAAGTCTGAAGGCGCGCTTCAGTGCTAAGGTTTCTAGTAAGTGTACATGTATATTGCTATGCTTGAAGAGACAAAGTTTAGCTCTAATTTTTCTAATATATTCCTTGCACTCATCATCAAACCAAGTATTCCTTCGCATGGCCCTAGCTGTAACTATCATTTTTGTACAGACTGGCTTAAATAGGTCCAAAATAGAGGGCAGTATTCCTATCATCCCTGCAGCATCCCTCTGTCTCATAAATTCCGTAAGCAAAAGACCCTAGAATACATGATGTTGGTTGCTTCAGGAATTAGCTCCAATGGCCATCTCAGTGGCCTCAGGGCTTCCCCCCCCCCTACAGTAGCTCAGTCGACAGGCCAGATGACAGGAGGCAGTCCGATGGAAGCAAGATAGCAAACTGCAGAGGAAAGTGATCACCTCCAAAATAATCCCACACCCTAAAGTCCCAAATCTGGGGGAACAAACCTGGCGAGACCAACACATAGTCTATTACGCTAAGGCCGTTAGATGTCACACAGGTAAAAATCACCTACAGGATCTATTTTTCTATGCCCATTTAATATAATTAGGCCCTGATTTAATACAAGGCTAAACAGTTGCTTACCAGCAAAATTAACCCTTGCATCTTTAGATGTCCTTTCATATAGGTATGGATATGGCATCCCAACTGACAAATCCATCAGCCCTGATGCTAGTAGGGCATCATAATTTTGTCCAATGCGAGCGTTATGATCACCTGTTAAAAATAACAAGTCTCTGGGATACTGTTCTATAATCCTATCCAAAAAAGTCCCAAGCTTATTTCAAGTTTCTGCAGTTTCTCTGGGTTTTCAATGGGGAAGATAAATATAAGGGAAATTGATTGAAACTGGAACAACACTGCTAGTGCAAAATATGATGAAGCAATTAAGGCTGTACTAATACAGTTTAGAACTGACAAAATAAGGCAGGCTAATCCTGACTTTGGACAACCCTTATGAGAACTGGAATGAGCATCGACTGCATAAACACTAAAACCTGGTAAACCGATGTGTTCCTTGGTCCATGTTTCCTGGATCAAAATGATCTGAAAATCTAGGAGATAGGATCTAATTTCAGGATCCCTCAGCTTGTTATTCCATCCTGTAATGTTCCAGGATAAAAAAAAATTATTCCAGGACCTGGGAGCAGTCATTTTGATGAGGCCACTGGCTTCATAGGTTTCGACAACCCTTCGTGGGCACTAGAACTGGAGTTTCCTGGATTTATTAAAGTTTCTGGCTCTGTAGGTCTCGGCAACCCTTCGTGAGCACTAGGACAGGAGTTTCCTGGATTTATTAAAATTACTGGTTCTAGCGGAATACATTTTAAATTTGGGGGCAATATCTCACCAGCTGTAGAGACCTTCTCATTTACCCTAGGAGAGGCTGCTAAGGGTAATTCCATATTCCAGCATTACCCTTCCTAATATTTTCCAATGAGGTCTGTAAGAGTTGGAGGCGATTAATTAAGACATCTTGCTCCATTTGAGGAAGAGCACCAAAGGATGATAATAGGCGAGCCTCAATCACATCCTCCTTGCCACTAGCATCCAACTCTGAGATGGGCTCGAGATTTAGGGGAAAATGCTCGTGGTTTCTTTTCCTTAGTGGGCGAAGGGGCATGAGGGGAGGAAGAAAGATCAATTAGCATTGGAGCCTCAGAAGATTGTGCAGGTCTTCCTCTATTGTAGTTGCTTATAAATGTCCTTACGTTTGGGCCCTGTAGCCTTGGTTTCGATATAACCAGCTGGTGAATTTTGGAGTTCCGAAAATATCTTTGGAATTTCACCCCATATTTGTCAAAATCAAAAGAGCGTGTAAACAAGTACATTGGAATCTAGTTAGAGAAGAATTGCAGAAGAAAACGTTCATAATATAGGGGCCCAGATAATCGTTCCACCCACTTAAGATCAATGGGAAGCGGGCTAGTTTTGAGAAAGAAGGCTAGATGATTGCTAGCCCATTGTTTAGAGGACTAGTTTATATGTCTTCCTTGGTAAGGAAGGACATTTACCACTATATAGTTTGGCTCATAGGTTAAGGAAGCAGACCCCTCTGTCCTCCATTTAGGAGCAGATTTAAATGTCCCTTCAGGCCTTCTGCCCGGCTCCAACTTCGAGTACTGTTTGTTCCTGTAGTTTCTTAGGTTCGCTGGGCCCCATAGGCTTTATTGGACCTGAATTTTTTCGGGAAACCCGGAAAAAGCCAAATTACCATATTTACCGGTATGGGAATTCGTCTTATTTTGGGTTTACCGGGGGGGGGGGGGAATCGGGTCCAATAAACCTGAACCCGAAATTTACCAATTTATTTTATTTTATTTTTTGCACATGCATGTTCTAAGCAATTTCATCTTCATTTTACCATACTTCTCTTTTAAAGGTAGATTGGTAAAGACAAGCCGATAATCTGGAAAGTATCCTTTAATGGCTCATTATTTTCATAGCACTTAAGCAACTGGGTCAGACTTCCACATGACTCCAGTGCATACCCAGAGTGCATGCAGAAGCACAGGCATTCTAGAAAGTTCACAAGGCAAAATGAGATTGCCAGGCAGTTACTTGCCCAAAGTCATGTAGTGAACCACATGTATCAGTACTACTGAATCCAGTTCTCCAAAAGCCGAGGACAACCTTAGCTACACCATTTTCTGTAGTCCCTAGTAAATAGTTGCATGGTTGGTCTGTGATTATCAGATTATTTATTATCTGTGGCAGGTAGGGTTGCTAAACTCCAAGTGGTGGCTGGAGATCTCCTGGGATTACAATTGATCTCCAGGTGACACAGATCAGTTCACCTAGGGAACATGGTTGCTTTGGGAGGTAGGCTGTATGGCATTATACCCCCATTGACCTCCCTCCCCTCCCAAACCCTGCCCTCCTCAGGCTCCACACCCCCAAATCTCCAGTATTTCTCAATCTGGAATTGGCAATCCTAGTGGCAGGAATATTCCTTGGCCTTACTTAACAATCAAGGCAAATTTGTACTTCAGTGGCATCAAAGTGTAGTTAAGGAACAACATCTGTTTGCCCGCAACACTTGAGAAATGCTTAACATGACTCTTGAAGTTCTGCTGATTTAGTAGTTGTGGTGGTGGTGGAAAGTGCCATCAAGTTGCAGCTGACTTATGGCAACCCTGTTAGGTTTTCAAGGCAAGAGAAATTAAGAGGTAGTTTTGTTACAGGCTGCAACGTATGGAACTAGGGCTGTTGAATTAAAAAAAATTCGGTATAGTTTGGATTCGGCTGAATTTGGCCCGTTTAGATTCGGCATATGCCGAAGTCCGAACTCCCCCACTTCGGGTCTGTGCAATTCGGTGGGAATTCAAAGTTCGGGAAAAAAATTCGGCCGAATAAAGTCATTAAAAACACAACCGCGCCTTTCCGCGGCTCTGGGGGGGCATTTTTGGGGGTAGAGGTCCCAAACTTTCAGCGGAGCTTCAAAGGACCCTTCTTGCCAGACCCCCCAAGTGGGGAGGGAGCAGTTTCTGTGGGTGGGGGGGAAGCCAAAGGGGGCTTTTGCCCGTTCTGCCTGGGGCGTGTGTGCCCCCTCGCGTCTCTCTCTCCCTGGTTTGAGGGGGGGCTTCAGTTGTGCATCCTCAGGTTTTCCCTCATTCATAAGATTGGTTAGGTCTATTTTGATCCTTGCTCAAAACTGGTTTTCAAATGGTTACTTAAAGAATGCATTTGCCTGGTCCCGGGTCCGATGCAAAAGGGGAAATTCCACCCCCTCCTGCTCATTATGCATAGCTAGCTGCCTCTGTCCCTTTCCATGGTTTGCAAACTCCCAGGTGTCAGGTGTTGCTTTGCATGTTTGCAAAGGTGTTGCTTTGCAGTTGTGGGTGTTGCTTTGCAGTTGTGTTGCTTTGCAGCGTTGCTTTGCAGTTCTGTTGCTTTGCAAACTTCTTAGCACCTGCCCCGCCCTTGCTCTCAGCTGTTTGTCGGGGCTGGGAGCTTTGTGCGTGGGCGGCAAGCTCTGCTCAGAGATGCACATTAAGGGTGGGGAGACCCCTTTCGGGGCCCATATCTCAGCCCCCCCTGACCCAATCTTTACAAAACTTGGGGGGTCTTGCAAGAAGGGTCCTTTGAAGCTCCGCTGAAAGTTTGGGATCTCTACCCCCAAAAATGCCCCCCTGGAGCCGCGGAAAGGCGCAGTTGTGTTTTTAATTTCTTTATTCGGCCGAATGTTTTTCCCGAACTTTGAATTCGCGCCGAATTGCACGGACCCGAAGCGGGGGAGTTCGGACTTCGGCATATCCCGAATCCAGACGGGCCGAATTTGGCCAAATCCGAACTATACAGAATTTTTTCCCCAACAGCCCTAGTTTCTGGCATTCTGTGTACACTGTAGGAATTTACATTGCAAATTAATTTCCCCCTCCCTTGATTCAAAGGTTACATTTCAAGAGATGGTTGGTGGAGTGGAAGAATTCTCTCAAGTGCACATGTCTGATCTCCTATTATGATTTTTAAAAGGCATCCACAGTGTCTTCCCAGAAAGGTAAAATAGATATTCTGTAGAATGGCTGTCTATTCATAAGCTAACACAGGCACACAATGTTCTTTTCCAATTTGCGCTTATGTTGATAGGATCTCATCTTTGTTCTAACAAATGATAGTGTTTAGAATCTAGATTAAAATAAGTAGCAGAAAGTCCAAAGTCTCCTAGTTAGGATTGATGGTGGTTTAACTGAAAAACCTATATATAACCTCTTTTCCCCAAAAAATATCCATTAATTCTGCAAAACATAAATTACATCTTGTCATACAGATGTCATTGAGATTCTTGTCACTGCAAAAAGGGATTAAATAGGAACCATGTTAATATAACCCCCCTTAAACATTGCATTAGAAAACCCAGGCAGGTCTGCAACTCTGACATGTTTACTGGAAGCCTGATGTTAATCAGCTTTGAAGTTCTCTATCAAAAAGTAAATTATTTGGAAAGTGAGCTGTTATGCTGCTCTAAAAACCCAAACTCCTACTGGACTCTAGTGTTTTCTAGCCTGCATTCAGAACAAACACACTGAAAAGTGGCTTCTCAGACTTGGTTTATCCTAAATATATTTACTAGGAAGAAATGAGTGGCAATATTTGCTTCTAAAAGAGTAGTTCCTTGAACTTGTAAATATTACTACATAAATCCATTTTTGACTGCAACCAAATGCAGAAGCCTCAGCATGAATACCAGCCAAACCGCCATATATCGCTATAGTGGTTCTTTGTTACAGATGAAGGATTAACGCTTGTGTGTTTTCAATGACCAGCTTTTCATAGGATTGTGAGCCCTTGCAGAATTTGGCATGCCATTTAAAGTCTTCCACTACTGACAACGTAGATCAAATGAGGGCAGAAAACAAAATAATGAAAACATCTAAATTGAATGACTTTTTAAACAGCATTCTCACTCACTTGGATCCCACCTTATGCTTTTCAAGGATGGTTAACTTAATATGATCCAATTTTGACAGAGAGAAAGATGCAGAATTAACATTAATTCCATTGCATGTTACAGGGACACGGATCCCTCTGTGTTTAATGATGCTTAGTCCCCAGTGCACATGAACAATTTTTTGCCAATTAGGAAAAAGTATTTCAACCATTCATCACTCACTGCTGAATTCAGGGGGAAACATGCAAACCCCTTTCAACACTGTATGAAGGACCGCAGCTATTACTGCTACATAAACCCAAAGTAAAAGGACCAACTTGTACATAATTGACATGTTGTGGTTCTCCAAATGTCCTCCACCTGGATGCCCTCAAAAACTATTTCAGGTTCACTTAAAAAAAGAGAGGAAGAAATGGTGTTCATAGAGGTGACAGAAATCAGAACAGCAGCCCAGATGGTTTCAGGAACTTGCTCTCTGCTAGGCAAGTTAATTAAACACAGGCGGAGGCATTCGCCAACAATGCCTCATCTTGCCTCGAGCATTTCCAGCCAATAGGAGTTGCCGCGCTGAAATAAATCCACTCACAAAGGCTTTCAGAATGATTGCTTAGTGAAATAAAGGCTCTGCTGGGCAAAGGACGGATCAGGAAAGAAATACAGAAACATGTGCGCCTATTACTTTGTGAATCTGGACAAAGGGGCTTGCACAAAGGCTAGGGCAAGAGGTTTGGTAGGAGTTGCTTCAAAGGCCAGGTCAGATCTCTGTGGAAGAACTTTGCATTTTTGCAATAAATTTTTATGACATTGAGCACTAGGACCAGTTAAAAACATCATAACCATCTTATTGTATCAGACCAAAGCTCCATCTAGGTCAGACATCTGCTAGGGAAGCTCAACATCCTGGGCTCCATTGGCTTAGTATGGTCATTGAAAGGTTCGTCTTACATGAATTTGCCTAATTGTTGTCACAGGATGTAATATATTATTAATTTAATCTATTATGGGTGGTTGTTCCTACTCTCTTTATACTTGAACCTGGGAGAAACTATGGAAGTAATCTCATTCTTGGCCTTTCTTCCTGTAAGCCATGAGTTTCAGGTGTTCTTAGAGGGATACAGGATGCAACCAGAGGTTCACAACAATTACCCCACTTCAGCTTATAGGTTGGAGCTGTACCATTAAAGGAAGGAAGGATTGTCGAAGGCTTTCATGGTCAGAGTTCATTGGTTCTTGTAGGTAATTCGGGCTGTGTAACTGTGGTCTTGGTATTTTCTTTCCTGACGTTTCGCCAGCATCTGTGGCAGGCATCTTCAGAGGAGAGACACTGTCACAGCCCGGATAACCTACAAGAACCAATGAAGGAAGGATTCCTGAGATACAGTTCTCTTCTGTACAGGAAGTCAGACAATAAAACATCTGGAATCACTTCATATAAGCTGAGACTTTTAAAGTGCGTTTTCATCAATCCATTATTGTTTTTAGTATCGATATAAATATTTCTTTATCCTACCACTCCTAATTATATCATCATAAACCTAATTTATAGTGATAATCTCAAGCTTAATTTTGTACTGCTGCCAAACCTCACAACTGATGCTTTGAGGCATCATGTAAATTCAGGCATTAGCAATCACGTAAACGCTCCCATTACCCATTACTGATATCGGCTAAAGAACTTTTTAATTGACTTCTTGAAATTTATAGCAGACATAGCCGCCTGTGAGCTCAGAACCAGATAGCCCTTTTCATACTTTTTGTCTTGGAAGGGTTTGAATGTCAGTCTCTGGATGTAGCAATCTTTAGGTTCAACACAAAATGAGAATTTGGAATGTCTACTGCACATCTTCAGTGTGTAAAACAGAATCCTTTTGCAGTGTTTTAATAAATGCCAATGCTAAACATGGTATGGATGAAGATACATTTCACAGCCTTCTCATGGTTTAATGTACCAACATAGCTGGTGTCTGTCAATTTATGTATGTTCTGAATAAAATCTGATCTACCTAATGCCATCTCCTCCAGTTAACTACTGGCCCATAAGGTGACATATCATGCCTTACTTCTAACCCACAGCTACAACTTCTTGTCTGCAACCAAGAGGAGAAAAAGGATGAAGGACTCCTTTCTGCTGCCATAGTTTCCACATATTATTTGCCAATTCTTCATCAACACATAAAGGTGCACATACAGAATGAGATCAGGATAGCTTGAAGCAAGGATGAGGTACTATTGGTAAACAAGGGTGTTCTGGGACCTTGTTGTTTCTTCTTGCTTGCCTGGCTTCTGTGAATGAACTAATATAAACTAACCGTGAGGCAGAACCTATGTAGATGCATCTTCTGTGCAAAATACCCATATTTACCTGAAAGGAAGACCTGAATATAAAACAACCTCCCCCACAAAAAGTTAGGTTTTTTAACTACCGTACATACCTGTGACTTGTGAGTTTACAGTGACCCTTTTTTTCTTGATAGCATTCCTGCCCGGGGTGGGGAGCCTTCAGGTAAATTGGGTAGCTCCCAGTGGCCGGTTGCATGTGCTTTAGAGCAAGGGTTCCCAACCATGTGACAGTTTGGAAATTCAGATATTGGGCACCAAAATAAAATGGCGGCCGTGGCAGACGGAGTGTAATCACAAAATGTTGGGAGATTTGACAATGGAGGCAGCTGTTTTCAAATTGGTGCTCCTGCAGACACAGAAGAAATGCCCCCTGAGTGCTTCTGAAGCACCTGCTACTCCAGCGAAGTGGAGGAAAGTCAGGGTTAGCTAGTAGCTTGAGGGAAACAATGCTCTGAGGAAGATGGAAGTGAGCACCAGGAAACATGGTCATTGGAGCTCTCAAGAAAACCAAAAGCAACTATTTGCCATTTTTTGAGCGTCCATGCTTTTCCTAAACTGGAGCCATTGACTCATTCCCTAGTTAGGCTTAGCTAGCTTTGGGGTTAGAAAATATAACAGGCATGAATTTACAGCTTCCAAAGCAGCCATATCTGAGTAATTTGCGCTCTAACATTATTCAGTAAAAAGCTCAAAGCCTGCTATTGATAAATTCAGCACTGAAATATGAAGCAGAAAATACTTATTTCATTAAAATAAAGCCTCTTTTCACCATAACATGGCCTTAAAATGAAGAAATTCAGGAGCTACGGCTGAACAATCTAAGAGCTCTTAGTTCCACAGCATGAGGTACGCTATAGTATTATGCTAAAATTATTAGGTTAGAAATGTTGAGGGCGTCCAGCAGTTTTATTTGCTTAGAAATCCTTTTAGAAATAGATTAATGTGTAACTTTGCTCAAAAGACCCCGAACATTATTGTTGTGTGAGATGCAACAATTTAGTAGCAAGAAAAGTCAATTAATTAAAAGTGGAAACCAAGCCACAGTCATATCAAACTAATATCAAACAGCCAAGGAGAATAAAACTGTTTTTACTTGGCAAGTGAAACTTAACAGAGAAGGTGCTAGCTAGCTATATAGGAATGGGGAGGAAGTTCTAAAAGTGAGATGCCACCACAGAGAAGGTTGTCCCCCATGTGGCTCTCACATATCACTTCAGTAAATGGGGCACACTCACCATAAGAACATAAGAAAAAGCCATGCTGGATCAGACCCAGGCCCATCAAGTCCAACAGTCTGTTCACACAGTGGCCAACCAGGTGCCTCTAGGAAGCCCCCAAACAAGACGACTGCAGCAGAACCATCCTGCCTGGGTTCCACCGCACCCAAAATTATAGGCATGCTCCTCTGATACTAGAGAGAATAGGTATTCAGCATGACTAGTATCCATTCTAACTAATAGCCATGAATACCCCTCTCCTCCATGAATATGTCCACTCCCCTCTTAAAGCCTTCCAAGTTGGCCGCCATCACCACATCCTGGGGCAGGGAGTTCCACAATTTAACTATGCTTTGTGTGAAGAAATACTTCCCTTTTTCTGTTTTGATTCTCTCACCAGCTTCACCAGATGACACCACGTTTTGGTATTATGAGAGAGGAAGAAATGCTTTTCCCTGCCCACTCTCTCCATACTATGCATAATTTTATAGGCCTCTATCATGTCTTCCCTGAACCACCTTCTTTCTAAGCGAAACAGCCCTAACCGTGCATTACTGATTTTATTTTTTATTTTATTACATTTCTACCCTGCCCTGGTCGGGCACAGAGCGACTTCTGAGGAAGAAAGTCCTCAGGAGGCCAAGAAGGGGCTGCACTGGCATTTTTAGCAGGCGCAGCATCGCTGTTCTCTATGGGCGAAAAGCCCCCCCCCCCTTTAATTTTCAGCAGCCGTGAAATGGCTTTGGAGGCACCTGGGCAGCGCCTCAACTATGCTGTCACTGGATGCCGAAAGGTAAGGAATGCAATGTAAGTGTATTATCCACTCCTCTTAGGACAGATGCTCTAGCCCCCTGATCATTTTGGTTGCTCTTTTCTGTACCTTCTCAGGCTCTGCAATATCCTTTTTAAGGTGTGATTATGCTGCCATAACTTATGCTGATCTTCATGTTTGGGCAGGTTTGTATGGGTGAAGTTTAGGATATTGTGGGAAAGGTCGTTTTCATCTTATGTGTAGCTATTGGACATAGAATATGTTAAGCAAAAGTCACTCATTATCCTAGATGATTTATGTTGGACCCCCCCCCCCCAAGTTATTGTAGTTGTACCGTTTGTCTTGCTTGAGCACATTTGCTTGATTTTCTTCACACTTAACTATTGTCCAAACTTGAAAAAAAGTATTTATTTTCTCTTTTACCAGTTAGCTCATATTATTTTAGTAGAAAAGGGCAAGAGTCCAGTAGCACCTTAAAGACTAACAAAAATATTTTCTGATAGGGTATGAGCTTTCGTGAGCCATCATACCCTATCAGAAAATATTTTTGTTAGTCTTGAAGGTGCTACTGGACTCTTGCCCTTTTCTACTACTGCAGACAGACTAACACGGCGACCCACTGTGAATCATATTATTTTGACAGTGTTTATCCAATGTATCTCTGATCACTCACTAAACACAGATTTATTTCTGACATGACATTGCTTCATATAATCTTATAACAAATTTTTCTTTTGGAAAAAGTTTTTTTTGTACATAAATGTTTTCCCTAAATGAAATTCCTTCATAGTCCCTTTCAGAATTGTCAAAAGTCTAAAAGCTGTTGATGGGTGAAGCCTCAAAGTTATCATGGCAACTGTCGTCTTGCCAGAAACCTATTTTATAAGATCCTGACTAGTCATCTTTGGCACCTGAGGAGCCTGTTGGTTCTTTTACAGTAGATGCACATTCTTAATATTTTATTTTAAAGCTTCTAATACAAGCCATCATCAGCATCTAAGTGTGAGAAAGAACAACAGGAAATGCAGGGTTGGTTGTGAAACTCTTCGTTGCAGTAGGTAAGAGGCACATGACAAATATGTTAATACCACTGATCTGATTTCACTGTTAACCTTTTTATGCGACGAGCTTTGGAATGGCATTAACACTTCAACTGTGACAGAGTCCTGATTCACTTGTGAGCTAACAAGATGTGCCTGAGAATAAGTCACACGTGAACAGGGATTGCTCCCAAGCATCCATTCTTGCCAGGTGTGCACTAGAAAAAAGGATTATTACAGTGAGCTGCCTAGATGTGACCTGTCACCAAAAGGTTCTGAACGCATATGAAAAATCCTGCTGCCTCCCTTTCTCCTTCCTGCTCGAACTGCTCTTGCTATCCAAGAGTATGTTCTGATTTGTTTTGTGTGCTTGTTATAATTTTTAGTGGTTAAGAGCGGCAGACTCTAATCTAGAGAGCCGGGTTCGATTTCCCACTCTTCCACATAAAGCCTGTTGGGTGACCTTGGGCTGGTCACGGTTCTCTCAGAACTCTCTCAGGCCACTTGGAGGCAGGCAATGGCAAACCATCTCCGAACATGTGTTGCCTTGAAAACCCTATGGGGTTGCCATAAGTCAGCTATGACTTGACGGCACTTTCCACCACCACCACTTCGGATTGCAGGTGGGCTTCACATGGCTTGAATGTTCTTCCATACAAGATAATTATTTTCACACAAAAATCTTACCTGTTAAATTGAAAGTGAGGCTAGAGCCCTTTTTAATATATGGACAAATTTTGTATGGTTCTCCATTAAATTCAATGAGATGAGAGCCAATGTGTGTAGTACTGTGTTGGACTAAGATCTGGGAGACCCAGGAATCCCCACTCTGCCATGGAAGCTTGCTGGGTGACCCTGGGCCATTCACACATTCTCAGCCCAAACTACCTCACAGGGTTGTTGTGAACTTAAAATGAAGGAGAGTTGAACAATGTAAGCTGCTTTGGATCCCCGTTGGGAAGAAAGCTTGGATGTAAATGAAGTAAGTAAATAAATAAAATGAAAGACTGCTTCAATGAGAACTGACCTTATATTTATTGACCTTATATCAGTTATCATTATTTAATTTATTTAGACAATTTATAAGCTACCCTTCCCATAAAACATGCTACTTTACAACACTGGGCAAAAACGCATGGTCGCTTTATCCTCTTTTAATCCCTGCTTTAGCCAGGAGCGAACACACATTAGGCAAAACACATGCGTTCGATCCTGGCTGAATCCTGGCTGAAACAGGATTAAAGGAGGATAAAGCAACCATGCGTTTTCGCCCACTATCTCTTAACCACTGCTGGCTTCTGTCATATCTGTTATATCTGTATTCATGGACACTATAAAGTCATACCTTTGTGTAAAACCAGAGGAGAATTGTTAACTGGGCCCTGTTTACAAGCTGTTTCCATCACCTCTTTATTCTTGAGGTCAATCTTGAAGCAATTTCCAGTTCACAAGTGTTTTGAACTCTGCCAGACAGGCATCAATTGTGTAGTAAAGTCAGTCATTGCAGTTCTTTATGTCTCATAAATTACAAGAAGTGATAGGGTTATATAAAACACGCTTAACACATGATGCTGAAAGGTTGACTCCGCTGTTTTTATACCATTCTGTGAACTACTCTTTTTACATCTTGAAATTTCAATTTGATATAGAGATACTCCAATACAAGAAGAAAATTATTTTGATGGAGATGGGATTTAAATATTAGTGGGTATCAAAATGCATCTTTTTTTTGGTATTTTTATTTTAACAAAAACAAACACAAACATTAAAACATAAGCTCAATATAGCAATATACATAAAACTTGCCACTCAAAATTACAATTCTAATATCAATTTCATTGAATTACATTACTCTTTGTTTACCACCTATTCTTCCATATCTATTAACACATTTATTACTTAACTTATTACTTAAATCTCTCTAGCTATGTAATTGAAAAAAAATTCAATTTTTCCAGAAATTCTGAGATTCACCTATTATGTATAAAAGATGTCAGTACCATAGTTGTGTATTCTGTTAGCTTATTGATCCATTCATCTAAATTTGGGCATTTCTCTGTTTTCCATTTTGCTATACACAATACCCTTGCTGCCATCACCATATGCTTAAATAGTTCATTATGTGTTTTTGAAATATTACTTGGTAAAATATTAATTAATATTAGTACTGTCTTCTACTTTGTAAGTGACTTTTTTGTAGTCCAGAAGAGATTCATTAATGTATTAAATAAATAAATAAATGTACAAAGGGGGAAAGCTATAATTTTTATACTAGGAAAAGGGAATCTTTGAGCCAGATTGGTATAGTGGTTAGGAGTGGTGGACTCTAATCTGGAGAACCGGGCTTGATTCCCCACTCCTCCACATGAGCAGCAGACCCTAACCTGGTGAACCAGGTTTGATTCCCCACTCCTCCACATGAAGCCTGCAGGGTGACCTTGGGCTAATCACAGTTCTCTCCGAACTCCTCCAGCCTTACCTACCTCACAAGGTGTCTGTTGTGGGGAGAGGAAGGGATGATTGTAGGCTGATTTGATTCTCTTAAAAGGTAGAGAAAATTGGGGTATAAAAACCAACTCTTCTTTCTCTGGGCTGGAATGAAGCAGTTGAAATAGATAAGAGGGGAGTTAAGGGTCAAGCAAGAATTTTTAAGAGGCAAGAATAGGCTTCCATTTGCCTATCTCTGGCGTCCTATGCACCCTACAGTAGTTTAGGAGACACTGGGATGGAAGAATATCATATATCATTACCCCAGCCATTTGTTCCTTTGCATCACCTACTCTGCTTTTGATGTAATTCCCAGGCAGAGCCTTATTCTGTGGTCCAGATTTTTATGGCTGACAAGGACCATTGTAGACTATGGAATGAGCACAGATGGGTTTCACTCTATCTGCTTTTCTCTACGACACCTACCCCCCCCCATCCATTCAATTTGGAGGACTTAGCTTTTCTTAAAAGGGAGCCGAGATTCCCTCCATTTCCATCTTATAGCTGCAGCCTACTGAGCCCATTCCAATTTTGTTCTTGGAGGTTAGAGGACCCTCAGGAACAGCACAGAGAGCCAAGCAGGGGTTTCCACTGAGCCATAGCTCCTCTCCTGACTTAGTGGAAGGGTGTCATAGAATCTTGTATAATGGAGTGACTTGACAGCGCATAACACACACATATTACCCACTTTATACATGATTGGGATAGGCCTTTGCTAAAGATGATGTCACCACATTTACTTGGTTCCCAGGTACTAAAATGCTTGTATTTTCACTTTCACAAATAGACCAGTATAAAAAAAATAAAGTAAGAATGTTGTACGGATTTTTTTTTTTTACACAATATTCTTTTCCCACTAGGGACATACCACACTTGTTAGTCAGTTGTTCCAGGAGATCCAGATGTGATTTTCTAGTAGAACAGACACAGTGTAAGCTGTTACATGTTTTTTGTTAGTTAAGTTTCTGCTTCTGTTGGCAGAAAACATTTATTTGTATATGGTTGAGGGAAATGTGTTTCTTTGCCCAGCTAACACATCGATTTGGAGTATCATGTGAAGTGTGGATTGTGTTTGAGGGAGTTTCACAAATAGCTCTATCCTAAAGATCTTGAAAACATTTTCAATTTTTTAAATAAATTACTTTCATTTTGTCCGTAACTTTCTCCTTAAGGCTGAGCAGTTTTCCTTGTGTGCCTTCAACAGGAAAACTGATTGTTTTAAACTGAAAACAATAGCCTCAAGCACAGCCAGATGAGACCAAGTACCCTGCAACAGACAGACAAACATGGGAGAGTGTTACCCAAATCAGTACACATGTGTCAGGGCCATAACATGCAAAGACATCCCCCTACTTGCACAGAACAAATGAGTGTATTTTGGGCACTGGGATTACAGATTCAGACCAAACACTGAGACAAACGAGAAGAAAAGGCTCTTAAACAAACAGGGTTTTTAGTGTACAAAGAGAAAAAAAACCCAAATGGCAGCCCATTCCTGAAGAGGGGGCAAAGCTTGTTAGGAGCCGGTGTGACCCTGCACCGGTGTAGGTGCCACCTTATCACAGGTGGCATCTATGCCAGTGGGGGGGGGGCAAACATGCCAGCGTTTGGGTGTCGCCGGTTCCCACCACTACCACAGCCACACCAGCAGGGCTTTTTCGGAAGGGAAAGCCTGCGCTGGCATAGGGGAGGGCTCCCAGGGCATGCCCGGGGTGCAGCTGCTGTAAGGCAACTTCCACAGCCCTTTCACCTTGGAAGAGCTCCCTCAAGCAGCGGCGGGGCTGCGCCAACTTTTTGGGTGGTGCAGCCTCGCTTTGTGCTATGAGGCTTTCCCCCCTTTCCCCCTTTTTATTTTAAAAATGCTTTTTTTTTTGTCCCCGCAGTGGCCAAGAAGCCTCTGAGGAGGCAGTGTGGCTCAGCCATCCCCAGCTGCCACAGATCTAGCCCCCCTTCAGGATTGCACTCAAATATATCCAATACAGTTGTGCAGTAATGAAAATTACAGAATGAAAATGCAATATGATGGAACAGCAAATAACATAAGAACTCTCTGTAAAAAAGCTGCCAACCTAAAGGGGAATAAATCTGTAAGAGAAAATGAAACGTATGAGCCTGTCCTCAAGAGAAGCAGGGTAAGAGGGGGGCAGTGTTGGGAAGCAGTGTTGGGAAGTGAAATTGACCAGGTGAAGGAAGCGCAGTGTCAGTTCCGGGGAGAGAGGTGAGGGGCCAACCATGAGGCTGGGGTAAGGGGAAGATTCCAAAAAAACGGCTATGCACATTGGAATTGAAGGGTAACTTTTTATACCTTTTTGCCTAGAATGAGGGGGGGGGGAGAGGTGTTGGCATTGGGATGTGGGGAAAATAAAAATGCAATATTTCCAGGATGAGCATGCCTGGAAAAACCCTTTATCTTTATTGTGGATGGTAATTTCCCCCTTCTGCATCGAGATTGTCAGAAACGTTCCCTTGGGGAGATTTGGAAATCAGATATGGCTGGGTACATGTCATGATTGGGGAAGGGCTAGAATCTCCTTGTCCGGAGAATTGACCCATAGCTTATTGTTTTGGAAATATGGGTCATTGGTTATGGTCAAATGATCTGGGAAGAGGCTCTGTGGTCGGTGGGAGAAATGGCCCTCGATTGTATCCCTCTTTGGGTGGATTTACGCATGGCTGATAGAGTAGCTGCCTTGCATTCCTTGGCACGACTCACTGCCTTTTGATATTAGTTTAATTCAGGCTCTGTCTAGCTGGACCCTGCTACTGTTAGGTGGATTGGTAATTGGTTGACCAACTGAACCCAAAGGGTGCTCATTAACGGCACAACTTCATCCTGGAGAGGAGTGACCAGAGGTGTGCCACAGGGGTCTGTCCAGGAACCGGTACTATTTAATATTTTTATAAATGACTTGGATGATGGAATAGAGGACATGATAATCAAATTTGCAGATGACACCAAGTTGGGAGGGGTAGTTAATACCCCAGAGGACAGGGTCAGAGTTCAGAATGACCTTGATAGACTGGAGAGCTGGGCCATAAGCAATAAAATAGATTTCAATAGGGAGAACTGTAAGGTACTTCACCTACGCAGAAACAACATAAGGCACAGGTACAGGATGGGAGATAGTTGGCTTGACAACAGTACATGTGAAAGAGATCTGGGAGTCTTAGTGGACCACAAACTAAACATAAGTCAACAGTGTGATATGGCGGCTAAGAAGGGGTACTAATCTGTGGGCTTGATGAGTCTTCCTACCCTTTCCGTCACAACCTGGATGCATGCACCTGGTAGGCAGCAGACCTCTCGAGACGACAAGTCCGGTTGGCATACTTTAGACTCTACCCCTGAATATGAGTCAACAGTGGGATATGGCGGCTAAGAAGGCCCATGCAATTCTGGGCTGCATCAACAGGAATATTGTGTCTAGATCAAGGGAAGTAATACTTCCACTGTACTCTGCATTAGTCAGACCTCACTTGGAATACTGTGTCCAGTTTTGGGCTCCACAATTTAAGAAGGATGTTGACAAGTTGGAGAGTGTCCAGAGGAAAGCGACCAGAAGGGTCAAAGGTCTGGAATCTATGCCCTATGAGGAGAGACTTAAGGAGCTGGGTTTGTTTAGTCTGGAGAAGAGAAGGTTAAGGGGTGACATGATAGCCATGTTTAAATATTTGAAGGGATGCCATGTTAATAAGGGAACTAGCTTGTTCTCTGTTGCTTCAGAGACTAGGACACGGAGTGATGGATTTAAACTAAGAGAAAAGTGATTCCACCTAAACATTAGGAAGAACTTTCTGACGGTGAGGGCAGTTCGACCGTGGAATGCGCTGCCTTGGTGGGGGGTGTGTGGAGTCCTCGTCTTTGGAGTTCTTTAAGCAGAGGTTGGATGGCCATCTGTCGGGAGCGCTTTGATTGTGGGATCCTGCATGGCAGGGGGTTGGACTGGATGGCCTTTGTGGTCTCTTCCAATCTTGTGTGATTTTGTGATTTCTAAGTTACAGTTTGTACAGGCTGGAAGATTTGGTCTGAGTTTTAAGTACCCCTGTTTCCCTAAACAAAAATAAGTTCTAAAAAGTTTAAATTCCAGGAAGTGCTTCCTGCCTTGATGACTGGTGCATTGTGGCTGGACACACATTTTGGCAAGCTGAGTTAAATATACCCTGGTTGCTGCAGAGTACATCTGTGAAATGGCCACCATCCAAGCAATTCCAGTTTCCTGGGAAAGAGGTCCCAATTCATCTGCAATTGCTCTGAATTCAGTGGCAGAGCATCGCACAGTTTCCCTAATTTCCTCTTCTTGGAGAATGTCTCTATTATTGGTCCTTTCTATTATTTTGGTCTTTATGGGAACTATAGGGGCAAGGTCTGGTTCTCCCATGGAGATGTTGGGCAGCAGAGGGAGAGACAAGAGGTCCTAGGAGGGACAGAAACAATTAAGCTTCAATCTCCATCATTATCCTTAACATTGATATAACTACTCAAATTTCATCTGGGAAATGGGGGAGAAAGAGATGCTTTCTGGACTAAAGTTACTTTCAGAGATTTAAGTCTGATTAAATGGCACTCAAGGCATTTGCTTCTGAGTAATGATCAGCTGAGAGAAGTTGATACTCAGGTGACCCCATGAAGTCATTAATTCTCTAGCAGATCCCAAAGGACTAGCCTGATCTTGTCATTCTTGTCTATAACTGATTGTCTTGTGGGAGAGAAACATGGAAGTGATTTTTACAGCTCTTTGTTTTATGTTAGATATGAATTACAAGTAATGATTTACTGTGTCGTGTTAAGAGAAATTAAAATAGAGTCCACTGGTGAGGTGGGAAACCAGCTAAATAACTAAAGTATTCAATTTAAAGTCTTGCTTTATTTAAAGCTTATTTATGAATAGTAAAATAAAGTTTTAAATAAAGTTAAATATTTAAAGTAAGATAAAGCTGAACATCAAGAAAACAAAAGTAATGACTACAGGAGAATTACACAACTTTAAGGCTGAGAATGAGGAAATTGAAATTGTTCAAGACTCTATTCCTTGGCTCCACCATCAACCAAAAGGGAGACTGCAGCCAAGAAATCAGAAGGAGATTGAGACTGGGAAGGGCAGCCATGAAGGAACTAGAAAAGATTTTGAAGTGTAAGGATGTGTCACTGGCCACCAAGACTAGATTAATTCATGCCATTGTATTCCCTATTACTATGTATGGGTGTGAAAGCTGGACAGTGAAGAAAGCTGACAGGAAGAAAATAGATTCCTTTGAAATGTGGTGTTGGAGGAGAGTGTTACGGATACCGTGGACTACCAAAAAAACAAATCAGTGGGTTATAGAGCAAATCAAGCCTGAACTGACCCTAGAAGCTAAAATGACTAAACTGAGGTTATCGTATTTTGGTCACATCATGAGACGACAAGAGTCACTGGAAAAGACAGTCATGCTAGGAAAAGTTGAGGGCAGCAGGAAAAGAGGAAGATCCAACAAGAGATGGATTGACTCAATAAAGGAAGCCACAGCCTTCAATTTGCAAGATCTGAGCAAGGCTGTCAAAGATAGGACATTTTGGAGGACTTTCATTCAAAGGGTCGCCATGAGTCGGAAGCAACTTGATGGCACTTAACACACACACAAAATAAAGTTTAATTAAAAAAAAACATTTGTTCTCTCCTTTCATGTTTCTTTGGGTTGGTAGTAATTATTCAAGGGGAACAGAAAAATACCCTGCAAATACTCAGATGCACATCCTGTGTAAACCACATGCACTGACTTTTATTTAGTCATTTAGAAAATATATATGCTGCCTCTCAAGAGAACCTGCTCAAGACAGCTTACAAAGTAAAATATGATAAAATCATAAAATATTTTTTTAAAATCCTTAACATTAACAAATATTTAAAAACCCGGCCAGAGCATAAAGACAGCACAAAACATTTATTGCCTGAAATAATTCTTACAAAATGGACCTCAGGCTAGAAGCAGAGGAATCTGTTGCTAGAAGTTGCATTGATTGGTATGTTTTGGGATTTGAGAAATAATCTGAAATATGTAATTTCCCATCATTCTCACCTCACAAGTTAGGACATCATTAGTGCCACTTCACAGACTCAGTTATAAAGAGGTACTAACAAGGCAAACCTAGGCAGAGTTTCACCCTTCTAATCCCACTGATGTCAATCGATGTGGAAGGGTGTGACTCTACATAGATTGCACTGTGAATTGCTTAAAAAATCAACAAAGTAAATCGAAACTAGCTAATATTCCATCTATGGAACCTGGCTGGCTCAGACTAATACAAATACAATACAGTGGAATTACTAAGGCTCCTTTCACATTTCCATTCTAAACCAGTTGTTATCCATTGTTGGCCCGATTCCAAGAAAAGAGGCATTGGGACAGGCGTTTCATACAGCCTTTTTGAATCCATTTATGAGCGGTGTCTGAAGCACTCTGCCCATTTGAACCCACCCCACTTCCCCCACACACACCCCCTTTCCTGTGGTGCGTTTTTCGTGTTTTTTTAACTTTTGCACCAAACCACTATATCTGAATGCTATCTCTGAATGCTGACAGTATAACACTGAATTGCTGTGTTGGTCTAGGACTGTACTGCAAAAGTTAGAACGTTACAAAAAAAATAGCCAAAAACGTACGTGCTGTGTAAAAGGTGGAGGGGAAAAAGTGGCATTTCAGAATGCCTCAGACATTTCAAACACCATACTATAGCAATTTAGAGGCACAAAGAGGACCTGAAAATGGAAGGAAGCTGGGGTGTGGTTTTTTTGTTTTTTAGTCTCAGCCCCGCTTTGCAAATTGGACACAAGCAGCTTTGTATGAAAAACTTTTTAAAAATCTGTTAGGAGCCAGAAGCCAAAACTGTTGTGTCTGAAGTGACACCAAAAAAATCCATTAGCAACTGGCTGCAATAATGGATCATAAAGACTGAGTGGCCCCAATGCCAGTGGGGAGGCCAGGACATCACCCCGGAACACCGGCTGGGACTTACGCCAACATCCCACCAGAGTAAAGGCCTGTGCCAGCATCCTGGGGGGCGTCCTGGCATCCTGGGGGTGTTTCTGGGGCATGCCAGGGGGCGGAGCTGCCTGTAAGCAGCTCTCTATCCCCACTGGCGGGGAAAACCACGTTGCTGCAACTGCTTTTTAGCAGGTGCAGCCTCGCTGTTCTCTATGGGGCAAAAAGGCCCATTTTTACCCCCCCCCCAAAAGCCTCTAAAAGGATTTTATTTTATTTTTTGATCTTTTGGTGGCCGTGAAATGGCTTTGGAGGCACCGTGGCGGCACCTCCTCCCCACCATCCCCGGCTGCCAACAGCTCAGGAATGGGCTGTAAGATTCAGAACTAAGAAGTGGAGACATGTGAACGGTCTCCTTACTGTGGCATTTCTCCTTACTGTGGCATTCTGGCAAAGGCTGTTCAGGTCAGCAAAATAGTATGCCAAGAAGACAATTATCATTATTTTTAATTAATGGATTGGATATAATCGACTTATCTGCTTTTTGAAAAAAAGGATGAGAGGGGTTTCTGTTGAGCACAAGCAAGCAAACAAACAAACAAACAAAACTCCTATGCTGAGGGTCTTGGAACTTGCATGGGCAAAAGGCATGAAGAATGGGGGCTGTAATAAGGAGGGGAATTAAGTGGGACTGAGAGATGGCTGGATCCAACACAATATTTCTAAACTGCCCCTTCCAGTAATGAGACCACATAAAACAACCTCTGCCCTAGTGATCTGCTTTTTTTGACACTCCTAGTGCCAAACCTATTGGCTTTTCTTTGCCTACATTTTCAGACAGCATTAATAACAATACTGAAGCTGCAGTCACCGTCACTTTTGTAATTCCATGGACTTCTGCAGCTCTTACCTGAAATGATCTCCAATGGTAGCTTGTGGATGGCACATAAAGCGTGGCTCAATTGCTCTGTCAATCTAGAATGTTTCCATCATCCACCCTCAGCATTATGAAGGTGAAAGTGCACAGGGCCAGCATGGAATATTTCAAATCCTTGCTTGATTATCTAACTTTGTAGCCTGGATGCTTTAATTGTTCGGCAATAACTTACCATCAGCCACCAAGTCTTCAGTGTGCTATCACCCAGCTACTATTGGCGCTATTTATGTTGGAGAACAGCAGACAGAAACCCACCATGTGTATATTGAAGAGGTTTGTTGTGAAAGAATGCAGAGGTCTTTGTTCTGTTAGTACGCATTCAAGTGATGGCTATTGGTCTTGCTCCAGGATGGACCCTGTTATCCCACAGCTTCCATTGTCCAGGAAAAGGCTAGACTACCATAAGATTACCAAGCAAAACAAAAAGCCGTAAACACAGGAGAACAAATCACATATATGATCCAATGAGTGCATGGAGATAACTCTGTGCTATTCAGACCTCAAAACTGTATCCAGTTTTGGGCACTGCATGTTAAGGAAAATGCAAACAAATTCAAAGTGAGTATAATGATGATACACTCTGGAATACAAGTTGTACAAGGAAAAGTTGGAGAAATTGGGTGTATTTACTGGGAAAAGATGAATGAGCGAGGGACTTAGGGGTGCCTGTCTGACTTCATTTTTATAAGTATTAGACTCACCTTTTACTTTGATTGTGCCCATTATCTATGTGTATGTAAAGTTCCATCAAGTTGCAGCTTTCAATGCAAGTGAGAAGCAGAGGTGGTTTGCCATTGCCTTCCTCTGCAGAATCTTCCTTGGTGGTCTCCCTTCCAAGTACCGACCCTGCTTAGCTTCCAAGTTCTAACCATGCCACCTCCACCTTCCCCCCTATTATCTATAACCATAGCTTAATAATATGGTGCAGATGATGCCCAACATTGTATTTCTAACCAGAAAAATTGCTGGATTAGGGTTTTTTGTTTTTTTTAATATTGACTATTTTAAGGGCCATGTTTAAGAAGAAGCAGAAGGCTGGGACACCAAGCAGTTTAGATGCTGTATTTGTTTTACTGACTTTGTAGAGGCTGTTTTTTTAAAAATTGGGATTTAATCTATAGTTACCTGCCCTCCAAGTGTTCAGAATGGGCCAAATTGAAGCATATATATATTGTTTTAATGGCTTGTCATCCATCTGACAAAAACAATTCACCATTTTATTGATTCTGTAAGGATGTGTGCAATTCTGTTCAAAATATTCTTGCCTACTGAGAGTAAAGGAATACCAAAAGACAAATGGGTATTTTGACTGCATCATGAACAACCTCAAATCAGCAAGCTCGTAGGAGCCCTTTAAGCAACCCCTGAGCTGCTTGTCTATGGAAAAGGTTCTGTAGATATACACCCAGTCAAAGATTATGAACTCGATGTGAAAATATCACAAGTGGAGTCAGAAAATCATTTGCAGATGTTTTTATAACTATTACCAGGATTCTTTCCCCCACCAATGTGACCATTATTAAAATGCACGTGTCTGTCTTTTGTGTGTGACTGTGACTGCTTTCAAAATCATAGAAGCTACATGTTCAGGAACCCTTTATGATAAAAGGCAAGAAAATGTATATTATTGTAGATGTAGTAATTTTAAACTTGGAATTACCATAATTATCTCCATCTTGTGGCTCTTTCTTCAAGATGTAAAAAAAAAAAACCCTTCAAACTTTGAGTGAAGAGAAAGTGTTGGAACTTCTTGTTAGGAGCGAGGTAACCAAAGACAAGCTGAACGAAAAGATATTAAACAAAACTTCACTTTGTTGACAGTTCTCCACAAACTTGAAAAGCAGTTAAAGAATGATTAATGGAGGAGGAACAGAGAAGGGATAGTGTTATTTTGTACAGTTTTGAGCAGGAGAACTTGTTGCTTATGCCTTTTACCAGAATCCTTAGAATCAACATACTACTCTAAACATTCAGCCATTGCTGAGACTAGCAGCCCCCAAGTGCACCAGCAGAAATTATTTGGAGGAGGCAAGGTCTCTGTCACTCTAGATCCTTTGCTTAGTTGAAGTGTGCATGTGTCAAGATACATTTAAAATAACAGTAAATTTAGGACTGGGGGACAAGCACTCCCTTGCCCCCCATGGACAGCCATTGCAGCCCTGTTTTTATTTCCATCTTTTCTCTCCATCATTTCTAGTAGAGCTTTGCACATATATTGATGTAGGACTGTTCTCCGGCCAGCTGCAGCAACCAGAGATATTGAGCAGAGGCAGAGAAACAAAGAACAGTATGACATTAATCACAGATATGTTGTACTAGATGTGAACCATGTGGAAAGGGGGACCATTTATGTATATAATTAAAACATTTATAGTTCACAAAGAAACATAAAGTGGGTCACATCAGAGAATTAAAAACTTTCCGTTACAATAACAATAATCCAATCAATAAGACAGAAAGCCAAAAACAGAGAAAAGTCTATCAGATTTAACCAGAGGTCTTCCATTTTTGGTGGTGACCATGTCAGTCATGGAATATCTAGTTTGGCTTTCATTCTCTGAAGGGGTTTTCCTGAATTGCCTCCTTGGAGCAGTTTGTTTGTTTGTTTGGTCATCAAGTCACAGCTGACTTATGGTGACCCTACAGGGTTTTCAAGGCAAGAGAAGTTTGGAAATGGTTTGCCATTGCCTGTCTCTGCGTCATGACCCTGGTATTCCTTGGTGGTCTTCCATCCAAACAGTGGTCCTGCTTAGCTTCTGAGATCTGAGGAGATCAGGCTAGGCTGCCCATTAATCTTCCAGTGCATATGAGATTCCACAGTCTTGCTGACTGTGAGCATTCTTCACATGACATAATGGAAATATAAATGTGGAGCTGTTCTCCAACTTTGCCTTTGGGAAAGCTTTTGGGAAAGCCTTTGCACATGTGAAAATTAGAACCCTTTTCAGTTATGATGTATGTAAGGGGAGCTCACACATAGCATGACTGCCATTTTGTATAAATAGGACAACGCAAGTATTTTCCTAATTCAGTACACATGACCGGGTACCCTAAAAAATCCGGTAATACCAAACACTGAACTGAAGCAGGTAAATGCATGCACTGTGCCATTTATACAAAATGACCGGATATATCAAAAGGATTAGGCTATGCATGATCTCCCCTTACAAACAGTTGCATGTTATGAATGAAAGGAGCTATAGTTGAACAAAAGGTGTCTCTGGATCAGCATTTTATTTATTTATTTATTTAACAAAATGGCCCTGTTAGGCAGGTGCATAACTAGGAATGAAAAACTCACCCACCAAGCAGCCATCTCTGCCCATATTCCTGCACAGTTCTCTGCCCATAGTTCTGCCCTCAAAAAAACTGTTTAAAAATATTTTTCCTGTGCACCAGGAAAAAATATGCATTACTGTGCATATGCTCCCATTTTTCTTTAGCATCTTCCAAAAGCTAGTCCAATTTTTGGTATACTTGGACTACACCGTTGAAAGCAGTGGAGCAATCCAATAAATGCATTATGATAAAGTTCCAAAGGGATCACACAAAATGGCAAATGTAAAAATCACTGAATAGTAAGTAGTAAATATATGTGATGACTAATGTGTCATTTGACTAGTCCCTTGGTTGTATCCACATTTATTATTACTCTCATTCCCTAGCTAATTTGGTCCATTGCCCAGACATTAGTGATACTTGCTGATATTCAGCTGAAATGTGATTTGCTGAAGTATGATGAGCCCTTTTTGCCCTTTCCCCAATGGACTTGGTAACGCCTCATCTCTGTCTTTCTACTGGTCAACTTCTAAAATATTTGAAAGCTGCTATTACATGTAAACAGCCTCCAATCTTCCCTTGTTTAAGAATCAAACTGTGTGTGTGTGTGTGGGGTAAAAAGCTGTCAAGTCGCAGCCGACTTATAGCGACCCCTAATGGGGATTTCAAGGCAAGTGATTAAGTAGAGGTGGTTTGCCATTGCCTTCCTCTGCAGAGTCCTCCTTGGAGGTCTCCCTTCAAAGCATCCGCGATCTGACAAGATCAGACTATACTGTACCATTCCACGAACTAGACACACACATACACACTCACACACATATATATTCCCCTTGATTTATGTGTGAATAAATAATCGTGGGCCCCTATCATGTCTAGTTTGGCAGTGAACTAAACAGCACTAGTTCCTTCCAGGTGTACCTCATGTGACCCAAACCAGTCAGGGATCTCAGCAAGTCATTTTCTCATAGTCATACAAAGAATGACTCAGTGTTGCTGATGACATTAATCTAGTACAGAACAGACTAAATGTACTCACAGTTTATTAAAATGTATGTATTTATTTTAACCATGTTTTAGCCAACATTCTTAGTTAAATATTCTCACTGCAAGTATTAGATAATTAGATAATACCTTCAATTATATGATGTAGACGATTTAGGGTGAGGTTTTATTGTTCATCGAAGATCAGAATGAATTTTCCTTTCCTGGATCTTTTTCTTTAATTCTTTCCAACATGTTCCCACAATAAGGTTGCAGGGAGGGAAAAAATGATTTTTTTTTCATTTAATTATTTTTATTAATCTCAGCTAGACACTCTCACTCTCTTTGGTCAAAGAGAAGAAAGGAAATCCTAGCCTGTCAAAAGCAACTAGAGAAACAGGAAATGTGTGAGTATATTATTAAGCAGGTTGAGAAGTCAAAGAACACAACTGTGCTGCTCCAGCACAAGGAAAGATGATATTTAGAAAATCATCTCCATATGTTTTTTTATTTAAAATATTTATTTAAAATATTTATTTCCTGACCTTCCAATAGGTCCAGGGCAGCGAACAATTATGGTTAAAATCAAGACAAAGTCTGAACCTCACACAAAATAGCAGTACTAAAAACCGAAAGTTCAGCCCATTAAAAAGGGCTCCACACTTTGCCTTATGCATGGAGATTTCACCCGGGATTTGCTCAGGGAAGATGAAGAGTTGGGTTAACAGAGGAATGGGAAGACCCAGACATTGCGAGGGCTGACAGCGAGGTCATCTCTAATGGATGGAAAACTCATGCATGATTCCAAGGAGCAACCGAGACAGACCGGGGGCGAATGTGAGTGAAAGTACCCACGCATAAACAACCAAAGACAGAGTAAGGAGAGGGTCTAACCCAAACAAACTAATTAGAGCAATGACCACAGCCTGCCGCATAGTTCTCCTTCCTGACCTAGGAGATGGGGTTGGTAACCCATTTCACTGCTTCCTTTCACTACCCCAAAGCTATGCCATAGATTAACAAGAAAGGGAATAAAAGTCTGAAATACATTTGCTTTGTCTAATGTGCTTTCCCAATGCTAAGTCCTGTGTTAAGAGGAAGGCAGTGCAACACCCAACTAGCTACCAGCATTCTTTCTCTTTGAAACTGCCCAACTATGAAAGCGATATTGGGTTTGGAACAGCACTAATAGAAAGAGAGAAGTCTATAGAATGCACATCCAACCATCCAACTGGAAAGGTCTGGTATCCTATCATATCTAGAGAGCACAGATTTTGTAATAAAGCATATACTGTGTAAGAAGCCAGCATAAATACTATGTGTATTCAATAAATTCATAATCTGCTCATGGACAATCTGCCAAAAAGAGAGAGGGAGGGAGAGAGGGAGGGAGGGAGGGAGGGAGCTAACTCACTGAATAAATTGATTGTTGTAAATCATTCACTGCTCTAATTAACATGAGTTGTATATGGTGCTTCCTCTGCAGCATGTTAACAACCTGCCCCTAAGGGTAAGTGGCACTAAGAAATGCATCATTTGATTTTTGAATATGTTTTCAGTATATGGCAGCAGAAAATTAAAGGAAAGGAATGGGGGGGGGGTCCACAGGAAACTACAGATGGATGAGTAGTCATGTATGAACAGTTAGTTAGTGCCAAAAAGTGACCAGTCTGATTAACACTGAGATATTGAAATATTTTGAGTCTCACATTGATTTGTCATCCCAGCCAAAATAATAGCATTTAGAATTGAATACTGGATTTTCTCACCATCCACATGTCCCATAGTATCCTTCAACTAGACACATCTTTGACATATAATGCACTGCAGGGGGTTGGACTAGATGACTCTGGTGGTCCCTTCCAACTCTATGATTCTATAAGTCCTTTCAGGTCTCCTGCTTGTCAATATATCTAATGGTCAACATGGCTCCATCTGTGGATACAGAAAACTTTAAAAACCAGCACAACCCCACAACTCTTCTTAACGAGTTGAAATTAAATCAAAAGGGTTTCCGTCTAGACATTAGGAAGAATTTTCTAACAGTTAGAGCGGTTCCTCAGTGGAACAGGCTTCCTCGGGAGGTGGTAAGAGCTCCTTCTCTGGAGGTTTTTAAGAAGAGGCTACATGGCCATCTGTCAGCAATGCTGACTCTATGACCTTAAGCAGATCATCAGAGGGAGGGCAATTTGGCCATCTTCTGGGCATTGAGTAGCGTCTCTGGGGGTGTGGGGGGGAGGCAGATGTGAATTTCCTGCATTGTGCAGGGGATTGGACTAGATTATCCTGGTGGTCCCTTTCAACTCTATGATTCTATGACTTGATTTGAGTTTGGAGACTGCTGGTGCATAGATTCCCAACAGGAAAGTGTGGGTCCAGCGAGCAATAAACCTCAGGTAAAACTCCCATGCATAAATGACCTTTGTAAATGATGGATAGAGGCCATTGTATAGCCAAGTTTGCTTCTAGGGACTTGCGCTATGCTCACAAGTACGGATAAGGGTCAGCAATTGACATGGTACAGAAGTTGAGAGGAGGAAAGCTGAATGGTGAAACAAAGGTTTAGGAAGAGGGGAGGCAAAGGATAAAGGGTAGCAGTTCTTGCTTCCCAATCAACCCTAGTTGAATCTGGAAATGTCATGAATTGTGTGCATTGCTGAATTCTCTGGGCTTCTAGGGGTAGCACTATAGACATTGGGATGTGACAGTATTAGAGACTCGTGGCATTTTTATAGTATTTGTTTTATTTATAACCATATAGGCAGCACATATGGAAAATAACAGAATCTTATAGCTGGCAATAAAACTGCTGATACTGCATCAAGTTCTAAAGAAAGCTGAGACATCTGAGGGGATTAACGCATGGGCAGAATGTTCCTGGTTCGCTCCTCTGTTATCTCACAATATTTTAATCCCACAATATTTAAGTCTGGATAATCAAACGCATGACGCCAGCCTATCCCACATTAAGTCTGAAACAAGTAGCTGCTGGAGGCTCCCCGTGCATTTGAACCAACCATATAATGTGGGATACTTCGCAATGCAGGATAGCAGGGGAGTGACATCGCCCAAGGATTGGCTGAGGGGTTATCCAATCAAAGGTCGATTCTCCCCCCTTTTTTTTCTTGGAACACCACCGTTCCGGTATACCATCGTCTCAACCCTCGCATGGCCAATCCGGCGACGGAATGAGGACTGACGGGAAATGGCGGGAAAAGCGGCAATTGCTTGCGCAGGAAAGGGGGTGGGACGGGAGACTGGAAGCGGCAATTACTCGCGCAGGAAAGGGGGCGGGACGGAGGAGACCGGTAAGGAGCATTAGTAGCGAGCTAGTCGAGTCATTACACGCACGTCAACGTTCCGGTAATGTGGCGAAATTAAAAAAAAGTAGCGGATTAGCACAGAAAAGATCGCTAGAAACCAGGGATTGCTTAACCCGGTTTTTTTTGCCTTAATTCGCGACTAAGGTGGGTTCGATGCGCAGCACTTGGACGGTCGTGCGTGTGGACCATGGAGATTCGCTACTATTAAGGCACAAAGGCAAGACAAATTGGCCGTGCGTTAAACCCCGTAGATTCTTCCCCCCACCCCCAATCACCACTAATTATTTCCTCTCTGTTATGACTATTCTTTTCAACTATCAAGATAAGTGATTCTTTATTTCTGTTTACAGGTTATGTCCCTCTACTAGGCTCACAAATTGGATTTGCAGCAACGTTATCTTGGTCAGAAGAGAAACACAGTATCTGCCAGACTATAGCAGTTTCCCCACCATTTCTAAATCTCATCCTTGATAGCTTACTTGATATGCAGGCATGCAACTGACATGGGTTATCGCATACCACAATTCCGCTTTAAAATAGAGTAATTCCACTGAGGTATGTTATTATACATGGAGAGAAACTTTGATCTTATAGGCCCTTAATTCCTGTGAATTTAACACACGGTAAATAGATAACAATGCTGCATAGTGACAAAATTGCCAACTTTCAGTTGTATAACCGAGACAGAAATCAGATTCATAGGACAGCCTAATGAACTTGACAATTAACAGTGCCATCCTAAACAGAGTTATACCTTTCTAAGCTCATTGAAGTCAATGGGCTTAGAAGGGTGTAATGGTGTTGATGGACTGTGCCGTAATTAGGGTTGCCAGCTCTGGGTTGAGAGTTTGGGATGGAGCCTAGGGAGGACAGGAACCTCAGTGTGGTACAATGCCGTACAGTCCACTGTCCAAAGCAGCCATTTTCTCCAGGGGAACTGATTTCTGTCATCTGGAGACTAGTTGTAATTCTGGGAGATCTCCAGCCGCCACCTGGAGGCTGGCAACCCTAACCTTTGTGAACTGAGCTGTACAGAAATAGACCTCTGCAGTCCGCATTTACTCTGAAGCATAGCTGGCTTTAGTGGCATCACTGGCTGACGTCTGAGAATGGGTAAAGTAGGATCCCCTGTTGGTGGAGCTGAAGTTGTATTTCTTTAAATTGGGACAAATTTCCTTTCTTCAGCCATTAGCAACATGAAACCTGCATGCAGGCTGTGGACAGGGAAGTTACAGTCATAGGCGTAAACTATGGGGGGGGCTGAGGGACTTGACCCCCCCCCACTGAACTTGGCCAGGGGGCTGAGCCCCCCCCCCCGGGCAACCACTGCCCACATGAGGGGCTCAGTTACAGTGTCAGCTGAAGCACAGTCCTGTCCTACCTTCCTGTTGTATCATATTACGATTTCCATGATTTTTTGGGGCATTGTTCCTGCTTGCTAGTATGTATTTGTGTGTTTATTAAGAATTATTAAGATCAGCACACATATCTACATGGCTCCAGGTACCACCCCAACCATATCAAATAGTCCATTGTCTATAGCCAAGCCCTATGCTATAGTCACATCTTCTCCAACCCCTCAGACAAAGATACTCACTTGAAGGAGCTACAGCGAGCATTTTTGTATCTACAATATCCTGCTGATATGGTGAAAAAAGATGATTGTAAAGGGCAAAATGACACCCAGGCACAGCTTGCTACAAGACAAACCCACAGAAAATGACAATAGAACATCTTTTCAACCTGTTCATCAACGACCTAGAGTTAGGGGTGAACAGTGAAGTGGCCAAGTTTGCAGATGACACAAAATTATTTAGGGTGGTTAAAACAAAATCGGACTGTGAAGAGCTCCAAAAGAATCTCAAACTGGAGGAACGGGCATTAAAATGGCAAATGAGATTCAATGTGAGCATGTGTAAAGTGATGCATATTGGGGCAAAAAAATCCCAACTTCACATATACACTGATGGGATCTGTTCTGGCAGCGACTGACCAACAAAGGGATCTTGGGGCGGTAGTGGATCGCTCGATGAAGATGTCGACCCGGTGTGCGGCTGCTGTGAAAAAGGCAAATTCCATGCTGGCCATAATTAGACAAGGAATAGATAATAAAACTGCTGATATCATACTGCCCTTGTACAAATCTATGGTGAGGTCACACTTGGAATACTGTGTACAGTTCTGGTCACCACACCTACAAAAGGATATTACAGAGCTTGAGAAGGTGCAGAAAAGAGCAACCAAAATGATCAGGGGGCTAGTGCAACTGCCCTATGGAGCGGTTAAAACGTTTAGGCCTTTTTAGCTTGGAAAGAAGGCGGTTAAGGGGAGACATGATAGATGTGTATAAAATTATGAATGGTTTGGAGAGAGTGGACAGAAAGAAGCTATTCTCCCTCATAATACTAGAATGTGAGGTCATTTGCTGAATCTGGAGGGTGAGAGATTCAAAACATAAAAGGAAGTATTTCTTCACACAACATATAGTTAAATTGTGGAACTCCCTGCCCCAGGATGTGGTGATGGCTGCCAACTTGGAAGGCTTTAAGAGAGGAATGGACATGGAGGACAGGGCTATTCATAGCTTCTAGTAAAAATGGCTATTAGTCATGATGCATACCTATTATATTAGGTCTTTGGAACACAGGCAGGATAATGCTGCTGTAGTTGTCTTGTTTGTAGGCTTCCCAGAAACACCTGGTTGGCCACTGTGTGAACAGACTGCTAGACTTGATGGACCTTGGTCTGATCCATCATGGCCTTTCTTATGTTCTTATGTTGTTACCTCTGGTGGTCACATACAGCTCACAACTCAAACCTGACCAACGTATTATTAACAACCTACAAGCAAAGCTGGATTGTGACACTTCCCTCTTAAAAGAAGAGAGCTTCTAATGTGAAGCAAAAGCCAAGCCTCTATCATGTCTCCCCTCAGCCGCCTTCTTTCCAAGCTAAACAGCCCCAAGCATCTTAACCTCTCCCCATAGGACAGTTGCTCTACTCCCCTGATCATTTTGGTTGCTGTTTTCTGCACCTTCTCAAGCTCTGCAATATCCTTTTTTAGGTGTGGTGACCAGAACTGTACACAGTATCCCAAATGTGGTCTCACCATAGATTTGTACAAGGGCAGTATGATATCAGCAGTTTTATTCTCTATTATTTGTTTAATTATGGCCAGCATGGAATCTTCTGAGGAGCGAGGAGATCCTAGGGCAAAAGCAGATGGATATGCAAAAAGCTTATTGAAATTTGCTTCATACTTCATGCAACAGTTACTGCTGCTTTTGTTTGGTCATTTAGACACATTAAACACAGTTCTTAAAAAAAAGGAATCTACAGTTCCATCAAGCAGAGCTTCTTGCTTCTGCACTAATCATACCAACACATGCCAACTATTGGGGTGGGGAGATGAAGGGAAATTGGGAAGGATAGGTGGGATATGGCAGGAGAGGATGCTTGTGGGAGCAGCAGAAGGGGTAATAGGGGATTACGAGAATATTTGGTTTTACTGTAATTTTAAAAATGTAAATAAACAGTTTGCATTGTTGATTAAATGTTAAAGTTATATTTCAGCTGTCTGGAGATCATTTGTTGAAGCCCCCCTAAATTTCTGGGGAGCCCCTCCCTAAATCCCCCATAGCCCTGCCTACATAGATAGGGGCAATGGAGGTCTTCCTGTGATGTCACTTTCTCCTCCCTGCCCCAGCCCCCCCCTGGGAAACTGGAAAGTGTACACCCCTGGCTACAGTAACTCTCCAACTGAGCCATCATTTTTGCAATTTGCCATTTTTGGGAGCTTTATCCTCCAGACTACTGGCTCAGTATGGTAGAAGAGTATTGTTTTTAGTGCTGGTCTAGAAAGTTTATGGAAAGATACCTAAATTTATAGCCCAGTCTACTTAATCCAAATAATTTGGAAACACACAGGAAGGGTGTAAAAGGTGAGGTGGGTTGGATTCACAGAAAGAACCTATAAACAATTATTGGTTTTAGTGGGTGACGTATTTCTGGTTCTCAGCAGGCTTTAAAAAAAGTTATGCAGTAAAAAGAAAGTTGGATACAAAACTTTACAAGTTCATCTTCAATTATATAAATAAATCATACAGATGTTATTAAATTCAATTCATCATCCTAGTCAGAATAACTGATCAGACTTTAATTATATCAAGTTTATACATGATGCAGAACCAAGATGATGTTTGCCAGCCCTGCTCACAAGCAGGCATGTCTAGGTCAACCTCTAGGCCAGGGGTGGGGAACATCAGGCCCCGGGGCCGTTTAAGGCCCACAAAATCATTTGGTCTGGCCCTTTGTGGGTCCTGGCAGATCTCTAGCTCAGAAGGATCTAAGACTGGTGATCTGCCCCCTCCCGTGGACAGGAATAGCCTCTATTCAAGGCAGATGTGAGTTTGTTTTGCTGAGAAAAGAAACCTTTTTTCTCCCTTGCAGAAGAGTCATTAGCTATGGAGCTGCTAGGACCACCTAAGAAACTGTGTTAACCTTTTCCTACCTGGGCCATGGAGAAACGTATTCCTTCTGTACTACAAGAGGGCTGGGGGCGGAAGTGGTGACAATGGAGGGGTTAAAGGGGGCAGGGCCAGAATGCACGCGGGGGGGGGGGGGAGTTCTTAGCCAGTGTGTCCTCATTTCATCCCTGCAGGCGGAGGTAGCAGTTGATAATTTTGTATGGCCCGCGAATGATGTTATAAATATCCAAATGGCTCTTGGCAGAAAAAAGGTTCCCCACCCCTGCTCTAGGTCGATCTCTGCATGGGATCAGAGGCAGATCTACTGTGAAACTAATGAAGCTTAAGCTTCAGGGCCCCCAACACTGGAGGGGCCCCCAAAGCAACTTTTTTAAATGAGTGAATTTCTCTACAAAATTGATGGAGTTTTTTAGTGATAGAATCATAGGCCAATGGGTTTAAGTACTTAATATTGACTTTAGAACATGGTCACATGGCCTCAAAATGTCCCTGTAATTGGTCAAATTTCAAAATTTTCTTGGGGGCTTGCAGTGCTCGAACCCCCAGCTGTAAGGGCTCACTGAGCTCACCAGAATCTATCCATAGCCTACATTTTGGCAGCTGGATCCTCAAATCCTTCGTTGGTGCATGGCTTAATAGTTCTATAGCTCAGCCCTTAGGCTAGAGCCAATCAGAACTATAAAAAGACATCTGAATTCTCAATTCAGGCTGCGTCTGTCTCACTTGTGCATTTTAACACCGAAATATCAGATTTTCACCTCTTTATCCCTCTGATGACCCCCTCCCTATTATTATTATTTATTAGTTAAATTTGTAGCCCACCCTTATTCCCCAGTCAAAGCCGGGCTCAGGGTGGGTGTAATGATCCTAGGCCTCAAGTGCAGCCTAGAGGCCCTAGGGAGGCCTATATTAAAGTAGCTACCAGGCCTACATCTCCCAGGTTCCCTCTGGGCCTTGTGATTGGTGGAAGAGGATTTGGAGGGAAGGCTAGGGCTAATTGGGTAAGGGAGTGGTGCCTAGGGAGAAGGAATAAAATGCCTTGCCTGAAAATGGAGGGGGTTCACTCCTAGGGAGCAGGGCTGGGGAGAGGCTGCTGCAGATGGAGGGATCCCTCATCCAGGAAGGGGTGAGTTAGCCTGAGGCCTAGTGCCAGGAGACGGCTAGGGACAGTAAAGATAGATGTGTTAGGGTTTTTATTTGTTTGATTGCCTACCTTTACTGGTTTTGTCGTCCTATTGTGGCTTGAGTTATCATTATTATTAGACCTTTTTAATAAATTGTTTGTTACTCTGCCCTGGGTTCTCACGCCTCATTTGGTCACCTAGAAAGTATACCCAGTTGGGAGAAGCAGCAGCCAGGGGCAGGCAGGATGCTCTGAGCCTTCTTGAGTTAGGCTCACACCAGAGTGGTGGCAGCTACTGAAGATCTCCATTCCTCTCTCTTACCTGACAGCAGGTAACAACAATCATAATAAAATCATATATATCTAAAATTCATAAGTAATCAATACAATTCATAAAACCATTCAATACAGTTAACAAGATGGTTCTCATATAATTACAGGGCCATTGGCCCAGCCAAGCAGCCAAATCCTCATATCAGAAGCCCCGAGGGAGAGGAGAGGGAGGCCAGTAACACTGACAACCTGTGGTTGCCCTCAATTGTAGGTCTGGTGGAATAGCTCTGTTTTATGGGCCCTGCAGAACTTCTGAAGGTCCCATAGGGCTAGGGTTGCCAGGTCCCTCTTTGCTATTGGCGGGAGGTTTTTGGGGTGGTGCCTGAGGAGGGCGGGGTTTGGGGAGGGGAGGGACTTCAGTACCATAGAGTCCAATGGCCAAAGCGGCCATTTTCTACAGGTGAACTGATCTCTATCGGCTGGAGATCAGTTGTAATCGCAGCACATCTGCTATTACCTGGAGGTTGGCATCCCTACATAGGACCCTGATGTTACTTGGAAGAACATTCCATCGGGCTGGGGCCAGGGCCTTGTTAGATGTTGCCCTATTGTTGCTGGTTGCGAAAGGGCCCCCATAACAGTTCAAGCTTCAGGGCCCCAAAAATGTAGATCCGCCACTGCATGGGATAGAGCATTTAAATATAGGATCTGTGTGTGTGATTTGAATTCTCTCACCCTGCAGGTGGCGTGGATAAAAATTACATCTTTGAAAGAAAAAAAGACTTCACTTGCACCCTGCTAATGCTCAGAGGCTAGTCTTTCCAGTTAGACAAAGTCTGTAGAACAAGTTTATCTGTTTAACTTTCAGCCAGGGTGGTGATGAGAACAGTATTCTGAACCAATTGTTCCTGCCCACTCCCAGCACTGGATATAAATGACCTCCATATCAGATTTCCTGTACTCCTGTCTTATGGGCTACCCCCAAGGGATTTTTCCAGTCTATAAGTCAAGTGAATAGTGCATCAGATCAGGATAGCAACTGTGCAGCTGATGGAAAATCAAGTGTACAGAATCAGTGTAAAACCTAGAGAATGTATCATATGGATATTCTAAAGGCGTAAATGTAGCATAGCTCTAATACTAATAGCCAAAATGGCATCAAAAAAACAAAAAACAGCATTCAGTGATAATCTCATGCCTTTAATGTAGAGAAAACAGCCTGAGTCTTCTAACCTATTTCTTTCCTGAGTTTGTTTAAAGGGGGTGATGGTAGCAGTCAAATCAATGCCCAGCTCTGTTTTAAAACGAGCTAAATTATATTCCAGTAATAGGTCTGTGGAGTGTTTATTCACTTGAATTGATTTATTTAACAGGTATTGGACCCAGAGGATTTACCTACAGGATATACAGAGATTACTGAGTGGTGGAAGTGGACATACAGCAAATGCATTTGTAATAAACAGAAGCTTATTGCTGTATTACTAACAGTAGAGCCCAAATGGACCAAAGTATTCAGCACTTCAGTCTTGGATCTAGGAAATGTTGTTTATGTACATATTATGTACAGTTCTGCGTTGGGTATCCTTGGCAGAGTCCTGCTCTCAGGCCTGTGAAATATTAACAATTTATTTTGACAGATGTTTTAGTCATCATCATTATTACTATGTTATTTATAGTCTGCCTTTCCTGTTGAAACTCAAGGGAGATTACATAGGAAAAAGACTTCCAAATATTCTACTCACTAATAGTGGTAAGAGAGTCAGTATGGTTGTATTGGTTAAGGTGTCGGAGTAGGATCTGGGAAACCCAGGTTCGAATCCCCACTTCTGCCATGGAAACTTGCTGGCTGGACTTGGGACAGTCACACACTTTCAGCCTCGACCCTGGCAAGTCTTTGGATGGGAGACCTCCAAGGAATACCAGGGGCATGACACGGAGGCAGACAATGGCAAACCACCTCTGAATGTCTCTTGCCTTGAAAACCCTACAGGGTCACCATAGGTCAGCTGTGACTTGACAGCAAAGAAAATAGTGCTATGAAAATAATAGTAAAGTATAAGAGGTGTACTGTCAGAGAAGGTATCTTGGGCTGATTCACACATGCAGGCTCACTACATGATGTATCTTTGCTGTTAATGTGTATGCTTACCGTTTTATTGACAAGCATTGCATTTGAGATCATGTGACATGATACAAATTGTCTGTCGGTCATGTTTGATCTATGATTGTTCATTCACGTTCGTCAGTGATGCAATCACTGAGTGATGAATATGCAGGTGTGAACTATAGGGATGTGTACAATTTTATTTTTGTTTTCATTTCAGTCTAATTTTAGAATGTTATGTTCTTTCTCTGTATTGATCATGTTTGGGTTTTATAGTATCCGTTCTTTGTTTCCACTGGTTTCAAAACATTTCCAGCTCTAACCTTTTTTCAGAATTAACTGGGATAAAATTCTTAGCAATGTTACTCATCCCTTAAGCGCTCCCCTCTTGCCAGATTTCAGGCAGATAGGAGAAACTGGCCTTGATTGAAATTCTCATTTTTTGCATGCAAAGGAAGACCTATGACAACCCAAGAAAGTGGGTAGTGGTCAAATAATATAATTAATATGGAGAAATCCTCATGTAGTTCAATCTCAATCTTTATTTAAAACAGTCATAGACCAGCACAGCTTTTCACAATTTACCACTGAAACCCTTTGCATTCAACTCTACCCACTAGTTTGTACAACTAGTAAAAAAAAAAGTTGTTTGCACTCTTTGCAAACTATATATACTACAATTTAAAATTATTGAGCTACCGATGTTCTCAGCAGCATCTGATGGATTCTACAGGCTGCTGCACAAAATTTAGCCGTTCCTACTGTAACCAGTGGGTTTTTGTCTATAAGCAACATTTTAGTGTATTCCTGACCTGTATGGCTGGAATGCCAACTAAGCCAGGGGGAGATAAATTTAGAACGAACCTCTTGATACAGTGGACAGCGCAGTAGAACGTGCTCCGTTGTTTCAATTTCCTTTTAGTGCTCAGGGACATACTCTCTCCTCCAGGGGAACCTTTCTGTATCTCCCATCCCGAGGGAAGAGTTTGGCATCAGGCAAGGGTGAATGCTCTCCTATATCTGAAGATCTCTAATTGGGAGAGGTAGGTGGCAGGAGCTGCTACATATCTGGACTGTTCTGCTGATAGAAAAGTCGGTGCCTTCTCTAGATCTTGTTGGCGCTCTGAATCCAGTGTCCTTTGTTTTATAGCTTGCCTCGACTGATCATATCCCATTTCCAGTGCGGATTGAGGGGAAAAGCCCATTTCAGCCAATTTGTCTCTGACTGCCTTCAGCCACGTAGACTGGTAATGATCTAAGAGAATCAAGGGGGTTAGGCCTTGAGGCTTAATTTGAGCCAGAGATAGATTGAAGCAAGACATGTCATAGCCTCTACTTTGATCTTGCCAGTCTCCAGGCACAGAATAGCATTTGACACGCAGCAAGGAAGTTGGAGAGCTGCTCTCAAAAACTTCATTTGCGCCTGTTCCAATGGGGCAAAGAGGGAAGAAGGAGGACTTATCAAGGTCCCATATAGAAGTTGGGACATTGTTTTAGCCTGGAATAGTTTAAGAGCAGCTGGGACATCAGGCCTGGCCTTCTCCTTCTACCTCAGTGAGTTTTGACCTGCCGCAGTAAGTGCCAGTCATTGGCACAAGGGACCCTTACGCTGAAGTCTCTGATGAAGGGAAAGCGGCATGGTGTAGCCTGATCTCATCAGATCTTGGAAGCTAAGCAGGGTCAGTACTTGGAAGGGAGACCTCCAAGGAAGACGCTGCAGAGGAAGGCAATGGCAAACCACTTCAGCGTCTCACTTGCCTTGAAAGCCCCTTGCTGGGGTTGCAGTAAGTTGGCTGTGACTTGACAGCACTTTACACATGCACGCAGCTGGAGTCTCTAGGTCTCTGTTTGAGATTAGTGTCCCTTGGCTTCAGCCAAACAGAGTATCTAAATTCATATGGCCAGCAGCAGGAGCTGTGCTGCTAGGAGGCCCACAGAAGCAGGAGGGCCCCACTCAGGAAGAGAGAGAAGTGTTTCTCTATGGAGGCACCCTCTGCTCTATACTTTGGAGGGACTTTTTCATAGGTGATTGATTACACATTACATCTGGATTCAGATTTGGATTCCAAATAAAAATCTTCCAAGATTTCAAGGATGTAGTGTTCTCTACAGTTGGTTCGTGTTCAGCTTGGAGGGCTTTAAGAGGGGAGTGGACATATTCATGGAGGAGAAGGGTATTCATGGCTATTAGTTAGAATGGATACTAGTCATGCTGCATACCTATTCTCTCTAGTATCAGAGGAGCATGCCTATAATTTTGGGTGTGGTGGAACACAGGCAGGATGGTGCTGCTGCAGTCGTCTTGTTTGTGGCTTCCTAGAGGCACCTGGTTGGCCACTGCGTGAACAGACTGCTGGACTTGGTGGGCCTTGGTCTGATCCAGCAGGGCCGTTCTTATGTGTCCCTCTCTAAACACATTAGAAGGGGGAAAGAGATGAGTCAACCAAGGAGCTATGCAATGATATTTAGCCTGCATCTAAATCACTGGTTCCCAACCAGGGGTCCATGGACCCCCAGGGGTCTGCGAGAACTAAATTAAGGTCCGCGAAACAAAGTTATAAACCCATAATAAATTAATATTTTCAATTAAAAGTTCTCTATTATAAAATATATATATTCAAATAGAATTCTAAGTTTAATGTTTAACTAACAGTTATGATTAAAGTTTATTTTCAAATTCCCGGAATTTTTATTTTGAACCTTGGGGTCCCTGCAGCGAACAAAAAAGTCCTAGTGGTCCCTGGTCAAAAAAAGGTTGGGAACCACTGGTCTAAATCAAGAAAAGCAAAAGACCTTGGTTAATAAACCAAGAAGGATCTTCAGTGCCATCTTCCGTCTACCTGAAGAACAGCAGCTTCCCTTTCGGGTTTGTTTCAGAAAGGTCAGTTCAATCAAGTATTATGAACAGGACAAGCCTCCAACTTCCCCAAATTGGGGTCGGCTAATGTTCTTAGACGCTTGTAGGATCACAAGCGGCGTGCAGCTTTCAGCGTGGAAGGTGGCATGTGCCATGCCATGGTCACGTGGGTTAGCAACAGGCAGCAGCCAGTTAGAAAAGAGGCTGTCAGGTGGTTAGCTCAGTGAAGGGCTCAGACAGAGCACGCTTGAAGAGATTCCCCCACCCCATCCCTGGATTTCCCCTCCTCCCCCTGAAGAGCTTTGGGCTGGAAACGTCCCCTGGGTGCAGAGCTCCCAGCCAAAGTGTCTACAAGACAAATGCAAGAACTCGTCCGTGTTGCTCTCTGTGAAGCGCAGGTCTCCAGAAAGCAGTTTATTGTGATCTACGGAAGCAGCAGATCCTGCAATGTGACAGCAAACTTCTGATCATGAGACAGATTGGCTTGAGGCTGAATATCTGGAGGAAGGAAAATTATCAAATTATCAAAGGAGGTGGCTGTTCCTAAACTGAGCCTTTAGCCCTGTGCTGGAAATGGCGGCTTTTTCCCCCCTCTACCCATCTAGCTGAGAATAATAAAAGCCTGTTGCTTTTATTGTGGCTTTTAACCATTTTACGATTCCGGAGACAAGTGCCGTCTCTTTGCGAGGAAAGGAAGGCAAACAACGATACCCTTTTGATTTTTAATAACTGACCTAATCGAAAATGCCCTCCCCCCCCCCAGATTAAACACCCAGAGCAAAAGAGGGGAATCAGGACTTTGAATAAAACTATCCTTTATATACCCACTGTCCTCAGCCTTTTTATTCATCCCGAGCTCTGCTCCTGTTGTGCAACCTGCAAATAAAACCCCATTAAAAATACTGATAAGTATCTCCAGGTGAACATTTCTCCTATTATGCCTCCTCCCCCCCCCCACACACACACATTTTTGTTTTTACAGGGTCATATCATGGCTTTATACTAAATGATTAAAAATTTGAACATTATAATGTAGTTAGCTTGGGGAAACCATTTTTTTAATTGAAAAAATGCTCTCCTTTCAAAGTGGACATAGACTTGGCAAGTTCCAATGGTCTTTTGATTCATGCAGCCTAGTAATTCAGAGATTTATACCTGTCAGGAAGGAAGTGTTGAGGTGTACACAGATATTCTGGCACATGCTTATTCATACCCTGAATTCTCAAAGGAGGACAGCATAATATTGGATAGCTGCTAAAACTGACTGTGATTGAGTAGGCAACTTGGCTGAATTAGAGTATAGTTCTTTAAGTACACTACAGTAACAAAGTTTAGGAAGAATCTCTTTATCTGAATTTAGGGTGGAGGAATACCTGAAAGATGACAAGAGGGAATTAGATTGGCTCACAAAATGGTGATTATAATTAGCACAATTCTTGTTCATGGGTGAAGAAAGCCAGTGCCTCCAAGGATCCTCCACAGAGATTGTTGGAGTCCAGAACACATACCACCAGCATCGATAGTATTGTGCCACGTGTTCCGCTGAGCACAAAGTCATGGCATGTTAATGGTGGCTCTCCATACTTACCTTTTCTGCTGTGCTTTACTTTAATAATTTGTGCATGAGTGGGAAACGGGATTAATAGAATGCATAGGTTTTTGTACCCTATGAAATTTCAATCTGAGGTGGCCATAGAAGTAGCTTAAAATAATGCATGTCTGGGCCCTTGCATTGTTGTGCCGGAGTAATCACATTCATACACGCAAGCTACAAGCATAAGCCCCCCCCCTTTCCTTTAGCCACACTCACCCAAAGGCTGGAATCTTTCCTCTCGCATATGGAAAGACTCCAACAGCCTCCCTCCCACCTATTCCTCTTTTCTGATACTTTTGCTTCAGCCTGCAAAGGAACACTCTGACCATTCATTAATGTAGCGAGGCTCACGCAGGCGCTGTAGAAACTAATGACGTTGCATTGACAAGCTAACATCGCATGTTAAGAAAATGTATCAATATTGTATTGGAATGTCAAATGCCTATAAAACCTCTTGCATCTGCCCTCCCTCGTGGTGACAGGATCGTGGAGCTGTTTGTCTGGATCCTGGCTCACCCGGTTATGACTTCTTGGCCAATAAAGCAAGCCGTAAGCTCATAGAATCATAGAGTTGGAAGGGACCACCAGGGCCATCAAGTCCAACCCCCTGCACAATGCAGGAAATTCACAACTACCTCCCCCCTCCACACCCCTAGTGACCAGAAGATGGCCAAGATGCCCTCCCTCTCATCATCTGCCTAAGGTCACAGAATCAGCATTGCTGACAGATGGCCATCTAACCTCTTCTTAAAAACCTCCAGGGAAGGAGATCTTACCACCTCCCGAGGAAGCCTGTTCCACTGAGGAACCGCTCTAACTGTTAGAAAATTCTTCCTAATGTCTAGACGGAAACTCTTTTGATTTAATTTCAACCCGTTGGTTCTGGTCCGACCTTCTTGAGCAATAGAAAACAACTCGGCACCCTCCTCTATATGACAGCCCTTCAAGTACTTGAACATGGTTATCATATCCCCTCTCAGTCTTCTCCTCTTCAGGCTAAACATACCCAGCTCCTTCAACCTTTCGTCATAGGACTTGGTCTCCAGACCCCTCACCATATTTGTTGCCCTTCTCTGGACCCGTTCCAGCTTGTCTACATCTTTCTTAAATTGTGGTGCCCAAATCTGAACACAGTACTCTAGTTGAGGTCTAACCAGAGCAGAGTAAAGCGATACCATCACTTCGCGTGATCTTGACACTATACTTCTGTTGATGCAGCCCAAGACTGTGTTTGCCTTTTTAGTTACAGCATCACACTGCTGACTCATGTTCAGGGTTTGATCTACTAAGACCCCAAGATCCTTTTCACACACACTACTGCTCAAACAAGTCTCCCCCATCCTATAATTATGCATTTGCTCTTTTGAAGTCCAACCTACATGTCTGACTACGTACAGGTTTTCCTCTCCCCAAGATTGTAAATTCCAAGAGTACCTGGTCACTACTACCCAGGGTGCCTACTACTTTAACCTCATCGACCAGTTCTTCCCTGTTGGTGAGAATCAAGTCTAAGATAGCAGACCCCCTTGTTTCCCTGTCCACCTTCTGGAATAGGAAGTTGTCAGCAAGACAAGTCAGGAATTTATTGGATCTTGCATTTTTAGCAGCGTTGGACTTCCAACAGATATCCGGGTAATTAAAATCTCCCATGACCACCATGTCCCGTCTCTTTGAGAACTTTGTGATCTGGTCTAGGAGCGTCCCATCCAAGTCCTCTGCCTGGTTTGGCAGTCGATAGCAGACCACCACGAGAATATCACGATTATTTCTCGACTGCACTACCATGCTCAGATTCATGTACTTCTTCACAAGTGTACACATCTTTGACATACAGTGCTACTCCTCCCCCCTTCCTTATCAATCTATCCCTTTTAAACAAGTTGTACCCCTCAATCTTAATATTCCAATCATGAGTGACATCCCACCAAGTTTCAGAAATGCCTATTAGGTCAAAATCCCCTTCCTGTATTAGGGCTTCGAGTTCTTCCTGCTTGTTTCCCATACTCTGTGCATTAGTGTACAGACATCGGAATCCGTGTTTTATGTGCCCCGTGGTTTTCGTTTCTGTACTTACCTGTGAACTTATGTTTCCATGCATACATGCCACTCCCTGCAAATCTTTATTGTTCTCGTCTCCAGGTATTATCAGCATACAAGGCTTTAAATTGTTGTCTCGCTCCCCCATAGGATTTAGTTTAAAGCCCTCCTGATCAGGTTTGCAAGGCTCTCACCAAACACATTTTTTCCTACCCTCGTGAGGTGTAAACCATCCCCCGACAGAAGAGCTTCTTCTTGAAAGCGTAAGCCATGGTCCAGAATTCCAAACCTTTCTTGACGACACCACCTACGCAGCCAGTCATTAATTTGGAGTATTCGTCTTTCCCTTCCTAAGCCACGACCTTCAACAGGCAGAACTGACAAAAACACAACCTACGCCCCCAAGTCCTTCACCTTCTCACCCAGAGCCATGTAGTCTCTTTTAATACGCTCTGGGCTGGGCCGGGCAATGTCATTTGTTCCCACATGAACAAGTAAGAAAGGGTAATAATCTGTGGGCTTGATGAGTCTTCCTACCCTTTCCGTCACATCTTGGATGCGTGCACCCGGTAAACAGCAGACCTCTCGGGACAACAAGTCAGGTCGGCATACTTTAGACTCTACCCCTCTCAGGAGGGAATCCCCAATTACGAGAACACGCCTCTTCCTAATTTGTGGGGCGGAAGATCGAGTCCTCTCATGTGCAGGAGCCTGAGGAATTTCTTCCACTCTTTGGGGGGATAGCCCTTGTCAGTGGCGTAGCGTGGGGGGTGCAGGGGGGGCCGGCCGCACCAGGTGCAACATCTGGGGGGGGACGCTCGCACTCGCAGCTCTCTGCCCCTGCCTGGCTCACTCACTCACTCTCTCTCACTGCAGTGCTGGCTGTGCGAATCTGATCCGAGCCGCCGGGTCGCCGCCCACTGTGGAGGGGGGGTGCGTGCCAGGCGTGCGGTGCGGTGCGGAGAGAGAGCGAGGGACTATCTGGGGGAGGGACAGTGCAGCAGCCGCCCAGCGCAGTGCTGAGCGCGGGAGAGAACCAGCATGCAATTGGCTGAGCTGCCGAGCAGGAGGCGGGAGGACTCGAGGAGACGCGGGGAACTGAGTAGAAGCCGCCGCTGCAGGTAAGTTTGGTTGGTTCAACAGTGACGAGACAGGTTTCGATCCATATGTAGCTGCTCCAGCTCAACATAAGTTGATGTAAGCCAGTGGGTCTAGCAACCTTTAATTTATTTATTTATTTTGCTGAAAGAGTAAGGCAATAGGCATGAAGGTGAATAAACATTATGTTAAGAGTAAAGAAATGGTTATACAATGAAGGGGTGCTAAAAGTGCAGCAAGGCAAGAAAGTGATTTTCTTTTTTTTCTTTTTTTAGAATTTTAGCAGAATGCTACACCTATATCATGCCATACAAAAAAGAATCTGGTGCACAAGGCAGGAAAAGGAGAAAAATAGAGACAGAGCAACAAGCTAAGTTAGCTGGAAGCCTTCACCGGTTTTCGGTGAGTACTGCTGAAATTACAGCAGGACCATCAGCAGCACCACAGGAGACTCATAATCCTGATCCTGTGTCGGTGGACATTCCTGTTCCTACATTAGAAGCAGAGACAGTTTCATCTAAGGATGTTTATACTCAGCCAAATCTGCCAGAAAATATTGACCAAAAAGTTTATACTGATATTGGCTATTGGCCTGAAACCATGGATGAAACCTTGAAAACTGAACTTGTCAGGCGAAGGACAGAGGAACTGCAGAATAAGGATGCATGGTTTCCAAGAGACAGTAATGGCAGGTCATTTTCCAAGGATTGGTTCTACATACATTTGGAGAATGGTGAGACTATGTTAAGGACATGGTTGGTGTTTTCTCCTGTAAACAATGCTGCATATTGCTTTCCTTGCATGCTTTTTCAGAAGGCTAAAGGGAAAAGTTCATTTGGAAAGTCAGGTGGATTTAATGCATGGAGAAAGTTAAGCCCTAGATTACTAGAGCATGAGCGCAGTTCATATCACTTGAGTGCATTTACAATGTGGAAAGAATTAGAAATGCGGCTACATAAACAGGAGACTATTGATGCTGCTGCCCAGCTTGCACAACAGAGGTCATTTGAAAAATGGAAGGCAATCTTAGTCAGAATACTTGATTGTGTTCTGTATCTAGCCAGGCAAACCTTACCCTTACGTGGTCACTCTGAAGATTTAAATACAGATGGTAACTGTGGAAATTTCTTAGAAACTTTCAAGTTACTCGCCAAATATGATCCAGTTGCCAAACAACATCTTCACAGAGTACAACGCACAGATGGCCCATGCTAGGTTACTACATTTGTAGATTTGTATTCATAGACCTGCTGAAAATGTGGAGAATGTGTAATGCATGTTCGCACTCAATAAAGTGTTTGAAAATAAACTTGTATTTAGATGCATTTTACTTTAATTACATCAGTATTTTCATAACAAACAATACATGTGCTTAGGGGGTAAGGGTTTCTTTAACTAATCTAGTGGAAGAGACTCGAGTGCTAAAATCCACGGGTTAGGGGGCGCAAATTACTTGCCTTGCCCCGGGTGCTGACAACCCACGCTACGCCACTGGCCCTTGTTCCAGTGGTCCAGAATGAGTATCTATTGGGAGATCCTGGAACCGATTGCTGAGCAAGAGAAGATCAGGATGTGCCTGATTTTCCTACTCCTGTGGGCCACATTCTTCCATGCATCCTCCTCCTGCATTGTTTGTTCCTCCATTTGTTCAGATTTCTTACTCTCCTGCTCCTGTTGCTCGCTAAAGAGAGCTTCATGAGTTCTGTCCATGAAGTCTTCACCTTGCTTTAAAAAATGGAGTGTGGACAAGCGTGCCTCAAGGCCCTGTATCTTCTCCTTCAGCAGGGCTACCAACTTACACTTGCTGCAAGTTTAATTAATGTTACCCTCAGGTAAAAAGACAAACATGCCACAGACCTTGCATGTTACTGCCTTGGCTCCCTCACTAGCCACAATGCTGTGATCCATTTCGGAAGTTTCTTTCCTTGGCTACTCTGATAGTTCCCCTGGCAAACCTTCTTTCAAGGCTCCCTCCTTGAAGAAGTAAAACACTCAGCTCATAAAAAAATATATTACAAAGCCCCCAGGCCAGACCCCTTCGGCTTGTGCCAAAGGCTCGCGCCTCTGGCAAGCAGAGCCTGTTTAAATACTCTCAGCCCCACCCTCAGCAATCAACAGCACAGCAATTACCTTCAGCCAGCTACAGCTTTCTCTAAGCTCCTTCTCTCTCTCTCCCAGCTGCTCAGCTCACACCAGCCTCCTTGCCCTCTTTGCTCCATTGGACTCTACGTTAATGAGGGGGCACTTCAGCATTACCAAATCTCCAGCGTGTACCACTAATCAAGGCTGGGTCCATCTACCATATGGATAGATGGACCCAGGTCACCCCTCTCCTCCGGCGGGAGGTTTTGGGGGCAGAGGTGAGGCAAAGATCATGCGCGCGGCCGCACCAACGCTATTGCATCACTTCCAGTTTACACCCGGAAGTGCAGCGTCGCAAGGGGCCTTTTACCACTCACGACCCTGGTATTCTTTGGAGGTCTCCCATCCAAATACTTGCCAGGGTCAACCCTACTTAGCTTCTGAGCTCTGACAAGATCAGGCTAGCCTGGGCTATCAGGTCAGGGTACCAAGAGGCATATTAATCTAATATATCTGCTTGTGTCTTTTTCCCACACTCTGCATCCAAACCCTTCCTCACACCTCAGCTGTCTCTTATTGGCAGTAGCCAAGTGAGTAGATGTGGACACCATCTCTTTCTCCCAAGGAAGTATGTACATGTCCCCTTTTTTGTTTGGTTTTTGAGCTGTAATGCAGCAGAAATTTTTTATGGTGCACCACCATCTTAGCCAGTCACTCTATGCCCATGGAGGTGACCAGAATACGTCAGTCTGCACTGGCCCCTTTTCTTCTTTCCCAGACTCCTTACAAGCTATGTATCTTGTTAATTTGTGCTCCAGATTCTGTGCATGGAATCCATTTTGAGTTCCAGGGAGAGGGGAAGCAAGATTCTCATGAAGGCTTATATATATATATTCAAGACTTTAAAAAAACAAAACAATAAAACCCCAATTCACTCCTATTTTTATTTTATTTGAAATATAAACACACAAAATGGGACAGAAACAGAGATAAAAGATACAAATGTAAGAGTTAATAAAGAATGCAATGTGCAAGAGTAATATGTGTGTGTGTATATATGTAATGTGTGTATGTGTGTGTGTGTGTGTGTGTGTATATATATATATATATATATATATATATATATATATATATATATATATATAATTAGATTATCTATGGTACTGTTAAATCTTAGAGAAAAGAGCACAAGGCTAAATGTTGTCTTGGAACATCATTGTAGAATATTACCTTTACCACTTTTTCATATACTATCAATAGTAAGTCCTTCTTGAGTCTGACCAGTGAGCTGGCCATAAATGTAGGGTACTTGCATTTTATTTGTTTGTTTGTTTGTTTGTTTATTAGACTTATAACCCACCCTCCCCAGCAAGCTGGCTCAGGGTGGGTAACATCATTTTAAAATACAAAACAGCCAATATAAATCCATGATAAAACCAACAACAAAATTCTAAAACCAACAATAAAAATCTAAAACTTAACATGATCTTGCGCCAGGTTTAAAACTGTAAGGATCATACAGGTGGCAACCCTTCGCTTGTGTTATTCCCACTCAAGGGGGGAGGAGACCCTGCAGAGCAGCTGCCAGTCTGGATAGGCCACACTGACCTGACTTGACTTTGATGGACCAATGGTCTGATTCAGCTGTGTGTTCATGTGTACACCTAAGAGGATCTTGAGAATTAATGAGACCAAGAACAACAATCTAAAGTAAACATGACTCTTTTATATTTTTGCACTTGGCGCAGAGTGGTAAGCTGCAGTACTGCAGTCAAAAGCTCTGCTCACGACCTGAGTTCGATCCCAACGGAAGTCGGTTTCAGGTAGCTGGCTCAAGGTTGACTCAGCTTTCCATCCTTCCGAGGTCGGTAAAATGAGTACCCAGCTTGCTGGGGGTAAAGTGTAGATGACTGGGGAAGGCAATGGCAAACCACCCCGTAAACATAGTCTGCCTAATAAACGTCGTGATGTGAAGTCACCCCTGGGTCAGGAATGACCTGCTGCTTGCACCTTTATCTTTACTTGGTTTAAAGAATGAGGGTAGCTAGCTATGCCCTGACCTGGATGGCCCATGCTAGCCTGATCTCATCAGATCTCAGAAACTAAGCAGGGTCAACCCTAGTTAGTCCTTGGATGGGAGACTACCAAGGAATACCAGGGTTGCTATGCAGAGGAAGGCAATGGCAAACTGCCTCCAAGTGTCTCTTGCCTTGAAAACCCTACTATGTTGCCATAAGTTGGCTGCAACTTGACAGCACTTTACACACACACACACACACACACACACACACACAGAGCTAGCTATAAAAAAATTCAAGGCTGTGGCCTGCAGGGGATTAGCAGTCACAGCAAAAGGATAGTCATTAATCAATCCAGGCTTGCTAACATGGAACAAGGTACTAATCCCAAAGAGACTGGCCTGCTTGGCCTTTTCTATTTTTCATTTAGTCACCACAAAAGTCCACTTTTCTCCAGTCAGGAAAGTTTACTGGTAGGAATTTCACTGGTAGGAAACCTTTGTCAAATCTGAAATTGCTTGATCTGTCCTTGGGTGACCCCACTGTAGGGTATTAATGCCCCCTTTGAAGAGAAAAGTGAATTGAGTACAACAGTTCCAATGAAGATGTGAGGTGCCTTGTGTGGTAATATTTTTTTCTGATGTCTATCCTGTTCCTTCATTCACTCCAGTATCCATTTGCCTTTTATGCAAGAGTCATACATTGTACTAATGGCTCCAAGGGTTTTACTAAAATAATCCCTAGAGCAAATGCCTTTTCTGGTTTGCTCACTCTGAATTACTGTTCCACTTAAAATGTCCTCTTTCTCTTGGTTCATTGCATCCAGATTTATTATGTAACATTTGCATTACATTTTCTCTTTACCAGCCCAGTTTCTTCTTAAGATCTGCATCATCCTGAAACTATTCAGATTATTTCTCATTATTGTTTCTCTGCCCCTCCCACTTGAATTAGACCTTCATCTAATTTCAGAATCCTACATCTGACATTCTCTTGCCAATCATTTACATATTGAAAAATGTACATTAAACCTATTTACAGTGCCATTTACTGTTTTCTTCAGTTACCTTAGAAAGTTGTAATTCTGTTTGGATGGCACCGTCAAAGATTGCTTGGGGTTTTTTTAGTCCCCTGAGGTCAATCACGAACAACATTGTCTGCTGTAAAAAAATTACGGGAATTAATTTTGAGCCACACCTTGTAAGAATTTCAATATCCAATAGAGGCATTCAATGTTTTCAAAAGATTGTGGGTTGGATCCTGGAAGGGCTATTCAACACATCATGTAGGACACTGCATGGAAAAAACATTAAACGAAACCCAAAGAAGCTGCTCTTGTATGAGCAGAAAAGACAAAGGAGAGCAAGATCCAAGGTAGAAAGTTTATTTAGCTCTTCTAGATCCTTACGCATTTCACAATTTGCTTCATCAGGGGATCTAACATAAAATATAAAATACAAAATACAATCATAAATTCATTAAAATTCATAACAAATAAAATTCATAACAAATTAATAATTATATTGTATTATAAAATACATAAATGAACAGTATGAGCATGTTATAAGGTAGCCTTACATAATCTCTAGTACAATATCCTAGTACAAAACTGTCATCTCATTCCTGAAAGCCACAGCGGCTGGGGACAGCGTGGCTGCGGCACTCTCACTGCCCCTCCAATCATGTTTAGGACTTTTTATTTTAAAAAAACCTGAAAATGGGAGATAAGCCCCATAGCAAACACCATTGCATTGGGGGGGGGCATTCCCAGGCTGAAAGGGGTTAGGAAGCTGCCTGGCAGCTCTGCCCACCCACCACCCCCGGAATGCCCTGCAAATGCCTCCCACAATGCCAGCGTGGGGACTTGCGCTGAGAGAATACTGACGGGGCCGCACTGGCATCTGGGGGCCGCGCTGCCACCATGGTCCAGGGGCATCGGCGTAAGTGCCTCTACACCAGCGTCTGTGCCAGTTTGTATAGCGCAAGTGGCATGGACTCTGGCGTAGGGGCCACACCACCTTCTAAGACCATTCGCCCCCCTCCTTCAAGAATGCACTGAAAAACTTCTATATATTAAAAAAGAACTCAAAAAGTTATTTTATAAGGTCCTTAACGGAATGATAGAAAAACAGACACTGTGGCATACCTTCTACAATGGCATACCTGCCACAATGTCTGTTTTTCTATCATTCTGTTATGGATCTTGTAGAAAACCTTTTGAGTTCTTTTTCAATATATAGAGTTTTTTGTTTCATACTAGGATATCGTATTAAAGATTATGTAAGGCTGCCTTATAACATGCTCAGACTGTTCATTTATGTATTTTATAATGTTATTTTAAAATGTTCTAAAGCAATATAATTATTAATGCATAATTAATGAATTTATGATTGTATTTTGTATTTTACATTTTATATTAGATCCCCTGATGAAGCAAATTGTGAAACGCGTAGGGATATAGAAGAGCTAAATAAACTTTCTACCTTGCTCCTTGTTCTCCTTTGTCTTTTCCTGCCCACTGGTGTGACCTTATTTTCTCCTGTTTGTACGAACAGAACCAGGCAAATAGCCATAGAACTCACCAACGCAATAAACTCTTCCACTAGCACGTAACGCAAGTGGTTGCAGAATATCACTAGCTGCTGGGTTCAATCCACCATAGTTTTTGGGACACAACTTGCTGTTCTGTATTTAATTAGGGTATTTGTTTAGCATATTTGTTATCCCTCGTGCTTGCTGTTGTCCAACGGCCATTGTACAAGATTATTCCCCATTCATTTGTACATACTAGTCAGAAAAACAGTGTCATTAAGGCACACACAGTTCATCATGGAGGGAAATTAAAACTTGCCTGTACTCAACAAATAGTGAGTGGTGCAAAGCTTGCAGAATGGGACTTTCCCTCTCTTCCTTCCCAACTGCAGCCCATTGAGCACGCCCCCCCACGAACAGATGATGTTGCCATATAGCCACTAATCCATCATGGACTGTTAGGGTTGCCAGCCAGTGCAGCTGGCAGGAGTCTAGAGAGGTGAAGATATGGAGGTGCTGTGGCTGTTAGCATTATGTCACTTCCGGGGGAAACCTGGAATGACATCAGTCTGCTGTAGGGCTTGTCAGAAAGTGTATGGTTTTATCATAGAGTTTTTAGAAATTCCAAGAGCTGACTGATGTCACTTGCCGGTTTTACCCAGAAGGGATGTAACATCATCAGCCAACACTGTTTTTTTTTTACTCTTTTTCTCCTGCTGGCTACTGGCAGTCACTATTGTCTACTCAGACTGGAAGTGGGTCTCAAGGGTCTTAGACTGTGGTCTTTCACATCACCTGCTACCTGATCCTTTTCACCGGATCACTTGCCGGTTTTACCCAGAAGGGATGTAACATCATCAGCCAACACTGATTTTTTTTTACTCTTTTTCTCCTGCTGGCTACTGGCAGTCACTATTGTCTACTCAGACTGGAAGTGGGTCTCAAGGGTCTTAGACTGTGGTCTTTCACATCACCTGCTACCTGATCCTTTTCACCGGAGATGCCAGGGATTGAACCTTCTTTGTGATGAGCAGATGTTCCACCACTGAGCCATGGCCGCTTCCTCCCAATATCCCATCCTGATATTCTACTCTTAGGGATCAGAACATCCTTGCAAATATGATGAGTCATAGAGGGGTCAATGGTGGTGTGGAAACAGCAGCAATCTTCTCCACCATGCCTATAGAGCGGCCACTCGATGGACAGAAAATGATCTAAGGAGACAAGCCACTACTTCTAGACTTCACTGCTTCAGACTACAATTGAAATGTATAGACTGAATATTTCCCCTATATTTAATAAAACACTCTGCCCATAAAGAGGTAGATGTAAAGGAGAAGGGTTTTGTTTACGTATTATTTATTTACAAGATAGGTATGCTGCACTTTTAGCCTAGTAATCATACTTCCTTTTAACTGTATTGCTCAGATTTTGTATTTCTGTATGTTTGGTTATTTCTGTATTATTGAATTTATTGAATTTGTTTTGCTCATGACCTGTTGGTCTGCGAGCATAAAGAACAAAATAAAAGCCTAGCCTTCTCCCATGAGTGCCAGTTTTATGCTGCTCTTTTAGCCTAGCCTTCTCCCATGAGTGACATGGGATGTATGTATATGTGCTTCTTTTGGCAAGGGGGTAGGGAATCTGGTTCAGAAAGTATTTTACCATGTAGTAAACTGTTTGACAGAACTGGGCCTAATACGCTTTGGGCATTTGTTCCATTGGGCTGTAGGAAACATTACTCATTTTCATAAAAGACTTGTCTTGCTATTTCACCACTTGCTAAAAACAGATTTTATGTTCAGAGCAATCCTATGCAGAGTTACTCTACTCCAAACCCACTGGGCTTAGACTGGAGTAACTCTAAACAGGACTACACAGTCAGAGTCTATTTCATCACTTATTAGTGTTTAAATCTAAGCAAACTGACTTTGTACCTTGTAAATGAAATAAAACAAGTCTCTGAGATAAGGCGTTGTCCCAAAGTAAAACACTCTAAAGGCATTACTGAGTGGTAGTAAAAGAGAAAATCATTGGCTGCTGTATGTATTTAAGAGGGCAGGTATCAATCAAGGGCTGGCCTTGTGCATTTATCCTTCCAGTGCAATCATGTGAGATACAGAAACTATTGTTTTTGAAGTCTGACTGCAAGCCATGGACGGGCTCCACCATTGCCACATGAACATATGAAGCTGCCTTATACTAAGTCAGACCACTGGTGTATCAAGGTCAACATTTCCTACTCTGATTGGCAGTGACTCTCCAGGGTCTTTTAGATCTCTTACCTTGCATTCCCCTGAAGGAGGGTCCCAAAGCTCCTTAGAAGCTGGTGTCACCCTGCGCCAGCGTAGGTGCCACCTTACCACAGAATAAAGTGGCACCTACGCTGTCCCGGGGGTGAACACTCTGGCATCAGGGAGCTGCAGAGCTGCCAGTCCAGCCACATCGGCAGGGAATTCCTGGAGAGGAAACCTAGTCTTGTTTTAACCTAGTCTTCCACCACGAGAAATCATGTCAAATCTAATTGCATTGAAGGGAATTTAAATTCATTTCCTGTGACAATATTTCTATATATAAGCTATACTTCTATATATACACTATATTTCTATATATAAAGCTATATAAGAAGCAACATCTGTACAACATACTTCAGTGTGCACTCTTCATGAGATGTGGGCAGGACATTTCTCTGGTGTGTTACTAAATAACTCACAAATCCCTGATATAAGAAGATGCTAACATAATGAGCAGTGAAATGAAGATGAACCTCTGAAGCTTTATTTCTAGTACCATTTTTATTTGGAGGAGGGAGTTGTAAATCACCTGCCCCCCCCCCAACATTTCCAATGATATTATTGATTTATTCCCGGAGATACTTTTGACATCTTTATTGTAAAGTAATATTATGGCAGCTTGCCACCAAGAGCATTTATGCCCACATTGCACTACTTGGATAATATCCCAGAACGCATTTGATCTCCCAAGATTCAGGAAAGTCAAGATGTACCTATGCATTTTTACAGAATAGCAAGTCTGTCTCTCCGGTATCACTGGGGCACCAGAATGTAAGACAAGACTGGTGTATGTAAAGTAGAATTTGTCTAAACACACGCAAACACAAGCCAAAATATTGTTTGTTGCTGAGTGTTGTCAATACCTAACCTAAGCAGGGTATCACTGAGGGTATCACTGAGCAATCTTCAAGCACACAGGTTACTACCTTATTTAATTATTTACTTACTTATACCATTTCAAGTCACTTTTTCATTAAAATTTTTGCTTCCTCAGGTTGCACTTCTGCAGAGGAAGTAAGTAATTGGTTCCAGCCAAGGACCATTGCCCTGACCTAGATAGCCCAGGCTAACCTGATCTCATCAGATCTCAGAAGCTAAGCAGGGTCAGCCCTGGTTAGTAATTGGATGGGAGACCACCAAGGGATGCCATGGTTGTTGCGCACCTCTGCTGGTCTCTTGCCTAGAAAACCCTACGGGGTTGTCCTAAATCAGCTGCGACTTGACAAAACTTACACACTCACAAGGACTATTCTGTACTACAGGATAGAATGTGTGAGTGAAATTATGGCTTAGATCCCATATACCAAGTCCCTTGTGTGAAAGGTGGGGTGATGTTCACTGATTTCCCCATCCTACAGCAGACCGCTGACCCCCACCCCACTCCCACTCCCCAGAACAGCATTTCAGGGGGCATTTTGGGCTGCAGCAGAAGGGGGACGTTGTACACCACAGACAGGAACCCTTCAGTCAACAGAAATTTTAGGTGGGATCTGTCCTGCACTCTGCAGGCAGGCCCAGTCAGGTCTCTACTAGAGTAGTGCCCTCAGATCTAGATAGCAGGGTTTAAGAGCATCAACAGGAGCTGGAAATGGAGTCAAGGAACTGGAGTTGGCACATTCCAACCAGGAAGAGGAAGCTGCATTCACTGGTAATTAAAACCCTCACAAAACATTTCCCCATTTAGCTCAGAGCTAGTTCCAGAGATGACAATAGTGCCAAACATGGGAAGAAAACCGGTATCTCAATTACCTGATGTAACAACAATCACCATAGATAACCTGAAGAGGAGAAGACTGAGAGGGGACATGATAACCATCTTCAAGTACTTGAAGGGCTGTCATATAGAGGAGGGTGCCGAGTTGTTTTCTGTTGCCCCAGAAGGTTGGACCAGAACCAAAGGGTTGAAATTAAATCAAAAGAGTTTCCATCTAGACATTAGGAAGAAATTTCTAACAGTTAGAGCGGTTCCTCAGTGGAACAGGCTTCCTCAGGAGGTGGTAAGTGCTCCTTCCCTGGAGGTTTTTAAGCAGAGACTAGATGGCCATCTGTCAGCAGTGCTGATTCTATGACCTTAGGCAGTTCATGAGAGGCAGTTTATGAGAGGGAGGGCATCTTGGCCATCTTCTGGGCATGGAGTAGGGGTCACTGGGTGTGTGTGTGGGGAGGTAGTTGTGAAATTCCTGCATTGGGCAGGGGGACTAGATGACCCTAGTGGTCCCTTCCAACTCTATGATTCTATTTATGAACCCCATGGATATCTGGTGCTGGGATGGATATCTGGTGCTGTGATTCAGAGCAATGACCATCTGTAAGTGGCATTAAAAAGACCGAGCCACCTAAGCAAAGCTGTACTCTTCTAAGTCCATGGAAGTCATTGAGCTTAGAAGAATGCCCCTCTTCTTAGAGTTACACTGTAAATATATAATATAATATTTATGTATAGTTATGACATTTATTCACCAGCAGAACTTGGCTCCTATTACCAAACTGGTGGTGATTTCATAATCCCTTTTCTGTTGTTCCTGTATCTATTCTTCTAGAATTAAGGTAATTGCAACATACTGAGCTTCAGACACCATTAGGATTTCCCTGTCTTATGTTCTGAGCTAGGCTCTCTCCAATCAGAAATAAGCATATATTTCTTAATTCTGCATCAACCACCTGCAAATCATCTGATGAGCAAATCTGACCCTCAGCCAGTTAATCTCACCGGTCTGTTTATCTTGGCTGACCATCTCTGTCCATGGCTCCATGAAGATATTTCATCTGGAAGCCTTGGAAGTTTGCTTTCATTTAAGCTTCCCTTTTCTGCAGTGTGTACCCCTCCCCCAGTAAATAATTACTATAATGAGATAAATATCTCTAGCCAAGGAAAGATTCTTATTATAAGGTTCCCATGTTCCTCTAGGAGACTTCCCCAAGGTATTTATTAAAACCAAAATGATCCTACACAATCTTTTAAATGTATAACACTCCATTCATTTCTGACTCCCTCCAGGCATTTTTCTTACAAGGGACCTAATCAGGATGAGTTCTGACTGTCTCCGAAGAGTACATGGGAACACAGTATACCATTCCTGGACATGTTCAGAGAAATGGAGTTATGGCTGCTCTCTTGCAGTCCATTTGGAGAATTGAATGTTTCAGATCTGTAAAAATGAACACTGGAGTCTCATTTGGGAGGGAGATGGGAAGTCCCCTGATGGAAAAAAACTTATGTGTTCCAGGTTTAATTTAAGGAGTTACCAATCGGTTATGTTATCTTAAACATTTTTGTGTATGTTATTAAATACAAACCTCAGTTTATAATAAACTAAATAAAGTTTAGCCCCATGAAATGGTGTGGGAGGGGAGAATAAAAAATAGCCAAATTTGTTCCTCCTGACCCAAATCTCACCCTCTAAGACTATGGGCTTGAGCAGGCTAATTTCCACATCTGCACCACTTTCCCTCCCTTTAACTGACTTAAATGTTCTCAGCATTCAGAGGGCAAAGAAGATACTTAGTTTTCAGTAGACTATTTCGGGTACTTAAAAAAAAAAACTACAACCATCTATCTAAAAAGACCCCCTTAGTATGTAAACCCTCTGTTTTGTCTGTGGATGCCCCACTTGTGGTAGGCATTCATCTGTGAAGTTTGCTATTAGAAAGAACAAGGTGAAGTCCTGCAAGGAATCATGGGAGGAGGGAGCTGTTTGGAAATTTCCACGCTCTGAAAATACCCCCTTCCTGGAGTCTATGAATTCTCGTGGGCTTGGATGGGCCACCATCTCCTCTGAAGCCGTTGTCCTCTTTAACTGAATCTCTACTGCTCATCATCATCATCATCATCATCATAAACCTTTAATGGCTTTGCCTACCGCTAATTAGGCTGCCTGACATCTCTCGTTTGGTTATCCGGCACAGCTTAGAAATACCTGAAATGGCTTAGAAATACCTGAAATATTGGCCGTAGAGTCCACTGTTATAGTGGCTTGATCAAAATGGGTTTTTACAATCGGGTTTTATTATTATTGTTCTACATCCAATTATTATGTATTGTATTTATTTGTATATACTATGTATATTTCAACTTGTTGATAGCCACTCTGAACCCTGCCTTAGTGGGGGGAGAACAGGATAGAAAACAAACAAATATTGCACATCTGTCTTCTTGTGCAGCATACAGGTGCACCGCTGTCAAGAGAAGCTATCTTAGAGGAATTTTTCAGCGAGTTCTAGCCAAGTTCACTGTTGTCGGGTTCTGTGCAGGTGTTACCCATCCCTCCTCCCATACTGGTGGTTACTCGTCAAGGCCATCTTGTGGCTTTGGTATGGGATCTGGTATGGGAGAAGGAACTCTCACCCTAGGAAGTTCCATGGATACTGCCCAGTGATTAGTTGAGAAGGTCAGGAGGTTGCGGCCAGCACTTTTCTATAAGTATGGTTAGGGAGAAGCATCTCTCCAGGATGAGAGGAGACGTTCTCTCCAGGATCAGAGGAACATGCCTATTAGATTAGGTGCTGTGGAACACAGGCAGGATGGTGCTGCTGCAGTCGTCTTGCTTGGGGGCTTCCTGGAGGCACCTGGTTGGCCACTGTGTCAACAGACTGCTGGACTTGATGGGCCTTGGTCTGATCCGGCAGGGCTTTTCTTATGTTCATCCTAATCCCCTTTTCTCTCTACCCCTCCTTGCGAACAAGAAAATATTTGTATTATGCTCTGGAACGCTAAAATTTAAGAGACAACTGGGCTGTGGTAGCACCTGAATGAGTAAGACAGCTAGTTTGTTTTGTTTTTGTGCATTTGCGCTGCCACTGAACTATATGCCTTGTTTTTAATACTTTTCCTTGAATTGCTTCAAGAAAGCCTTATTTTTGCTTTATGATGTGTGTTACTCAGGGTGTTACTGAGACCAAACCCAGGTAAAGCTTGGTTACGTTACTGCATCAACAGAGCAATCCTGAAGGGGGGGGCTGAACTGGCATGACTAATGCCAGCACAGGGGCACTTTTGCTAGCTCTGGGGAGCAGTGCAACAGCACGAGGCTCAGGCGCCGGGCAGCCTTGCTGGCAGCGTTTCCCCAGTGCAAGGGCTCATGCCAGCACTGAAGGGGGCATTCCCATGGGTGGAGCTCCCAAAACCCTTTCACCCCAGGAACACACCCCCTTTAGCTGGCATGAACTTGCAGCCCTGCGAAATTCTATGGAGGAGTTTCACAGGGTTTTTCAATGATAGTATTTTTAACTTGATTTTTGGGCCCACAAGTTGCTGAGGAAGCATCGCAGCTGCGCCATCCCCGACCCTTGTTTTAAACAAGGGCTGTCTAGCTTGGAAAGAAGGCGGCTAAGGGGAGACATGATAGAGGTCTATAAAATTATGCATGGTTTGGAGAGAGTGGACAGGGAGAAGTTTTTCTCCCTCTCCCATAATACTAGAACGCAGGGTCATCTGCTGAAGCTGGAGGGTGAGAGATTCAAAACAGATAAAAGGAAGTATTTTTTCACGCAACGCATAGTTAAATTGTGGAACTCCCTGCCCCAGGATGTGGTGATGGCTGCCAGCTTGGAGGGCTTTAAGAGGGGAGTGGACATATTTATGGAGGAAAGGGGTATTCATGGCTATTAGTTAGAATGGATACTAGTCATGCTGCATACCTATTCTCTCTAGTATCAGAGGAGCATGCCTATTATTTTGGGTGCGGTGGAACACAGGCAGGATGGTGCTGCTGCACTCGTCTTGTTAGTAGCTTCCTAGAGGCACCTGGTTGGCCACTGTGTGAACAGACTGCTGGACTTGATGGGCTTGGTCTGATCCAGCAGGGCCTTTCTTATGTTCTTATAATTGAGGCTGGCCAGGTGCAAATGAGATCCCTGAGATCCACCGCAGGAGGTGCTGTTGGTAGAAAGTACCATGAGCCAAGCCAAGAAGGCAGTCAAACAAACAACCAGTTAATCATCTAGCATTTTGCTGCTGTTGCTTGGAATCTGTACATTTAAAAAATGAGGGTTTTATATACTCTGTAGAAGAAAGATGTAGTACTTTCCCATAGCTAGCTTTTACCCAGCCATTGTGACATGCTGTAGTATAGTTTCCCTTGCATACAAATGAGGACAATCGATTTTAATCCACAAAAGGCAGAGTCACTCGATGCCAGAAAAGTTGCTTATAGAGCTCAAAACAAGACCATCAATATCACTTTAATGGTTCAAGGAAGGGAGCAAGAGGACTCATACGTATACACATACACAAAGCTGATCACATTACACACAAGAGAGAGAGATCTGCAATGTTTCCTCCCAGCCTATGGCTGATCAATCACTCAAAGAAGCTGAACTGTCATGAAGAACTGTACTGCAGCAGCTGTTTAGTACGGTTATTGAAACTGAGCTCAATCAATAATTTATTTGCCAAGCTTAAAGAGTCACACCCCCTCTATAAATGTTTTGCATAGGAAGAGTAATCAGTTTCACTCTGAAATAAGAAATTAGAATACCTAAACAAGCTCAATTGGGCTGCTGACCTTGTGTGAGCATGTTATCATCACTGATAGATATTCATGTTGTAGTGTTTGAAACTACGTTGTCTAAAGATCCTCCAGGCTAAAGCAAGGAATGGCACGTTAAAGAAAAATGGCTAGTTAAATGTCTATATCATCCATCTGCCTTGATGTTATGGCTATTGATGAGTCTCCACCAGTTGAAGAAAATCAACTGGCAGAGACTGCTGATTAAGTTTGTCTTTGCCAGTGCTGTTGGAGTCATTATTTTGATAGGTACTGTTAAGGAGAAGGCTGTTGGTGACGTGTCTTTTTCTGGATTTATGGAAATCTTGAGACCCGTTGTCCTTTAGGCAACTCTAAAAAAAGAAATAAAGAAACCATGAGATTAGGGTATATTGTGAGAAAAAATGCTGATTTATCTCTTTAAAATTTGGATAAGATCATTATAAAACTAGGTTTGCTGTCTTATACCTACTGTCCTATGAGTAAGCCCTAGTGATCACATAGGAGGGTCCTTTTTCATTCATCCCTTCCCCTTAAAGCATGTTTCTAAAAATTTACTTTTGCTTTATTTCTACTGAACCACCGTGGGAGCACACACCCCTCATCCAATGAGCTGATTCTAATTTAACTGCTTCAAGCAATCCAGTTTGTGGATTAGGGACATCATCATTATGGTACATTACGGTATGATTAGCTGCTCTGCTTCGGCAGCTCATGGAATTTATTATACTTTATAATCAGCAAAAATATACTTTAAATCTGCATATATTATGTATTATTTCTTCTAACCAAATTTATAGTTGGGCAGATTTTGCCAGTTTTTCAGTCTGTTTCTTCTAAATAATATTGTGGAGGAAATTAGCTTGAATAAGGCCATAATGATTCTAAACAGCCTATGAAAATAAAGATGCCCCCCTTTGTAATTATGGCTGAAAGGTAGGTTTGAAATCACTGGTTTCTGTTGACGTGGGAAGGATATATGACTTGCCCTGCTGGATGACACCAACATCTTGCTAGTCTAGTGTTCAGATTCCTCTGAAAATTTACAAGCAGGGCATGAATGGTGATAGCCATCTATCATTGTCTATCACCAGCATCTGGTTATGTGCTGTCTCTGAACGTGGAGGTTCCCCTTAGCTATAACACCATAGCTACTGCAAAAACAAGTGGCAAATTTATCAAAGCAAAAATTTCTCAACCATATTATAGTAAAATATAGTAAAATTTAAAGCAAGACATATTTCAGTGTATTGTCTTAAACTGCTTGTAGGCATATCTATAAACCAAGTCTGTCTCTCACAGAATTCTCACCTAATCTCTTATGAGAGTTCCATCCAGAGAAATCTGATTTGCTTATCATATCAGTGTATTTTTATAGAATAAAAAAGTCTTATCTTATGCTAAATCTTTCTCAGCTTAAACGTAGTTAAGAACCAATCTTAGATAAGAACCTGACACCCAGCCGGTATCTCTCTGCCCGCAATTTAAACCCATTATTGTGAGTCCTATCCTCTGCTGCCAACAGGAACAGCTCCCTGCCCTCCTCTAAGTGACAGCCCTTCAAATACTTAAAGGGAGCAATCATGTTCCCCCCTCAACCTCCTCCAGACTAAACTTTCCCAACTCCCTCAGTCTCCGGGCCCCTGATCATCCTCGTTGCTCTCCTCTGCATCTGCTCCATTCTGTTCACATCCTTTTTGAAATGAGGCCTCTAAGAACAGCACAGAATTCTCCAGGTGCGGCCTGATCAATGCTGTGTTCAGTGAACTATGACATCAACCGCATTTCCTCAAGCCAGTAAGCTCGATCAAAGAAGGAAACGAGGTTGGTCTGGCACCCACAATGTCTTCTTGAATCCTCTACCATGTTTCCTTCTTGTTGGAATAGTGAGAGCTTGAGCTTGCAAGAGCTCTAGTTTTAGGGAGCCCATCCTTCATTTGCTCCTTTCCCCTCCAGCAGTCTTGCCCATGGAATGATTCTCATAATGCCTCTGAGTTTATTAAAATCTGCCCTACCAAAATCTAACAGACACATGGAAAAGGAATTCTAGGAGGACATGGTCACTTCCCCCTAAAGTCCCCACTACCATCACCTCATCTACCATCTCTTGCCTGTTGGTCAATATTAAGTCAAGTATGGTCAAGCCCCTCGTAGCATTTGATGAAAGAAGTTGTCGGCCAGGCAGGTGAGGAACATTTGTGACTGGGGTCGCTTTGCAGAGTTTGTCTCCCAGCACACATCAGGGAACTTGAAATCACCCATAACTACCAGGTCTTGTTGCTTGGATACCTTGTCAAGCTGCTCAAGGAAGGCAGCATCCACCTCCTCTCCCTGGTCAGGAGGTCTGTAGCCGACTCCAACCACTATACTGTTTGTCCTTCCTTTATCCTCACCCAGATACTTTCCACTGGGCTGTCACCCTCCTCCTCTAGTATTTCTTGACAAGCAATCCCTCTCCTCACATACAGCACCCCTCCGCCATCTATTTGGCCTTTTCGGTTCTTCTTGAACAACTCATATCCATCCACTACTACATTCCAGTCATAGGAATTGTCCCACCAAGTTTCTTTAATGCCTACTAAATCATATCCCTCTGACTGCATTAGAAGCTCAAGCTCTTCCTTCTTATTGCCCAAGCTTTGGGCATTGGTACATAGACTCCTTCGTATCCTTTAGATCCATCCCTCCCAGGTGGGCCTCTGGCGTTTGCTCTCCTTCATTCACAGTGCATTCCTAAGGAGAGTTACTCCAGTCTAAGCCCATTGAAATGAATGGGCTTAGACTGGAGTAATTCTCCTTAGGAATGCACTGTTAAATCCCTACTTTAATTAAATGTCTCCTTCCCCTTGTGGTAATAGTTTAAAGCCCTCTTGATGAATCTCTCCAGGTTTCTTTCAAAAACATTCTTCCCTGACCTTGAAAGGTGAATTCCATCGCGTGCTATTTGGTCATCATCCAGAAAACCTAGCCCATGGTCCCAGAATCCAAATCGCTCCTGCCTGTGCCACCAACGCAGCCAGTGGTTCACCTCCATTATTTTTTGTTCCTATCGCATTCCCCTTCCTCTGACAGGAAGGACTGAAGAGAACACCACCTGTGCCCCCATTCCCTTCAGCTTCCTCCCAAGAGCTTCATAGTGAGCCTTAATGTTTTCTATGGTGTTCACAGCCATGTCGTTGGTTCCCACATGGACCATCACAAATCTTTAGGTTTGATCAGTTTTGGTATTTGGTCTACAATATCTTTAATTTTTGCCCCTGGTAAGCAACATATGTTCTCATATATTTTCTAAAGCAAGATCAGAAGCCAAATTTCACTTAGGTTAATCTCTATTAAAAGTCAATAATGCTAATATTTCTGTAACTTGTGGGTTATCCGGGCTGTGTAACCGTGGTAACAGCCCGGATAACCCACAAGAACCAATGAACTCTGACCGTGAAAGCCTTTGACAATATTTCTGTAACTGTTTTAATTAGCTGTCAATTTAAAAAAAAAAAAAACCCTGTACAATCAGTGTTCACCAATAAAAACTTGGATTAAGTTAGAAAACTATTGATTATTAGAGTTAGAAGGGTATAATCTTCGTTATGGTTGGCATGCATATCTATGGTACGAAAAGGAAAAGTTAAATAGGGATTTTATAATCCATATTTTTAGAGCTGGATTATTCCAAATTTGGATAAAATACAAGAAGATTTTAGAAAATAGGACTCCGGGATGGATTAAACCAACAGAAGCTTATATGAAGAGGGGAATACAGTTAAACTTAGATATAGAGATGTATAGGAACATTACTGAGTGGCAAGAGAGTAAATGGGTTTTAAAAAGTAGGGAAGAATTAAACATAAAAGACTGGTTTATATATTATAAATTACAAGATATTTTTAATAAAGATAATCAACTTGGATTTAATAAAAATAAATCCGAGTTAGAAAAAATATTAGATAAAGGGAATAAGGGAATGATTGGTAGGATGTATAAATTATTGATTACAACTAATTTAGAATAAGAAAAAATTAAATCAGTCATGATTAAATGGATGCAGGATTTAGGATTTAATATAGACTTGGATAAATGGGAAAATTTATGGAAGAGGGAATTTAAATTTACAATAACTAATGAAATTAGAGAAAATTTGTACAAAATGTTTTACAGATAGTATATAACCCCAATTATGGTATCTAAGATGAATAGTCAGGATAAAGGAATATGTTGGAAATGTGGAAAAGAAAGAGGAACCTATATGCATGTCTGGTGGACGTGTAAAAACATTAAAAACTTTTGGAAAAAAATAGTGAAAGAAACAAATAATTTGATTAATGGTAAAGTGAAAAGGAAACCATCATTTTGTCTGCTGGGAATCCCTCCAAATAATATTTATGACTGGGATAGGATTATTTGCCAATATAGTTTTGCTGCTGCAAGAATTGTGATAGCTAAAGTTTGGAAACAAACAAATAAACCCTCAATTATAGACTGGAGAGAGAAATTATGGTTATATATGAGGATGGCCAGACTAACGGAATTTTTGCATGGAAATGATATGGAAGAGTTTAAACAAACATGGTCTAAGGCCTTCTCACATTGGGATAAGATGGCAAAAAATGGATTTTACTATGTTATTTAGTGAGTTATAGAAAATATTGTTCTAAGTAAAATTAAATTTCAGACAATTAATAAATAAAACTACCAGACACTTCTTCGGAAGTCTGGTGATGGGTCACTTCTTTGGTGGGTGGGGGAGAAAGGGTATTTTTGAATATTTTGATTGATAATTGTACTGAATATTGATGTTGTATAAATACCCTTCTATACTTCTCTTTTTTCTTTTTTTAGTAATGTATTTCTCTTTTTTTCTTTTTTTCTTTTTTGTGTTTTTGTGCTTTTTTTATATTGCTTTTTTATATTGTATTTGTTAAAAAAAAACTCAATAAAAAATTATTTTTAAAAAAAAGAACCAATGAACTCTGACCGTGAAAGCCTTTGACAATATTTCAGTAACTGTTTTAATTAGCTGTCATTTTTTTAAAAAAAACCCTGTACAATCAGTGTTCACTAATAATTGAACCTCGTATGAGCACATACTACAGGAAAACATGCATAATAGGCAAGAAAAGTGATAATATAATCAAAATACTGCTACACTGCCTGTAAGGGGCTTTTTAAAAAATTGGGATTAGAATATTGTTATATCAATATACCATTGTTACGATAGTTGAAGCAGGCTCTCTAAGCTCCCATCTTTCATTTTAAAAAGTTTCTAGCTCCTTCTCTTGAAGCAATATATTCCAATCAGCAGGCCAGACTTTTGATAAACGGGAAACTTACAGAGACTTTTGAAACCACAAAAGGTACCCGATAAGGATGCCTTCTCTCCCCACTTTTATTTAACTTGGCAATGGAAGTTCTTGCTAACTACATTAGAGCAGATTCTCACATCAAAGGTCTGCTGTACAGAAAGGAAGAGCATAAGATAAAAAGCCATATGGATGATGTGGTATTTGTCAAGAACTGCTTACATCGGCTTCTGCATTTAAATCTCATATCAAGAGGTTCTCCCAATACTCAGGATATAAGCTCAACAAGGTAAAAACCAAAATTATAACCTTCAATATTACTGAAGAAAAACAAACACTTTTGATGGAGATTACCAAATGTCAAATCACAAAGGATCCGGTAAAATACCTGGGTATAATCCCAAAATAATACCCTCTTTCAGACCAACTATCTCAGAGTATGGAAAGAAATAGAGAAAGACCTGAATAGATGGTCTAGATTTACCATTTCATGGCTGGGCAGAATATTGACCATAAAAATGAAAGTGCTCCCAAGACTCAATTTTTGATTCCAATTTCTACCGATGGCCCTCAAGGACAACTGTTAAAAAAACTGGCAACAAAGAATAAATAAATTTGTCTGGAATGGCAAAAAACCAAGAGTGAGATTTAAAACATTACAAGATGACAAGAAAAGAGGAGGGCTTGAATTGCCAAACCTGAAATTATATTACCATGCTTCGTGTCTCGTCTGGATTGTGGACTGGATCAAATGTCCGATGGATAGGAAGTTGGTACTGGAAAGATCTACCAGCCGGATTTCATAACTTGTTATGGATTTCTAAAACAGCTAAAGCTCCAGCCACAATAAAACAAACCTTTCAAGATTGTGACTTACGAGCAGTTTTATGAGAAATGGAAACTATTTTATAAATATAGGCTCAAGGTTAAAGAAAACAAAATAAAAAATTAGGTATTAATTAATGGTAATGAAATCTTAGGAGCTCTGTGGCACAGAGTGGTATGCTGCAGTACTGCAGTCCAAGTTCGGCTCACAACCTGAGTTCGATCCCAACAGAAGTCGGTTTCAGGTAGCCTGCTCAAGGTTGACTCAGCCTTCCATCCTTCCGAGGTCGGTAAAATGAGTACCCAGCTTGCTGGGGGTAAAGGGAAGATGACTGGGGAAGGCACTGGCAAAGCACCCCATAAACAAAGTCTGCCTAGGAAACGTCGGGATGTGATATCACCCCATGGGTCAGGAATGGCCCAGTGCTTGCACAGGGGACTACCTTTACCTTTAATGAAATCTTAACTTTAATTCTAGATAATTATTTTGTTTGTTGAGACACTATGTTTGATAGACACAAAGGGTGATTACTTTTTGATTATATTATATGTTCAATTTGCCCGAATATTTTTTCTTTTTTATTTTATAACTGGATGATTTTCCAACTGTAAAATGTTGTTGAAAAGCAGGGAAATGTAGTCTGCTCGATTTGGTTTTGAATTTTTGATTTTTCAATTGTATGTTGGATACCCTTACTTTTCTTCTTTTCCCTCTTTTTCCTTCTGTATCCCTTTTATTATAAAATAAACCAAAAAAAGGAACTTCAAAAAATTTTCCCCATAGACTATAATGGGCCCAATTTTTTTGGGAAAACCCGGAAATAAGCCAAATACCAATATTTACTGGTATGGGTAGTAGTAAAATTTTATTACAGCATTGCCATTCTGAAAATATTTATTAAACTGGTATGGGTATTCAGCTTATTTCAGGTTCACTGGAAAAAAAAATTGGGTCCAATAAACCCGAACCGAAATTTACCAATTCCCCCCCCCCCTTGCACAACCCTACAGAGAATATGCTACACCTATCGGTACAACGGAATATCAATAAAATGATATTCTTGTGCCAATTTTTTTTTAAATTGCAAAAGTCCTTTAATTGCAAAAGTCCACATCTGGGGTGACTGGGCCAGGGAAACTTCAGGGAAACCTGCCACATGGAAGCCCCGTTGCTTCCAGTGTTGGAAGCGTCTCTGAAATATGAGTAAAGATGAGCCATTCCTATATTGGGAGCCACACATCAGCCCTTTTCAAACCTTGTAAAGGGTTGAATATGTGTAGTGGGCAGCCAGTCTGTAGCAGCAAACTCTACCCCACTACACACACCATTTGTAGCAGCAAACTCTACCCCACTACATACCACTACACATTCATTGGAGTTCCTGTATAAAGCCTAGGAGAATACAATTGTGTATGCTTAAAGCTCTCTCTACACATAAGAAACCCTCAAAAATAGGGTTCCAAATCATGTTCCAGTTAACACACATAGTGTGGTATGGAGCTTTGTGCTGCGATTCCTTTCCCACACAGAGACATGTCCATTGGTCTCCCTAGAACATCTGAAAAATGCTACACGTACACTAATTTCAGTTCTGAAACCCTGTCGGTATGTTATCGTAATAGATCCAGATTTTGCCATAGACCAATGAGCCTTTAAATTCACCAGGAGGTCTGCAGACAGACATAATAACTTACGAGATAGTAAAGAATATATTAAACTACAAAAAGTTCTTTTTTGAGATTTAGGCAATATTAAAGATTAATGACAGCTGATTTAATGTCTCCAGGGCTGTACTTCTGTAGAGGGTTATGTCACATATAATTTTTCATTGAGATGGTCATTGCTGGCATAAGGTTCAGCTTTTTTTTTCAACCACAAAGCTTCAACTGCAAATATATAGGTTTTTATATGTGAAAAAATATGTAGGTTTTTTATATGTGGAAAAAGATATTCCTTTTACTATTGATTTTCTCACAATTTTTAGGATACTGTGCAGAAAACTGAGATCTTCTGTTAGTTCCTCTCTTCCAGATTAAAAACTTCTTTTAAAACCCGTCAAGTCAAACCTTTTGTTGGATGACACATATTATTGCAAAAGATTGGCAATCTCAAAAAGATGTGGAGGGGCACCAAGCCCCTGCCCACCAATGGCATTGGGGTGTGCCCCAGGAGGCTGCTCCCTCCTTCCCTCCCTCAGGGGGGCAGGCCCATCCCTCTTCTCCCTTCCCTCCACCCACAATTTGCCACCATGCCTGATGGGGGGCAGAAGGTGACAGCTTCCTGTTGCATTCCATGGGGCAAGGTGGGCAGGCTATGGCTCTCCCTGCAGCACAGTGTTGGGAGAGCAAGGAGGATGGATGCCATGTTTCTACTTCCCCATGCCTTGTGTGTGTGTTAAGTGCCGTCAAGTACTTCCGACTCATGGTGACCCAATGAATCCATGTCCTCCAAAACATCCTATCATTAATAGCCTTGCTCAGGTCTTACAAACTGAAGGCCGTGGCTTTCTTTATAGAGTCAATCCATCTCATGTTGGGTCTTCCTCTTTTTCTGCTGCCTTCAACTTTTCCTACCCAAAATCCTTTGCCAGGCCCTGGCAGAACCATTACTATGGGTGACTGAATTATGGTACTGCAGTTTTTCCCCAGAAGGTCTTACAGCCCAATCCTGAAGGCTGGGAGTAGATCCACAGCGGCTCAGATCCTCAGAGGCTTCCCAGCCACCGAAAGAAAAGAAAAAAGTATTTTTCAAATAAAAACCCAAAATGCCCCCATAGAGCAAAGTGAGGCTACGTTACCAAAAAAGATGGTGTAGCAACGCCGCAGCTCGAGAAGGTGTTCCCGGGGTGAAAGGGGTTTGGAAGCTGATTAACGTCAGCTCCACCCCTTGAAATGCCCCAGGAACGCCCCCCACGCCAGCAGGGACTTTCCCTTCCGGGAATTCCCTGCCAGCATTGCTGCGCTGGCAATGGGGTCCGGCACAGCTCCATGGCTCTCTGACACCAGCGTGTTTGCCCCCAGGATTGCATAAGTCCCACTTTATTCCATGATAACGTGGCACTTACGCCAGCGTGGGGTCCCACCAGCTCCCAAGGAGCTTTGGGGGAGGGCTTCACGATTGCAGCCTTTGGTGACACAAGGAACGGAAAGGGCCTGTTTCACTCCAAAAAGATTCTGGCTTAGTGCACTTGTTAGAGAAAAAGTTGTTGGCCAGAGAGAGGCTGAGCCGCTCATAATAGACCGTCTGCTTTCATACTCTAGCCTTGACATAGTGTTTACTGCAAGGCCACACCACAAGATTGCATGCAAAAAATCTGGTTCAACTCAGAATGCACTTACACATAAATAAGTGCACATGAGTCATGATTGCCAAAGGGAGTAGGGGCACAATCCTAAAGCAAGTCTACACAGAAATAAGTTCATTTTTTCAATGGGGCTTTATATTCGGGAATGTGTTCTTAAGAGTTGTATTTTCAATGAGGCCAACGAATATGTGGAAAATAAGCTAAAAGAACTTACGCAGGTAAAAAAAATGAGCAGCAAATAGAAAAGTCCAAGTGAGCACAGCAACACAAGTTCTGCTTTGTGCTTTTTAAATGTTGCTTCTTCTAATTGCTCTGGACAACCTGGAAGGCAAAAAAAGATACATTCATTTAAAGATGTCTGGAATGATTTAATGTGCAGTAGAAAATAAAAATAACCCGAGCCACTCATACCATACCTTTTACTATTAATGTAATAGTATTACTTTCATTGTACTTTCTATCTGATGTTTCCAAGATGCACTTATATGTCCCACTGTTGTAGTTTGTAGTATTTATAATCCTCAGAGAATACCATTTGCTGTTGGAGATCTCTGAAGATGAATTAAGTTGTCCTAAATAATTCTGTTCCTTATTATACTGCAGCTTCTCCCATTCTACCTTTGATATGTCTCCACTCTTTTCATCAATCTGCAAAAGAAGGCATATAATGTCAGCACTTAGCCATAAAGTCCTAAACATTTGTTTTCACTTGCAGAAATCAAGTATGCCACTATTTTATCACCTGCATTCTCTCCCTTGTGTCCACGACACACAGAGGTTTCAATGCTCATATAAGTATCTTGCATTAAAACACCCTTAATCTGGCTGCTTTTAAGTCTGCATTAGACAGTTTGACCTGACTTTGTGTGGTTACAACAGAATATTTTGACCGGATGTAATGACAACAGAATATTTTGGCCTGTTTTTTGCTATATAGACAAGGAACTTCTTGAGCCTGTTTGAATACACTGAACATGAGTCAGAAGTGTGATGCAGTAGCTAAAAAGGCAAATGTGATTTTGGGCTGCATCAACAGAAGTATAGTGTTCAGTTCATGTGAAGTGATGGTATCACTTTACTTTGCTCTGGCTAGACCTTACCTACAGTACTGTGTTCAGTTTTGGGCACCACAATTTATGAAGGATGTAGACAAGCTAGAACATATCCAGAAGAGGGCAACGAAGTTGACAAGGGGTCTGGAGACCAAGTCCTACAAGGAAACATTGAAGGAGCTTGGTATGTTTAGCCTAGAAAGGAGTTGACTGAGAGGTGATATGATAACCATCTTCAAGTATTTGAAGGGCTATCATAGAGAGGATGTTGTGAAGTTGTTTTGGGTTGGACCAGAACCAACGGGTTGAAATTAAATCAAAAGAGTTTTCGACTAAACATTAGGAAGAACTTTCTGACAGAGTGGTTCCTCAGTGGAACAGGATTCCTCAGGAGGTGGTGGGCTCTAGTTCTTTGGAGGTTTTTAAGCAGAGGCTAGATGGCCATCTCTCAGCAATGTTTATTGCATTTAGGCAGATTATAATGGGGAGGGCAAGAAGGGTTGCACCAGTGTTTGGCTCTCATGGCCCTTTCTCACATGCTCAGGGTAATGCAAATTGCTACTTTGGGGTCAGGAAGCAACTTTCCTCCAGGCCATATTGGCCAGGGATCCTGGGGAGGTGGGTTTTTTGCCATCTTCTGGACATGCAGTAGGGGGGGAGGGGGGGAGGTAGTTGTGTATTTCCTGAATTGTGCAGGAGGTTGGACTAGATGACCTTGGTGGTCCCTTCCAACTCAATGATTCTATTCTATGAATCCCCAACCTTTTTGAGCCTTCCGGCACCTTGTGAATTCTAATACAGGGTAGGTGCAACTACAAAATGGGAGGTGGAGCCTACCATTAAATGTCCAGGAGTTGGGTCATTCATAGCTCTAATAGTAACACTTTGACATTTCAAGCAGAAGCTCTATTTAACAGGATGCCTGTTAAAATGAACATATTGTTTAAAAATATTATCTTGCTTACCCACAGCTTAGCTTCAATCAGGCAGTGAAGATCCTTGTGCTGTAGGGGCAGCTGCTGCTGAAGCAACTTTTTGAAAATCTGCCAATCAGAAACCCTGCTGGGCAAAAGCCCTGCATGGCCCCACCCACTTTCTAAAAACAATTGGTAGGTATCAGGAAAGGTGTTGGGAGGCGCCAGATGTGAAGTGATCTTCTGGAACCATCTAGCCACCACAAGCGCACAGCTTGTCTGGACTTCAGGAGTTTACCTGGTAGCAACTTCACACCACGCAGTTCTGCTATGTACAGTTTATTTACAATATCTACACAGAGTCCTTTGGCTGTTAACATGCACAGCTCTGAGCATCAGCATGCTCCGCCAGCACGTATATTTCAGGCAAGAAGTAACTTACATTCACTACACAGACTTATATACACATTTATGACCAATCACAGTTCACTTGAGATGAGTCATTCTGGAAATCCCCATTCCTGGCTGTACAAACTGGATCAGACCAGCATCATCACATGACTTAGCTGTCACTCTGATCATTATGATCTGTTTAGCAAACTGCAGACTAGCCATAACTTTGACATATGTTGACACCCAGAACTGGTGCTCATCCTAATAATCCCCTTTAGAGATGGCCAGGGAATATCTACTGAAGTTGCCTAGCAATCCAGCCCTCTGGTAAAAGGGCAGCCAAGCAACTGGAAATAGAAAAAGATGATACTCCAGCCGTCATATTCCGAGCACATCGGTCCTGAAGTCTTGTCCTGCCTCCTTTACAAAGTCCACACTAAAGGTACTAATTATGGAGCTCCTAGAAGTTCAGCTCTATGACTTTCAAAGAGAACTGTGCCATCTTAACATTTTTGAGGGAACACATGAGTGGCAATAAATGACTTTTTTCTGTTCAGGAGTGAGAAGGGTTCCGTGTACTATAAATATATGTGCACATAACACATCTTTCAATGTAACAAAAACAAGAACCAAGGCAGACATCAGTACTGCCTGTTTGATCTATTGGGGAAATGAAAGATGTATAAATATAGGTGTGAACTGCTATCTGGATGCTCTCATTCTGAATTCATACAAATGTTATACACTCCGGAGGAGCTCTCTTGCTGCCTTTTTCAATGACAGTTCTCTTTAATCCCAGTGCAATACACACCCCGTTTAACATACTTCCCTTCACAGCTGAACAGCCTTGTAATAATTTTTTGCCTAGGGAGACATCTAGTGGTACATTGTCGGTTTTGACAGCAAGATGCATCTTCACCCATGTTTAGGGTGTTTGCTAGCAAATTGTTCTTTAGTTATATGCATGTAAAGTGCTGTCAAGTCGCAGGCGCAGTCCTGAAATTACTTTTGGGATTTACCTTCCCCCTCCCAGTTCTGGATTGTGATGCTATAAAGTTTCTCATTTGCTTTTTCTGGCAATATTTTATATAAACATTAAAAGCTTTCTTCTTAAACTGCTTAATTGCCAGAAAACATCATAATCAATTTAAGAATTTGCCTAACTTTGCCCCACTCGCTGTATCTCACTGTAATTTAAAGTAATCAGTAAAATATTTGGAGTTAAGAATAAAACTATGCACACGTGTATTGTTTGTACTAACATTCTTTTATCTCAAAGCTGCTTAAGAGCATGTAAGTACCATACATAATCTAGCTCTTTGGGTGAGCACCTAACAAATTTACTGGACAGAACATTGATATTACCATAGCAATCAACTGCCAATTTATGCTATGAGGATTCAGGGAATCAAGTGTAATTCCATTTGATTGTTGTCTTGATTGACTTAATTTTATTTACATTTAAACTTGTACAAAACACAGCAGCAAAGTTACTTGACAGTTGAATTACTGGGAATATCAGTTCTTGGTCTTGAAAGACCTATGCTGTCTGTCTGTTTGCTTCCAGGCGCAATTCATGATGCCGTTATTAGCTATAAAACCTTAAATGGTCTGGGACCCGGGCATATGAACTGTCTGTTAACTAAGATCAGCTACAGAGCTTAGGCTGCGTGTGTACCCCCACTTTTGAAAGCAAGATGGGTGAGCACCAAAGCAAGTCCTGTTCTGTTGAGGTACTTCTGTTGTAGAATTCTCTGCTAACATTGATTTGTGCGGCACCAAAACTTCTGAGCTTCAGGCTCCAGGTAAAAATGCCGTTTCCCCCTTTGCACTGCCTTTGGTTGGCTTAGTTTTTATGATCTCTTTATGCTCTCTTATTTCTTGTTTCTGTGTGCTGGTTTTGATATTATGTTGCTGCTGTTTTCTTAATGATTTTTTAGTGGTAGGTTGGATTGACTCAATAAAGGAAGCCACAGCCTTCAATTTGCAAGATCTGAGCAAGGCTGTCAAAGATAGGACATTTTGGAGGACTTTCATTCATTGGGTCGCCATGAGTCGGAAGCGACTTGACAGCACTTAACACACACACACACACATCATTTTAATTTATACTGTTGAAAGCTGGCCCAGAAGCAATGTGCTAAGTGGGTGGGGTATAAATATTTTAAATAAACAATAGAATAAGATTTAAGAACCCATTCTCATACCATGGGTAGAGTGAGAAAATTACACATTCCAAAGAACGTGGCAACCCTGTGTTTCCTCACCACTTCCATAACATCTAGTTTAATTGATCCTGTGTCTTCGTTGACATCATTATGTGCATTGTTGGGTGCTTGGGGAAACCCACAAGTTTTCATACGGGTTTGCTTAATGAGCAGGGTTGCCAACTGCCAGGTAGTAGCAGGAGGCCTGCTGTTTCAACTGATCTCCAGCCAATAGAGATCAGTTCCCCTGGAGAAAATGGCTGTTTTGGCCATTGGACTCTATGGCTTTGAAGTCCCTCCCCTTCCCAAACCCCACCCTCCTCAGGCTCTGCCCCCCAAAACCTCCCGCCGGTGGTGAAGAGGGATCTGGCTGCTCTATTAATGAGCTGCAGAGTACCCCAAGACACTTCAGGTTAGGAAAATGGCATAGAGAGGATGCTGAAGCCCCTTCTTCATGCTCCCCACAGTTGCATTCCAAATCAGACACTACACGCATGGCAGCTGAGGAACTCACATGTGGGTGTTATCAGCCCTAAGTCCAGTAGCAGCTATCTTGCTTGAGCTTGCTTACTTACGATAAGCATGATTACAATCAGGCTGCTAGTCTCATTGACTTCAACTGGCTTAGGACAAATGTACTAGATGAAATAAATACGTGAAATGCCTACTGAAATCAAAGCAGATGTTGATGTGGAACACTATTAGAGAACACATTTTACAATGTTATGGGCCTATCTTGTTTCCTCAATATCTGAGGCTGAAAATGTCCTCTCAGGTTCATTTTATTTCCCCACATACAAACCATGCTATGAAAGATCTTCGTCTGATACAGCTATGGTTTATGTAACCATGATCACATTCCGTTCCATTAATTAACATGGGACATTTAATCCAGATTTCAAGAACCCTCAATTGACTCCAGGAGCAGGAAGAACTGGAAGTGTGGGCTTGCATAAATGCATGAGAGAAACCAAGGATTACACCCCTCCTGCATCAAAACACTACTCTAATCAAGGTTAATATTCCAATTCAGTATAATCTACTATAAACAATTAGAGATTCAGTTGAGCGTTGTCATATAACTACACAAGTCTCTATAGTTTTTGTCCAAGTCTTCGGGTATTATGCCCAGTAACATAGTCTCTGGGTCTAGAGGAAAGCTGAATTTTAACACCTTCTGCATCTCTTGGTGGATTCCTATCCAGAATCTCTTAACTTTTTTGCAGGACCACCAGGTATGAAAATAAGTTTTATCAGTATCTTTGCACTTCCAAAAGCGACTTTTGTATTCATCTTTTTTATATCCATTGGGGTCAGATAAAACCGAAGAAAAGAATTTGAAACGGTCCATATCTAGAAAGATCGTCTGTGCATGTGTCTAGACTTGGAAAGCGACTTCCTTGAAGTGGACCAATGAACTGAAACTGACATGGACTTTTGTTCAACTGGGATCTTAACAGTTCACCAGCACCTATGTGTGGAGTTGTAATGTGCTGCTGGTGACTGTATTGTGACAAAATATTCTGATCCTGTGGAATAGTTGATATAGTTATATGTGTTTGACTGGATCCTTTCTACATGTACTTACTGTATACATCCTTTGTATTTTGAATATTTGTGACAAACTATATGTGATATTTTGTTTATAATCTGATTACGTTTGTTGTGTGGCATTTTTTTATCCTATACTGATTTTGGCTTGTATTATCCTTTGGTATAGAGGTGTGATTTATTTCAGAATCTCCAGGTCAGACCTGGAGATCTTCTTGAATTACACCTATCTCTAGACTACAGTGATCAGTTCCCCTAGAAAAAATGGCTGCTTTGGAGGGTGGACCCTATGTAGGGTTGCCCACCTTCAGGTGATGGCTGGACATCTCCTGGGATTACAACTGATCTCCAGATGACAGAGATCAGTTAGCTTGGAGAAATGGCCGTTTTGGAAGGTGGACTCTATGGCCTTATATCCCATTGAAGTCCCTCCCCTCCTCAAATCCTCATGCTCCACCCACAAAATCTCCAGGTATTTCCCAACCTGGAGCTGGCCACCTTAACTCTATGGCATTATACCCCACTGAGGCCACTCCCCTCCCCAAACCCTGCCCATCCCAGGATCCATCCCAAAATCTCCAGGAATTTCCCAAAAATGGATTTCCCAACCCTATAATAGTAGGGATAATGCAGAACCTTTTGAGGGCAAATTTAATGAATATATACATTCAAAAGGTGCTACTGCATGACAACAAAATGCATCCATTTTTCAAACCCTGCTTGAAAATTCATAGAAATGTGTTTTGCCATGTTTACAAATTTGCATAATTAGATTTCAGTTTTGGGGGATGCAGAACTTGAATTTGTGTTTTTCCATAGAAAACTAGCTGTAATAATGTGAAATGAAATCAATAGTTATGGGACTTTATTATCTTCTTTTTGCAATCCCTTTGTAAGTACAATTGTATTTTTAGTGTATATTAGACAGAAATGGTAAAACTCAGTGTATTATTTCTACACTATATTGTTTTTCGATAAATAACAGGGACTTCTTTACATTTTGTTTTAAGATAAGCATGACAACTTTGATTCGCGTACATAGTACATTTTTAGCAATGTCACCGAAATGGCTTGACAGCGTCCAACAAATGTTGAGAAACCCCAGTAAAACCTTGTTGGCTTTATAATCTGATCATTAATTCTACACAAACAGCAATACAATCTATACAGTGCTATCATCGTCTTTTTTTTTTTTAAGCGGCAGAAGTCAAAGGTTAATTGTCCACATTTACTACACAGTTCAGAGTGACCCTGTACAAGACATTTAACCTAAGAACTGTTTGAACTTTATAGTCTGAAATGTTATACTATTTGTCGGAATTACTGTTTAATTGACCCCTTGAGAGTATTATACACTGTTCATTGATTAGGTCCTCAATAGATTTTTTGTGAAGTGATTAATTCTACAGTTCGGTTGTCTAGCTGCACTCTGTATTTTCTCTCTCCCTGCCCTCCCCCCCAACGTTTACAGTGAGATCAGTAAAGTTGCCAGCTCTGGGTTAGGAAATACCTGGAGATTTTTGGGGCAAAGCCTGGGGAGGGGGGGTTTAGGGAGGGGGGGGACTTCAATGTCATAGAGTCCAATTGCCAAAGAGGCCATTTTCTCCAGGTGAACTGATCTCTACCGAGTGGAGATGAGTTGTAATAGCAGGAGATCTCCAGCTAGTACCTGGAGGTTGGCAACCCTAAAGATCAGCTATGCCGAGCCAAGTAACAGAGCACAGAAAAAAGCACAGAAACGTGAATGATTCTGAATGACTAGTCCTCCATCTACCACTAACCATCTTAGCATTAGATTGTAGCAAAAAAGTGACACAATCTGACCAGAATATTAGGATCTTAAGACTGGTTCACATGCAAAGTTTTCTTTTACACCTGACTATTCTCAAGTCCTGTACACTTGAACACGTGAACACATGTAGCTGCCTTATACTGAATCAGACCCTTGGTCCATCAGAGTCAGTATTGTCTACTCAGACAGCGGTTCTCCAGGGTCTCAGGCGGAGGTCTTTCACATCACCTACTTGCCTAGATGCTTTAACTGGAGATGCCGGGGATTGAGCCTGGGACCTTCTGCATGCCAAGCAGAGGCTTTACCACTGAGCCATGGCCCCTCCCCAGGAAACACATGTATATCCTGCATGTATATGGTTGCCAGCTCTGGGATGGGAAGTACCTGGAGATTTGAAGGGTATAGCCTGGGGAGGGCAGGGTTTGGGGACAGGAGTGACCTCAGCAATGTATAATGCCATAGAGTCCATCCTCCAAAGCAGCCATTTGCTCCAGGGGAACTGATCTTGGTCGCCTGGAGATCAATTGTAATAGCAGGAGATCTCCAGGTGCCATCTGGAGGTTGGCAGCTCTATGCATGTTTGTAAGAAAGAGCCAACATGTATTAAGTTTGCAATTGAAAAAGGAGAGGAGTAGCTGGATAAGTGTGCAGTTTCGATCACACGTTCTGCTGTACATGCATTGAATATAACATGAGCATTATGCAACACGTGTATAAAGAAAAATACAGTACACTGTACTGTATGTGTGTTCACTGTAACTTGTGAACAGGGCTTCAGTCATGAACTCATGTCAAAACTAAATATGAACAGGCAATTATGGATACAGTCAGCAGTTCTTGTATTTCTGGAAACATGTTTTCTAGCATTCACAATTTATTTCTGGTTGTATCTACAGCCCTGTTCAGTCTGTACCTTTTAGCAGACAAGGAAACATAGAAATGTAGAGTTGGAAGGGACTTGAAGGATCATCTAGCCCAGTCCTCTGCACAACACAGGATATTACCTTCCCCCCCCCCACTCCCCCAGTGACCCCGTGCTTTATGCCCAGAGGAAGGCAAAATACCTCAAGGATCTCTGGCCAATCTGGCCTGGAGGAAAATTCCTTCCTGACCCCAAAGTGGCAATCGGCATTACCCTGGGCATGTAAAAAAGGGCCATGAGAGCTGAACACTGACTCATAAGAACATAAGAAAGGCCCTGCTGGATCAGACCAAGGCCCATCAAGTCCAGCAGTCTGTTCCCACAGTGGCCAACCAGGTGCCTCTAGCAAGCCCACAAACAAGACGACTGCAGCAGCACCATCCTGCCTGGGTTCCACAGCACCTAAGATAACAGGCATGTGCCTCTGATAGTAGAGAGAATCCCTTCCTGCCCTCCCTCTCATGATCTGCCTAAATTCACAGAATCACCATTGCTGTCAGATGACCATCTAGCCATATGGGAGAATGTTCTACACGTAATCCTCCTGATATGCACATAGGGTTGCCATCTCTGGGTTGGGAAATTCCTGTAGATTTGGAGGTAGAGCCTGGGGAGGACAGAGTTTGGGGAGGGGAAGGGCCTCAGCAGGAATGCGATGCCATAGAGTTACCCTCCAAAGCAGCCACTTTCTCCAGTGAAACTGATCTCTGTCGTCTGGAGATTAGTGGTAATTTCAGGAGATCTCCTGCCTCCACCTGGAGATTGGCAACCCTGTCATTTTGTGTGGAAAAGGGCAACACATGTATTTTTAGTTTTGGTACACATAAATGGGAACCCTGGAAAATCAGAGTTCTGGTACACATATACTAAGGTAGAAAATGTGTCCATATCATGAGGACTAAGTATACAGCATTCTCCCTATACGTGTGGAAAACATAATGACTGAAGTCAGCTTATGATTGTTCCAGTTAACTCCTTATGTTATCTTTGCCAATGTATCCAATAACATGTGTACCCTCCAGTAAGCACTAAATAAAATATAGTTTTTAAAAAAGGTAAAGGTCCCCTGTGCAAGCACCAGGTCATTCCTGACCCATGGGGTGACGTCACATCCTGAAGTTTCCTAGGCAGACTTGGTTTACGGGGTGGTTTGCCAGTGCCTTCCCCAGTCATATTCCCTTTACCCCCAGCAAGCTGGGCACTCATTTTACCGACCTCGGAAGGATGGAAGGCTGAGTCAACTTTGAGCCGGCTACCTGAAACCGACTTCCGTCGAGATCGAACTCAGATCGTGAGCAGAGCTTTGGACTGCAGTACTGCTGTTTACCACTCTGCGCCACAGGGGATAGATAGATAGATAGATAGATAGATAGATAGATAGATAGATAGATAGATAGATAGATAGATAGATAGATAGATAGATAGACAGACAGACAGACATATAGTTATAGTTATAGTTTTATATATATATATAGTTATATATATATATATAGTTATATATATATAGTTATAGTTATAGTTATATATAGTGTTTTATATATATATATATAGTTATAGTTATATATAGTTATAGTGATAGTTATATAATTATATGAAGGAAATTGAAGGAAAGCAAACAATGAACAGATATTTACCTTATACCAAGAGATTTCCTTGTATGTGACCTGTGGATCCTGAACAACTTGACAAGGGAGCGATGCATCCTCATTGCACACTGCTACAACCTCTGTTGCGGCATCAGCAATCCCATAAATCCAGACTGCAAGACATAAATCCACCAGAAGAATAATTCAAAACAACAAACTAACAGATGGAACTGCAGGAGGAGAAGCGATAGTTGACAATTTACCTTGAGTTAGAAAGAGAAGCTGATGGCAATGTATCGAACGCCTGAGCATGTTGCACTTGTGACTCAGATTTGCTTTTTTCAGGAGAAACTAAATGACAGAAGTGAAAGCGGCTGATGCATGTTGCTCTTTATAACATAGGAAACAGATTGTTTGGGGTTTCCCAGCTGAAGGTCCCTAGCTGCAGGGGAAAGTCCCACAGGCTTTCCTTAGTTCTCTCTTGAATGACAATTGATCGTCATCAGGCAGGAAAAAGGCTTGTAGCCTGATCACAAGGGGGTAACCATACTATTGGATCCAGGGCATGGGAGACAGAAGAGGGGGCAGTTTTCTTCTTCACCCACAGCAGAGGGAAGATCCAACGTTACAATTCAAATGAGAGGTCAGCGTGGCATGTAGGTGGCATTGGACTTGGAAAGAAGGGAGAGAGAAGCGACACAAAGAAAAAGATGAATAGGATGCAAAGAGACGCGGAGTGAAAAAAGAGGGATTAGTTGACAGATGGGATATATTCCCTATTCCTGCACATGAAGCCTGCTGAGTGACCTTGGGCCAGTCACGGTTCTCTCAGAACTCTCTCAGCCCAATGTGGAGGCAGGCAATGGCAAACCACCTCAGAACGTCTCTTGCCTTGAAAACCCTACAGGGGTGGCCATCAGTCAGCTGTGACTTGACAGTCGCACAAACACACACTTGACAGATGAAGGTGCAGAAAAAGTGAGTTGAAGAAGGAGGAGGGAGGTATCTTGTAAAGAAGGATACAGAGAGATCTGTAGTAGGGGTGTAGCAGACTTCTGAGTGCAACCTGTAATGTGGATCACTATTATTTCCTATTGTAAAAGCAGGATTTGACGTTGAGAAAAGGAAGATTTGCATGGTGTCACATAGTGATTGATGGTGATGTGTGATGGCTCAGGTAGAACTTGTAACATGCTTTCTATGTGTCTCAAGCCATTCTGTCTTTCAACATTGCTGTTTTTTCTTCACCCCCCTCTTCTTTGCCTTTAGAGATGCTGGATGGTTGCAAGTGCACCACTGTATGGAGAAAAGCTTCATCTGCTGACTTCTGCAGATCACACTGATGTTCAACTTGGGAAACCTCAGTTGGTCCAAAATGCTGCACCCAGGCTATTGTCAGAGGTTGATTATAGGAATCATATTACCTCTGTGCTGAAAGATCTGCACTAGCTACACCTCTATTTCCAGGTACAACTCAAAGTGCTGGTTCTTACTTTTAAGGACCATCTCCTCCTGTATAATCCAGCCTGCCATAAGAACTGCTTCTCATGCCTTGCTCTCTACACCCACACCAGTGTGGTGTAGGGGTTAAGAGCAGCGGTTTGGAGCGGTGGACTCTGATCTAGAGAACCGGGTTTGATTCCCCTCTTTTCCACATGAGCAGCGGAGGCTAATCTGCTGAACTGGATTTGTTTCCCTGCTCCTACACACGAAGCCAGCTGGGTGGCCTTGGGCTAGTCATACTCTCTCAGCCCCACCTACCTCACAGGGTGTCTGTTGTGGGGAGAGGAAGGGAAGATGATTGTAAGCTGGCTTGATTCTGCCTTAAGTGGTAGAGAAAGTCAGCATATAAAAACCAACTCTCCTTCTTCTTCAGAGGTGAGGCAGATGACAACTAGTGACACAGCATTTCCTGTGCTGGCCCCTCACCTTTGCAATGCTCTTCCCTTCAGGCTTGCCTGGTGTCTGCTTTACTGTCCTTTAGGTGCCAGGCCAAAACACCTCAGGCTTTTAATCTTTCCAACTTTTAAAATGTCTGCTTCTGGTCTAAGGCTGTTACCGCACTAGGTATCCCCAGCGATGTATCAAGAGTTTGGAAATGTCATAAAAAATTCTGTTCGCACTTTCAGTGTATTCCCACCCATGTATTAAGAGTTTGAAACTGTTATAAAAAATAGTGTTCGCGCTTTGTTTGGCCCCTTTAGCTGAGAAGACATCTTCCAACCATTTTTTAGCTGTGGCATCCAAAAACCCTTTTAAAGCGATGTTTTTTATAACATTTTCAAACTCTTAATACATCGCTGGGAATACCTAGTGGGGTAACAGCCAAAGAACTGTTTTATAGATAGTTTTATGCTGTCCTGACCTTGCTTTAATGGCCTGTTGGGTTTTTTAATTGATAGCAGATCACTGTAATTGTTAGTGGCGGGTCTACGACTGTAACAATAAACTAAACTAAACAGTGGCTTCAAGCAGGTTTCTGATGAGACACCACAGAAATCTCCTGAATAAATAAAGGCACAGTGTAATCTGAGGTTTTTGTTTTGTTACCATTCAAACCTCCTTAGACTATCAAAGGTGAAAAAGTGCAGAGATAATGTTAACATGCCATATTATAACCTGCGGAAGCCAGTGTGATGTAGTGGTTAGATCGGACTAGGGTTTGTGAGACCCAGGCTCAAATCCCCACTCTGCCACGGAAGCTTGCTGGGTGACTTTGGGGCACTCTCTCAGTCTAACCTACCTCACAGGGTTGTTGTGAGTGAGGTTGTCAACAGGCCTGGAGAAAGACGCCCTGAATAGAGGCTTAACGTGTGGAAATCGGCTGCTGAAGCTTTTAATGGCATGGAGGTAAATAGGTAAAGGTCCCCTGTGCAAGCACTGGGTCATTCCTGACCCATGGGGTGACGTCACATCCTGAAATTTTCTAGGCAGACTTTGTTTATGGGGTGGTTTGCCAGTGCCTTCCCCAGTCATCTTCCCTTTACCCCCAGCAAACTGGGTATTCATTTTACCGACCTTGGAAGGATGGAAGTCAACCTTGAGCCGGCTACCTGAAACCAACTTCCGTCGGGATCGAACTCAGGTCGTGAGCAGAGCTTTGGACTCCAGCACTGCAGCTTACCACTCTGCTCCGCGGGGCTCTTATGGAGGTAAATAGCATCCCATTAAATGTCTATTAAAAGGACAGGACTTCTTTTCTTCAAGCAGTTGGCAGACTTACATGAAGATAACATGAAGGAGGGGTTCCCATTGTGGAGAAAAACTAATGTCTTAAATAAGTAATGTCTTACTTGATTAATCGATTAATTAATGTCTTCATTAATTAAAGGGAGAAGTAATTAATAGGAAGTGCTCACAACCTTGCCAGCTAGAAATTGGAGCTGGTATCCAAGGCTTAGGGAGGGAAGGCAGTATGGTGTAGCCTGATCTCATGAGCTCTTGGAAGCTAAGCAGACTTGGTACTTGGATGGGAGACCTCCAAGAAAGATTCTGCAAAGGAAACCACCTCTGCTTAGTCACTTGCTTTGAAAACCCCTCGCTGGGGTCACAAGTCAGCTGGGACTTGACAGCACTTTACACACATACATCCAAGGCTTGTGAAAACTTTGTGTCGTAATCAACATAATTTATTCTTGCTGGGGGCTTAATATGTACATTGCCCCTTCCTGTTCTTCAAAAAGTCGGCTGTGACTTGACGGCACTTTACACACACACACATTCCCTCTTGGAATAAAGTGCAAACTGCCTGCAATATCATCAGGGCAGCCAACAATACAAGAAACAGAAAGTGAAAACTCATTTGTTTTGTATGAATGAGCTCAAGTTGAAGTTTCCACAACAGGACTTTCCCCCTTTGGTTAATGTTTAGACTGTGCTTTTCAGATCTGACTACCAAACCCACCTAAACATAAGGGCAGCTTTAAACCTTAATCCATCTGAAGATCTACATTAAGTTCTACTGAAAGCAGGACCATCACAATTCACTTGTGATGTTGGTCTCAACCAGTCATCGTATGCCATTTTAGCTGGATCACGGCTATTGATTTTTATGTTCATGAGAAAATGTGAAGGTTTAGCACTGCTCAATTAATCACGGGCCCGCTAGATCTTTTATCGTGTTTGATTAATGGCTCCCCTGTGATGGCAGCATCCGCTTCACTGTGAGAGCAAGGTGACTCTAGCAAGGGCCCAGCAATAATGTGACCGTATTAATGTGCCTGGCCTGGAAACAGTTGAGCAGAGCTCCAGCTGAGCAGAGCAGAACCCACTCGGGTGGGCAGGCGGCAGTTTAACATGGCTGTTGCTGCAACATGGGTGTGACCTGATTGGTTTTAAATAAGGCCTCTGGGCCTGACCCAAGAGAACAATGTTGCCAATACATGAAAACATACATGAGATCCAAGAATCCCTGGATGTGGTATGAGAATTCAGGAGTGGTCAGTGCAGCAGTCATTTTAGTGGCAACTGTTTTAAGAGGATAGCAGTGTAGCAGTTCCAACTAAAACAGAGGGGGGGAGAGTATGCAGTAGATATGGCAAAAAATAATTGTAGCAATTGCCCAGTTCAGGAGGATTTGCTGTTTATCCCCCCCCCCCTTACTTGTAGCAGCACAGTGTGGGACAGGACACAATTTCTGAGTAAACACCAAGACGTTCGTGGCTCATGTATGAGGCTTCATACCAAAATATCATAACTACTAACCAGACATACAGAATACATGCTAATTTAGCTGTCCTTTCAGATACACACAATGGAATCGAGGCAATTTCTTGCTGGCAAGAAATTCCATTCTTTGGTAAATGTGCTGGACTGGAACGGTTGCTGAACGGCGTGAAAAGGGCCCAGCCCAAAATAACTGTGTTGGTTCAGTAATTCTGTGGTGCTCGATTTCCCATGGACAAAGAAATAGAATACCACAAACTATAAATAATCAAATGCATTCTTGAAGGCCATGCTTTGAACACGCTAATATGGGTCATTAACATAATTTCAGTGTACTGTGAGCCTTTTCTAAATGGATACATAGCTTAAAGTCATATATAAATATATATATCACAGTCAGAGAATTAGGACTATAACGTATAACTAGGGTTGCCAACCTCCAGGTGAGGCCTGGAGATCTGGAATTACAACTGATCTCCAGACTACAGAGGTAATTTCCCCTGGAGAAAATGGCTTCTTTGAGAGGGGACTGTATGGCATTATACATCTGTCAGCATTGCTGATTCTGTGAACTTAGGCAGTTCATGAGAGGGAGGGCAGGAAGGGTTGCGTCAGTGTTTGGCTCTTGTGGCCCTTTCTTGCATGCCCAGGGTAGTGCCGATCACCACTTTGGGGTCAGGAAGCAATTTTACTCCCGGCCAAATTGGCCAGGAATCCTGGAGGGTTTTTTCCCCCCCCATCTTCTGGACATGGAGTAGGAGTCACTGGGGGTGAGGGGGGAAGTAGTTGTGAAATTCCTGCATCGTGCGGGGAGTTGGACTAGATGACACTGGTGGTCCCTTTCAAGTCTATGATTTTATGATTCCATTGAGGTTCTGCCAAACCCCTAACCCCACCCTCCCCAGGCTCCATCCCCAAATCTCCAGAAATTTCCAACCTGGAGTTGTTAGACGCGAACCATAACATAATTTTTTAAAATGGAACACTTCCGTTAAAGGTTGTGGTAAAAAGTAATCTTCTGGTGGGTCACCTGAAGAATAATAATGTAGGCACCAAACAAGCCTTAAGAGGGTGGCCATTCTAAATGCAAGGTGCCACCACCTTGTCTGTGGTCGGTGCGACCCTCATCTCTGCAGGAGCACAGAGCGTAGTGATTGGAGTATAAGCTTAATTGGTGGTCTGGACACTACAGTAGAGGCGGCGACCCTACAGTAGTCTTGCCAACTGCCTGCCCACCGCCACCCTCGCCTGTCCACTGCCTCTGATGGTTGTGGCACCAAGCCATTTAGGGCCTTAAAGATAAGAACCAGCATCTTGAATAGTTCCCAGAAACTTCCAGTTGATGCTCTAGGGTGGTGCTGAGGCTAATCAGCAGGCCAGGGGACACACATAAAAGAGGCTCCAGAATCAGGTCAAAGAGGAACAAATGAGACGTTGAGCCTGTGGGGGTCACCGCACTTTGTATTCCCAGCGATGTATTAAGAGTTTGAAAATGTTATTAAAAACATCGCTTTAAAAGGGTTTTTGGATACCACGGCTTATAAATGGTTGGAAGACGTCTTCACAGCTAAAGGGGCCAAACAAAGTGCGAACAGTTATTTTTTATAATGTTTTCAAACCCTTAATACATCGGTGGGAATACATAGAAAGTGTGAACAGTATTTTTTATAACATTTTCAAACTCTTAATACATCGCTGGGAATACAAGTGCAGTAACCCCCGATGTTCAGCAGAGGCAACAATGCTCCTGGGGAAACAAAGGAAGACCACGGTGCAGTAACCATATCCCCCTTTCTTTGCTTATTTTGAGGTATGGGGAGACCTCAGGTAAGTGGGATGTGACGGCTGAGGGCAAGGACATGGGGCCAAAAAGGGGGGAACCTCACAAACTTTTAAAAATTATAGTAAGGAAATCCAAGTCTCTGTTTAAGCCAGGATGTACGTATAGTTTCTTGATGAGTTCTAATTCAGCTGATGAGTTCTAATTCAGCTGATGAGTTCTAATTCAGCCCTTTCACATTGCATATTCTCTGTAGAACAGTGACTTTCAAATTTGCAGCGATACATGCAGGCATATTTAAAAAAATTAAGGTTACTTTTTTTTAAGGTTACTTTTTTTGGCAGATTTGTATTCATTGGTTCTGTCATGTCGAGACCAACATGTTTGTCCAATGCAGATATTAGAAGGACGTTGTTGGCACATGAAGGCATATATTAAATTGGATGATGTTCCAGTGGCTGAGTCCAAGATGGTGTAGAAGGTGTCTGACCTACTTGTAACGCATAACCTGAGAGAGAGAGAGGTTTAGAGGGTGGCTGTGTGAGTGGAGAAGGGGCATCACAGAAGGGTTTAACAGAAAGTTTTATTCTTCTATCTTTCTTATGGCCCCTGCTCTACTTTCTCCTCCATATTTCCTTTTTCCTCCCCCTCTCTTTTTCACCTTTCAGTCTAGGGTAGGGTTGCCAACCTCCAGGTACTAGCTGGAGATCTCCTGCTATTACAACTGATCTCCAGCCGATAGAGACCCATTCACCTGGAGAAAATGGCCGCTTTGGCAATTGGATTCTATAGCATTGAAGTCCCTCCCCTCCCAAACCACGCCCTCCTCAAGCTCCACCCCAAAACCTCATGCCGGTGGTGAAGATGGACCTGGCAACCTTAGTCTAGAGGGGTCTATTCTGCCCAGCAACAGAGTATGGTCTCCCTAATGGGAGAAACTTTTAAACATCAACTAGGAAATAAACTACAGCTATTAAAATACAAATAACATAGATGTTATCAGGCCCTGTAATAGCAGTACCTGAGAGTATGCGGGGACAAAGTTGGCATCTAGGTTAGTTGCAGTGTTTGGTTCCTGGATTTATACCTCTGTTGGGGGTTCCATTGTTGCAGGTAAGAAGCTGATTTAAGTTGTTGAAATAGCCTGGCTACTACATTTTGAACCGAATTTCCAGACCATTTTCAAAAGCAGCCCCACATTGAATACACTACAATAAATTTAACCTGGTTGTGAGGTTTACTTTATCTTTATTCTTTATCTACTTGCTCTTCTTTAGGCGTGTCAGATAGTGAAAGGTAGCTAAACATTTCATAGCATGTAAGCACCGTCACAGAAAATGTACTGGATATAGTAGTGCCAGAGATCAGCCTGTCTACCATAGGAAAGACTAACGCATGAAAATTAGGAACTCTGGTATAAAATGTCAAACCCAATGATGTTCTTTCTTTCTGAATAACTGAGAAATGATACATATGATGTGGAAGTTGTAAAGGAGAAGTACTGACTGTTGAGTAGGTGATTTCAGAAACAGACTGTGTGTTGGTGGATTAAGAATTATTTGAAAATGAGAAATGAGTACTATACAACTTTTCTTTCTTAGACTTGCCAAAACATATTATAAGAACTGGGTTGAAGAAATAAAGAACCTTACATCAAGCCACTATTGTGGAAAAGAGCTACCATTCATCTCACAGATATCATTCTTCCAAAATAACAAGAGTACATGTTTCATACATTCTGGTGGCATGATAAAATACTCTTAACTCTTTACTAGGCAAAAGATGTGTGTTTGTTTTTAATCTTTCACGATTCTGTCCCAATTTAGGTTAAATGAGTTGTTCTTTCCCAAACCAGCTCTAGGTGGCAACAGTACTCTGTATAGTCTTATAATACAAGCAAAGGTTTTTTAAAACAAAAATTGTGTGCAGGTACACGAACAAAAGCTAACAGAACTTTCCAGGAAACATTTTTGCTATGCAAGAAGAGCAAAGCCAGAAGTTCTGCACAGCAATCACTAGATTCTGTCTGTTTCCTAAGGTAATAAAAATATAACCTGCGCTGGGAAATGGCCAGAGGGAGTATGACTCTGTTGATTCTTCTGGACCTCTTAGCAGCTTTTGATACCATTGATCACAGTATCCTTCTGCACAGCCTCTCAGGGTCTGGACCATTTTACCGTGCTTTTGCTCGTACTTGAATGGTCGTTTCAGAAGGTGGTGCTGAGGAACTGTGGCTCATCTAGGGTTGCCAACCTCCAGGTGGTTAGTAAACCATGAAATAGCAGAAAATATGCAAAGTTTTATACTGCAATCTTTTTAGTTAGATATATGTTTCACAAATATTCACATTATATTAAAGTTCATATATGAATTTGTACAATCACAATATATCAATTGACAATCACAAATTGTACAAATATCTCGCTTTGACTTGCATCTTGGAGATGTGAAGGTAGTCCCAGTGGCAAGGGTTTCTGGCAATGAGGTAGTCTTTTCTTCTTGCCACAGTCTTTTAGTTAGCAGGCTAACTTCATATTTGTTCAACCTCCAGATGGTGGCAGAAGATCTCCTGCTATTACAACCAAAAGCGCATTAAAGAGCTTGATTATAACAGCACTATTCATGCTCGCCGTGTTTGTTCATCCCAGTTCTTCGGAATACCACCACCACGTGGTTTGCCTGCCTATACTTATTATTTGACAACTCGTCTTTCTAGAGCCCTCTGTTTAGCTAGACTGAATGCTAACCCCTCTATGGCTGGATGTGAGGGCAATCTGGCTGTGACATCTGTCACCCCATTGATCACCAGGGTTGATTTGGCTGATCTGGCTGGCTAGGGGGGTGTCCCCTACCTCCCTCACCGCTCCATGTGCATCCCTCCCGAAGCTGCCAGCTCGGTGGAAGAGGACCCCTCTGGTTATGCAGGGCAGAATTTTGAATATAGCATACCCAGACAGGACCTGTCCTTGCTCTTCTGGCTCTATCGATTCATTAGCTCATGCCCTCTTGGAATGCCGCTTTTATGAGGAACTTCGATCACATTATATCTCTCCCCTTTTAACATATAAATTTACTGCCTCTGTGTCTGACATAACGCCTTTTTTACTAAGTGACAAGGATCCCAAGGCTACATTGTCAGTGGCAAGATTTATATCCCTCAAACATTAGCTATATGCTGTTCAAGATCAATGGATCAAGGAGCTTCTAAGGGATAAAGGAAGGAAAGGAAAGGATGCTATTGCAACTGATCTCCAGCCAATAGAGATCAGTTTGCCTGGAGAAAATGGCCGCTTTAGCAATAGGACTCTATGGCATTGAAGTCCCTCCCCTCTCAAACCCCGCCCTCCTCAGGCTCCTCCCAAAAAAACTCCTGCTGATGGCGAAGAGGGACCTGGCAACCCTAGGCTCATCCCCTTGGCCACTGGCCTATGGGGTCTCATAGGGTTTCAGCTTGTCTCCCATGTTTTTCTACATCTACATGAAACTGCTGGGTGTGGTCATCTGGAGATTTGGGCTGGGTTGTCACCAGTATATGGATGACGCTCAGCTCTACCTCACGCTTCCAGTGGATCTGAGGGAGGCTGTGGAAACCTTGAACAGATGTCTAGAAGCATTTTGGAGATGGATGAGGGTCAATTAATTGAAACTTAATCCCTCCAAAAGGAGGTTTGGTGGTGGCTGAAAGGACTCACCTGGGATTTGAAGTGTCTGCTCTTCTGGATGAGATAGCATCCTCCCTAAAAGAGCAGGTTCACAGTCTGGGGGTGCTGCTGGACTTGGGCCTGCTGTTGAATAAACAGGTATTAGCGGTGGCCAGGGGTGCCTTTCACCAGCTTTGGCAGGTGAGCCAGGTGCTGCCTTTGCTGCTTAGGAAAGATTTTGCCACTATAGTGAATGCCCTGGTAAAGTCTAGATTAGATTACTGCATCCACTCTATGTGGGGCTGCCATTGAAAAGTGTGTAGAAACTACAGCTAGTTCAGAATGCTGCAGTGAGAATGCTTTCTGGAGTGGGTTGTAGTGACCATATCACTCCAGTCTTGTTCTGTCTGCACTGGCTTCCAACTTGTTTCTGGGCCTAATTCAGAGGTCTTGGCAGTGCCAGATGTAGATGGCTATTCCACTTGTGAAGCCCCTCCCAAAAGCAAAATCATCCAAAAGTTCATCAAAATTTGTTTGTCTAAGTTTGTCACTTCCAATGCACAGAACGCTCAGTGTGGACAACCTCTCTTGAGACATTGTGGCCCTTGATTCATTTTTTATTATTTTGAGGCTTGAAAAAGACCTCTCTCCCAAGCAGTTAGTGAACATGAAGCTAAGAAATAGATGCAAGATTGCTTCCACATTAGTAAAGGCCATCTGAATTTTGTCCTTGTATATAATTTGATAAAGGTCTGTGTGAGACAGTGACTGCTCTTCTGTAGGCCGATGGCTTTGTCTCACCTATAGATGAAAGTGCAAAAATTCATCAGTAAGTTTCAGGTCAACGTCTTCTGGGTATGCTTCCATCAACAGTTCAACACCTTGCTGAATTTTTTGCTTATATGCTGTCAGATTAGCAAGAAAGGAAAACATTTGTGTAACATCACTGTTCGCAGTAGCTCTTCTTAAATTGGCTTCAAGTGCATCTAGTGCACATGATGAGGGAAGGGAGTTGCAGCCAAAAAACGGAGAAATCTGAAAGATAAATGTAAAGTTCTGCATTTAGGTAGGAAAAATCAAATGCATAATTATAGGATGGGGGAGACTTGTCTGAGCAGTAGTGTGTGTGAAAAGGATCTTGGGGTCTTAGTAGACCAAACACTGAACATGAGTCAGCAGTGTGATGTGGTAGCTAAAAAGGCAAATGGGATCTTGGGCTGTATCAACAGAAGTATAGTGTTCAGATCTTGCAAAATGATGGTATTGCTTTACTCTGCTCTGGTTAGACCTCATCTAGAGTACTGTGTTTAGTTTTGGGCACAGCAATTTAAGAAGGATGTAGACAAGCTGGAACGTGTCCTGAGGAGGGCAATGAAGATGGTGAGGTGTCCGGAGAAAGGGTTGAAGGAGCTTGGTATGGTAGCCTGGAGAGGAGACGACTGAGAGGTGATATGATAACCATCTTCAAGTATTTGTTGGTATTGCTTTACTCTGCTCTGGTTAGTCCTCACCTAGAGTATTGTGTTCAGTTTTGGGGACTGCAATTTAAGAAGGATGTAGACAAGCTGGAACACATCCAGAGGAGGGTAACAAAGATGGTGAGGGGTCTGGAGACCAAGTCCTATGAGGAAAGGTTGAAGGAGCTGGGTATGTTTAGCCTGAAGAGGAGAAGACTGAGAGGGAATATGATAACCATCTTCAAATACTTGAAGGGCTATCATATAGAGCAGGGGTGGGGAACCTTTTTCCTGCCAAGGGCCATTTGCACATTTATAACATCATTCAGGGGCCATACCAGGTGTAAATCTCCTGGTGGGGGTGGGGGGGGAGAGGCTAGTGTTGCCAGGTCTCCAGCCACCACCTGGAGGTTGGCAACCCCAGGGGAGGCCACACAGAGAAGGCCTGCAGGGCGCCCCTGCTCCCCACTCCAGGCGGGAGGGCAGCCAGCGATGGGCCCGAGCAAACAAGGCACCAGGGGGGGCGCAAACCACAGTCGATTGGCAAGGGAGGAAGGAAAACAGAAAAAGAGGAAAAGGGAGAAAGGGAGAAAGACATGGAGGGGGAGAAAGAAAGAAAAGGAGGGAGGGAAAGAAAGAAAAGGACGGAGGGAGACAAAGAAAGAGACAGAAAAAGAGGGAGAAAGAGAGGGAGAGAAAGGAGAAAGAGTGACAGAAAAAGAGGAAGAAAAGAGAGAAAAGCCTTCCCTCACACACACACACACACACACACCGGCCCCGCACCACTGGGCCCCAGTCTCCCCACTTCCCCCGCCCACACACACACACACACACACACATGGCGGCGCACAGAGCCCCACGCGACCAGACCCCCAGTCTCCATGCTCTCCCCCCCACAGAGTCCACAAAACCCTCCTCTCAAAGCCCGATCGGCTCCCACATGCATGCTCTGCTGCCGGGAGCCGCCGGCCTCTTTCCCCACCTTCCTCTCGCTGCTCAACAGCCGACAGGCAGCGAGAGGGGCTTACAATGTGCCGCGGCATTCCTGCACGCAGCGTCTGTAGGGGGCAGCCTTGGGGGAAGCATCCCTCCCCTCTCCTCTCGCCGCCCAACAGCCGACAGTTGGTGAGAGGAGGTCCAAAGGGTGCCGCAGCGCCCCTGTAAGCCGCGGCCCCAGGAACACCCTCGGAGAGGGCCGCCCTGTGCCCCGCCTCCGCAGCAGGGCCCCAGAGCTCCCGAGGGCCACAAAAAATGTCCTCAGGGGCCGCATACGGCCCCCGGGCCTGAGGTTCCCCATCCCTGATATAGAGGATGGTGCCAAGTTGTTTTCTGTTGCTTCAGAAGTTCAGACCAGAACTAATGGGTTGAAATTAAATCAAAAGAGTTTCTAAGCATTAGGAAGAATTTTCTAACAGTTAGAGTGGTTCCTCAGTGGAACAGGCTTCCTTAGGAGGTGGTAAGCTCTCCTTCCCTGGAGGTTTTTCAGAAGAGTTTAGATGGCTATCTTTCAACAATGCTGATTCTTCAATAAAAATATTTATATATATAAAAAAACACAATGCTGATTCTATTACCATAAGCAGATCATGAGAGGGAGGGCATCTTGACCATCTTCTGGGCATGGAATAGGGGTCACTGGGGGTGTGGGGGGGAGGTAGTTGTGAACCCTCCTGCATTGTGCAGGGGGTTGGACTAGATGACCCTGGTGGTCCCTTCCAACTCTATGATTCTATGAGTTCACTTTTGAGCTTCGGTATTGATGGTAGATGGCACTGAGATTGGATTTCAGACCCTGGCAGTCACTATCAAACCAAGCATTTGGATTATTGTTTTGGGACTTGATCTGTAGTTCTGAATGTTGTGTTAATAAAGCGATAAAGTTCAACATCAAGTTATCATATAAGTGTATGGCCTCCACAGAATTTTCAGTATTTATTAGAGAGGATCGTAGTTCAGTAAATGATTTTGATATGAACAAATGCTGGCCGTGCTGGGCTACAGTCTGTAGCCACCAAATTCTGGGCAAATTTACAGCATCATCAACTGTTGCCTTGTGTCTCAGAATCTAGTTCAAATAAGGCCTAATATCTATAATCAAAATTAAAGGGAAATTATCACTGTTGGTCCGCTCACCAACATGAAAGTCTACTATCTCTAAAAGAAGGAGGAGTTAAGATATAATCTATAACACTGCTACCTCTTGCAGTAGCAAATGTAAATTCTCCTGGTGAGTCCTGTTGTGACAAATTGTTTAGGATTATCCTATCAAAATGTATGCAGAATTTGGCGAATACAACACCAGCGTAATTTATATGGGAATCTTTGGAAGACCTCTCATATGAAAAAAAAAAATCTAGGTTGAGAGTCCTCGGGATCCTGTTGCAGGCTCAGAGGTTTAAGAATCCCAAAACTCCTTTATTATCACATAAGATAGTGGTACTTTGCACACTGACAGAATTATTAAGGCCAAAAGTAGCAGTGAAAGCTTTGAGAAACCTCCCGGCAGCGATTCCCGGAATTATATCCAGGGCAATATCATGCTTTAAAAGTTTGGAATGTTTTTTGTTATGCTGTGTCTTATCAGCAAGGACATTCAGAAGGACTGGCAGAAGCTTTGTACTCAGATGATTCGGCCAAAGTGGCCAAATGCCAAATAGCAGTCTTTAGAGGCAGCAACAGAGGTTAAAGTGGCTGGTTTGCCCCCCTCTTTTTTCCTTTCCTGTCAATCCAGGCCTGAATTTTGCAAAGTTCAGCCATGTAAGAGCTTTAGTGATATATGGTATGCCTGCCTATTGTTATAATGTTATAGTTTAAACTTCAGTCTCAGAGATGAGATACATTCAACATTAATATCAAGCAGTGTAATAGGTCAAGTGTAATAGATCAATAGGTTAACTTGACCTATTACACTGCTTGATGTATACACATCCTTAAGAGCCCGGCATGCAACAGAAGATGAGACATGGAAGCCACGTTCTAGTATATAAGAAATAAATAAACTTAAAGGGAGCTTCACTATACTAGAAGGGCTTATATACATTTTTTACTGTCCAGGCTAGCCTGATCTCGTCAGATCTCAGAAGCTAAGCAGGGTCAGCCTAGGTTAGTCTTTGGGTGGGAAGACCACTAAGGAATACCAGGGTTGCTGTGCAGAGGAAGGCACTGGCAAACCACCTGTTAGTCTCTTGCCATGAAAACCCCCAAAAGGGGTCGCCATAAGTCGGCTGCGACTTGACGGCACTTTACACACAAGCACACACACATGATATAATTATATTATCAGGATGTGTGCTAAATTATAACTATATTACTGACCACTGAGGAAGGCCTTCTGAGGCCGAAATGCGTCTGGTCCTTTTTTGGATCCGACTTTGGTCAATGTAAGATTGTACATCGCAGGTGTTCATGTTTGTATACATTGAATGTGAAAGTCTTGCCTACGTTAGAGGCCTTATGTTTTTAACTGGAATGTGCACCTTATTAAAATTTATATATTTGTAATTCTAGCATTTTTGCGCTCAACCTCTTCGGTTTGGAATCAGTACTCTGGTCGAGTTCCATTTGGTCCCCTCCCCTCTTTTGTTGTTGTTTTTCTAGAAATGAGCATACCAGAACAATTACATCCATCAAACTACCAGTGCTAGTGGGAGCAAGTGGGAGCAAGAAACAGAACTCAAAGCTGGCTTATTAAAACAGCAGCAGACTCCATTACTGATTAATAGGAGTCATAACCCATGACCCTGAGTAGAGAAGCCTCTGCAGTCTCTTACTCCACACAGATACATACATGTTTTAAATAAAAATTAAATCAATAAAATATTCACGCTCACGTCTTTATAATGACTGGCATAAAGTAATTAAATAACAAACTCTTACTTTATGTTAGCTAGTAAATGTTCCATATTGAACCAGTTCCTCAGTGCAGTTTAACTTCTCTCCACCCCCCCGTCCACTTCCCCACCTTTCAGACTATTTTTCTTTGATTATTTTATAATCTGCTGCCTAGTTCTTTTCTAGGACATCATGTTGCTTTGCTTGGAAGACATGTGGTAGATATTTTCCAGTCTTGCCCACATGCTCCAAAGGAATGAATATTCTGAAAACTGCAGGCACCTTTTGGCAACGGCTCAGTCACTCCACGGTGACTTGAAATGTGGCAACTTAATGGTAGCAAGCAGTAGCTGACATCTGTGACTGATGAAGCATACTTACTTGCGAAACGAACACGTATCCGGAAGTGTCGTTTTGAATGAAGTTTGAACTCTTGAGCTCTGGAATCAACTGCCAAGAACGAACTTTGCTTATATATCTTTGAGCATTCAATTCAACTATGGGATCGCCCGGAAATCTCATCCTTCAACATAACCTATAATGTTGTTTGCTTTGAATTAACTGTTGTCTGGAATTTCTGGACCTGAGGATTTATTCCATTTTTTGGGATTTCTGTTCGGACTCTCTCCGGTGAGGTAACCGGTTTTTGCAGACCCCGGTGTACGTTTTTTTCAGGTTGTTAGCCTGTATTTGAGTGTTCTATAGTTGAATAAGTTGTGATTGATGAATCACATTGAGTAAAATTGTATTTTATTACATTGAGCCTATGCTGTTATTAGTTATAACCTGTGTTGATTCAGCATAAAGTAACAATTTGTTAGACATCTGTGACAGTGGCTAAGATTTATAATGCTGCTTGATAGTTGTATGGGGTGTGTGTTCAGTCACTTCCCAGTCTGATCTGTACAATGCTGAGAGAGCAGTTCATCAGTGTAAGCAAAGGAAAAGGGGGAGGAGATGTATCAATCTTCCTGGAAGGATTTTTATCAGCTTTTGTTTGAGAGGGAAAGGAGCAAGGCAGAAGGAAACCATGTAGACTAGGTTCTAGTATATTGCTGTCAGCGGAAAATTAAACCAACATAGTTAGAGAAAACTGAAGAGAAATTATTTCTTCCCCCTACACATACACATACACACACACACATCGAGGCAGTGAAATGAGGTAAAAGGCAGACATAGGGGGTTACCGCACTTTGTATTCCCAGAAATGTATTTAGAGTTTGAAAATGTTATAAAAAACATCGCTTTAAAAGGGTTTTTGGATACCATGGCTTATAAATGGTTGGAAGACGTCTTCACAGCTCAAGGGGCCAAACAAAGTGCGAACGGTGTTTTTTATAACGTGTTCAAACTCTTAATACATCGCTGGGAGTACAAGTGCGGTAACCCCCATATAGTGAAAAGGCAGAAAAGAAATACCGGTAAAGGGAAGAAAGACACCCAAATTAGGATGGATTGGGTTAAATTATAGCCATATTACACATTTTGAATAAAATCTTGTCTTAAGAAGCATTCTGAAACCCCCCCCCCCCAAAAAAAAAACAGGAGGCTTCCCCCCACCCCACCAGTGTTGCCCCACATTTCTTGATCTTTCCATTGGAAAGGTTGAAAAAAATTCCTCAGACTTTTTCATGCCATCAATTTTGAGTGAACAAACTTGTCTTAAGAAGCATTTTGCTCATTTCCATAGACAAAATATTTTATAGGCGTTTCCCCCCCCCTGTGCCCCCCTCTATTACTCAGTTTTTCCATTGGAAAAATGGGGGGGGGATCTTCAGGAAAGATATCCTGACGCTTCTTCCTGAACTTTATGACCTTTCATATGTTTGAGAGTAATAAATTCAGTTTTTAAGAGCTGCATCTTTGCTTTAAATTCCAATTTCATTTTAAACCAGGTTACTTTAAAAGGTAACGTTTATAACTGGAACCTTTAAAATATGGTTTAAAAAAAGGTTAGATAAGTGTAATAAATGGATTGTTATTCTGACTAGGATGACGAATTGAACTTCATAACTTCTTATTTATAATGTAAGTAAATTTATGTTTTTGTAAAGCTTTGTATCCAACTTTCCATTTACTTAATAAAAATTTTAATTAGAAAAAATGAAAACAAATTTATGATTTAAAAAAATCATCACTTTTTGTCCACCCTGACCCTAACTTATTCTTGAGGTTTGTTGTAGTTTACTCAGAAACCCTGACCTTTAGGAAGGTAGAGTAAGGTTAGAAAATTTGGCATAGATTACAGGTTAGTTCCTGGTATACCTGCTTACTTGCCTATATGTCTTTGCTTCCTTACTGATAAATACATGGTAAAATGGTGTCCTCAACCCTGGACTGTGGTGCCAGTTTGCCTAACCTGCGCATGTGTGTGTGTGTGCGTGCGCGTGTGCGCTCACAGTTGTGTACACAGGTAAAAAGACAGCTTTCGTTAAGAAAACCAATTCCACCATCTTCTTTCCTTCAATTATTTTTTCATGTTGCCTAAACTCATGTCATTTCTAAATAATCCTCTCTCTAATATGCATCATGTAATATTGTTAGTGATCGTTGAGCTTTGTAAAGCCCCCACAAACACAAATGAATGCTAAGTATTCTGCTGAAAGTGATGTCAGTATTATAATGGTCCAGCTCACTGATATATTGTAAGTTAGGTAAATAATTGTACATTTCTGAGCACTAACTTAGAGTCAATCATTGACCAGATACAAAGTTTAGGGAAGCACCATAATAGCTTTTGATATCATGATATCATTGTTTTTTTCATTTGCTGAATTCTCTTGTTATCATCTGTAACATACATTAGAATCCATAAATTTGCACTAAAGGCAGGGAGGTCCCTATCATTTTATTGCACTTACAAATTAATGTTAAAATACATTCTGGGATAATTAGTTTGTATAAAGTGATCTTCAAGGGACATATATACATGTGATACACCTGCTTGAAAAGACAAAGGATGTAAGAGAGTAACAAATCATTTGTTCTCTTGTGTAAATAAAAGTGCTTACTCATCAGTAGCTGTTGCTAGAAATTGTTCTGTTGGTTGAGAAGGGGAGGGGAAAATATCTGGATAAATACTATAGCACAAGATTAACTGAATCAATGTGCAGTGATCAGTGATGAAGTCTGACATCTGGTGAATCCTGGTCAATTCGATAGGTAAGATATTTTGCCTTCTAAAATATCCAAAGTGCATACTCACAATCCCTTAATAAGGAATAGTTGCCATTAGTATGCTGTAAACAAACTGATGAACTCTGAATCATCAGTACATATTTCTAAACAAATGCTTTAGTCCATTTTAGTGGTTGTGAGTACACAACAAGTAGTCTTGTAGGTATTCTAATTTAATTACCCTAGGTGATACAAATAAACTATACAGGGAATTTAATGACAGAATAATAAAGAACATGAACTGTAAACTAGGACATTCTTTGATGAAGATCAGCCCAAGTATATATATCCTGGACAGTATTAACCCTGCTCTACCCTCATGTTATGATAATGTTTTCCAGAGTCAGAAAAAACAAAGGGATTTTTAATTTGTTCTTGAATAAATGGTATTTTGCACCAGTAGCTTTTAGTAGCAATATGGTATGTGCTGAAAAGTGGAGAAAACTGTGAATACCGGTAACTAGTACATTCTATGCATTTGTGCGTGGAGCTGACACTGTTAATCCAAGGAAGTGAGTTTGCCTTTTTTTAAAAAACTTGTTCTGGAATAAAGTTCATTAATCTTTAAGGTAGGGAGGTTCTGTGGCTCAGTGAAAGAGCCTCTGTTTGATATGCAAGAAGTCCCAGTTTCAATCCTTGGCATCTCCACTTACAGTGATCAGGCAGATGGTCAGGGGTCCTCAATGTGGTGCCTGTGGGCGCCATGGCACTGACACCTTTTCTGGTGCCTGCCATGTGTTTTTAGGAAGTGGGTGGGGTCAGGTAGGGCTTTTGCCCAGAAGGCTTCTGATCGACTATTAGAGATTTTATCTGCTGTGCAGATTTCTTAAAATGTTGCCTTGGCAGCAACTGCCACCACAGCATAAGGGTTTACACTGTGTTACTGAAGCTATGCCACGGCAATCGTTTTGTGGCTGGCTCCTCCTCCTGCAACAGCCATTTTGTGGCAGCCATTTGGTTGCGGCACCCACCATGCCATGTCAGAATTCCAGATGTGCCTGCAGGCTCAAAGAAGTTTGAGGAAACTTGCAGTAGGTGATGGGAAAGATTTCTGCCTGAAACTTTGGAGACAGCCAAGATGTTAATGGGCTCCTGTTTAACTCAGCAGGAATATATTCAAATGATTTGAATCTCTGGAGTTGGGAACCCCCTCCCAAAATGAAGCTGATAGTAGTAAAAACAGTGAAATGCACTTAACTAAGCACAAGAACGTGCCAGGTTTCAAAAGTATAACTTTCTAATTACAATTGTATTCCACTTTTGTTCCCTCATGGAATGTAAGTGGTGTATATAGGATTCTCCAAAACTATCCTGTCAGGGCAGCAGCCCGACCCATACTTGCTTATCTTTCTAGTAAGGTTACTGTATCAAGTATCTTCCAGCCATAGGAGTTTTTTTTCCCCCACGGAAACATCTCACTTCCACTATTATGCATTATTTATTGTACACCACTCTTAAGTAGGTGAGAAGAGAGGTAAACTGTCTCTAAATGAATTAAAATAACTAAAGACATACATCTCAACTTGCTTTGTACAATGAACATTTAACACTAAAAGAAAAGTACCTTTAAACATACATGCACAGAGATAAGAAGACATTTATAAACACCCACACACAAATTATATGTATCGAAATCCATAAAAACCACAAAGCCCTGTGTGCTACTATTCTGTTCTCCACTATGCAAAGTCTGACGCCTTCCTGCAGCATAAGATTTCTTTCAGCGTAAGGTAGGACATCATTCACCCCAAAATGTCCATTTTAGAGGGAGATAGCTGGCTGGAGGCAGATATAGCACACCTATATGGTGATGTACTTGACGGAGCAACAGGGAATGCATCCAATTCCAGTCATTTTAATATGTGTGACCAGGGCCGGATTTAGGTTTGATGAGGCCCTAAGCTATTGAAGGTAATGGGGCCCTTTATATGTCCAGCTGTCCTTTGTCAACAACAAATTGTCGCTGTGTTTTTGTATTGAATATATGCTATATGGTAATTTATGGACCTAATAGGTATCTAAAACCATTTGCACATAACAAAATATGTTATGCAGAATGTAGGCACCCTATACATAGAAATGAGCAAACCAGTGATATTTTAGGGAGCAGGCTAGCAGGCGGGGCCCATTACTTACATCATAGGAGCCTGTGTGTGAAGTGCCGTCAAGTCGCAGCCGACTTATGGCGACCCCTTTTGGGGGTTTTCATGGCAAGAGACTAACAGAGGTGGTTTGCCAGTGCCTTCCTCTGCACAGCAACCCTGGTCTTCCTTGGTGGTCTCCCATCCAAATACTAACCAGGGCTGACCCTGCTTAGCTTCTGAGATCTGACGAGATCAGGCTAGCCTGGGCCATCCAGGTCAGGGCCCATAGGAGCCTACACAACACAAAACCCTGTTGCTGTATTTTATTTGTTTTTTATCTTCTGTTTTGGAAATGTACATCGTTGTTGTTTTTCCTTTAAATTTTTTTTGGGGGGGGGGGGCAAGAGAGTGGGGCCCCAAGCTATAGCTTGTTTAGCTTATACGTAAATCCGTCACTGCCTATATGGTGATGTACTTGATGGAGCTCCAGGGAACGCATCCAGTTCCAGTCATTTTATTGTGTGTGACTATTATCAGATTTAGAAAAGAGCAAGAGTCCAGTAGCACCTTAAAGACGAACAAAAATATTTTCTGGCAGGGTATGAGCTTTCGTGAGCCACAGCTCACTTCTTCAGATACAGCTAGAATGTGAATCCATCTGTCTTTAAGTAGAGAGTGAATTCAGACAAGCATTAGTATGTAAATATTAACAGTATGTACATGTGAATAGCAGGAGTGATGGGATTAGGTGTGGTATGCAGAAGAGTCTGTGATGTCCAGGGGAGAGATGGGTGTGGAGAAATCAGCATTGGTAATGAGCCATGAATGCAAGGTCTTTATTCGGCCCAGGTAAATGCATTGACTTTAGTTTGAATATCAACTGTAATTCAGCAGTTTCTCTTTCCAATCTCCCTTTGAAATTCCTTTGTAAGAGAACTGCTACTCTTAAATTTGCAACAGAATGTCCTGGAAGGTTGAAATGTTCTCCCACTGGTTTTTGAATATTGTGGTTTCTGATGTCAGACTTATGTCCATTTAATCTTTGTCTAAGAGACTGGCCTGTTTGTCCAATGTAGATTGTGGAAGGGCAGAATGTAACCCTACATCAGGGGTGGGGAACCTCAGGCCCGGGGGCCGTATGTGGCCCCCAAGGACATTTTTTGTGGCCCTCGGGAGCTCCGGGCCTCGGAGGCGTGGCGCAGGGTGGCCCTCCCCGAGGGTGTTCCTGGGGCCACGGTTTACAGCCCCCTTGTAGCGCCCTTTGGACCTCCTCTCACCGACTGTCGGTCGGCGAGAGGGGAGGGGAAGGGACGCTTCCCCCAAGGCTGTCCCCTACAGCTGTGGCATGCAGGAACGCTGCGGCACATTGTAAGCCCCTCTCGCTGCCTGTTGACTGTTGAGCAGTGGGGGGGGGGGGAAGAGGCCGGCGGCTCCCGGCGGCAGAGCATGCATGCGGGAGCCGATTTGACTGGGGGGGCTTTTATGGACTTGGGGGGGGAGTGCATGGAGACTGGGGCCCGGTTGCTTGGTGCTCTGTGCACCGCTGGGTGTGTGTGTGTGGGCGGGGGAGGTGGGGTGGCTGGGGCCCGGTCACACAGGCCGGCATGCGCGGGTGTGTTTGTGTGGGGGGAGAGGCTTTTCTCTCTTTTCTTCCTCTTTTTCTGTCACTCTTCCTTTCTCTCCCTCTCTTCCTCCCTCTTTTTCTGTCTCTTTCTTTGTCTACCTCCGTCCTTTTTTTCTTTCCCTCCGTCCTTTTCTTTCTTTCTCCCCCTCTCTCCATTTCTTTCTCCCTCCTTCCCTTTTCCGCTTTCTCTGTTTTCCTTCCTCCCTTGCCAATTGACTGTGGGCTGCGCACCCCTGGCGCCTCGTTTTCTGGGGCCCACCACTGGCTGCCCTCCCACCTGGGAGGGGGGATGGGGGCACCCTGCAGGCCTTCTCTGGCTGGCCTCCCCTGGGGTTGCCAACCTCCAGGTGGTGGCTGGAGAACTGGCAACCCTAGCCTCTCCCCCCCACCGGGAGATCTACACCTGGTGTGGCCCCCGAAAGATGTTATAAATGTGCGAATGGCCCTTGGCAGGAAAAAGGTTCCTCACCCTTGCCCTACATGGACACCTGGATGGCCCAGGCTAGCCTGATCTGGTCAGATCTCAGAAGCTAAGCAGGGTCAGCCCTGGTTAGCATTTGGGTGGGAGGACCACCAAGAAATGCCACGGTTGCTGTGCAGAGGAAGGCACTGGCAAACCACCTCTGTTCGTCTCTTGCCGTGAAAACCTCCCAAAAGGGGTCGCCATAAGTCGGCTGCGACTTTTTTTATATAACATTTTTTGTTTTTAAAATTACAGTAGTTTCCATCATTCATTAAGATAATCATATGATATAAACAATATTTCTCTATTCTATATAACTAATTAATTCATGTATTTGCGTTGACGTCCCCTCTCTCCTCTTCTGTCTTTTGATAACTTAATGTCACCTCTGCATTTAATTTCTAATTCAATACAATACTTCCTATAGGAACCAGGGTGCAATTCTTAAAATCTAAATCGTTAATCTTGATAGCATTTCTACCTTAACCGGTTGAATTAAAGCAAAACAGAACCTTCAATACTTCCCGATTTAAATTCATTTTGGCAATATATCGTCCATGCCTCCCATTCTCCCACAAATCCTTTATTACCGTAAGTCGGCTGCGACTTGGCGGCCCTTCACAGCCCTCCACTTCCGCCAGAGACCCCAGTGGCTTCAGCCCGCCGTCGGGAGCGCAGCCGTCTATCTTCCCCAGCCGCTGGGCGGCGTCCGACCCAGCGAGGGTGACTTCCGGCTGGAGTCAACGCGGCTGCTCCCCAGCCAACACTCCCGCAGCAGCAGCAGCGTGGAAGCGAGTGGGCGCGGGAGGGAGACTTGGGGGGGGGGCGGGGTCCAAATGGGCCCCGCGGAAGCACAAAGAGTGAGGAGGCTGGTTTGGCGGTTGGCGAGGGCGGTTGGGAGCGCGGAGGGCTCCGGAGGGCGGCGTATCACCTTCCACGAACGGCTCCGGGCCCCTCCTCAGGGCCCGCGGGAAGCAGCCGCCGGTTTCTATAGCGACGGGACTGCTCGGAGGGGGGGGGGCAGGTAGTAGCCGCGCTTTGGCCCAGCCCCGCTCTGCCAGACGCTGGCGGTGGCCGCCGAGAGAGGAGGAGGAGGAGGGAGGAGAGCGCCGGCGGCGGAGAGGGAAGCCCCCCTCGCGCGCCCCCCTCGACCCCCCCCACCAGGTACAGTGAAGGGCGCCCGAGGCTATGTCCTTCGCCGCGTCCCTCGCCCAGCCCCTCTCCCCCCCCCCCGCTGCCCCCCGACCTGCAAGCAAGAGTCTCTTCGGGTGTCCTTTCTAGGGAAGCGACCGCTTTATGACTGCACCAGTCTGGCGGGGCTGGAGGGAGGGGGGGGGGAGCTGCGCCGCCCGAGGACAACAACAAAACAACCGGGCGGATACATAGACCGAAGCCCCTCGACGTGCCCTGTGGTCGTGGCTCAGTGGCAGAGCCTCTGCTTGGCATGCAGAAGGTCCCAGGTATCAATCCCTGGCATCTCCAGTTAAAGGGACTAGGCAAGTAGGTGATGGGAAAGACCTCTCTGAGGCCCTGGAGAGCTGCTGCCGGTCTGAGTAGACAATGCTGACTTGGATGGACCCAGGGTCTGATTCAGTGCAAGGCAAGATTCATGTGTTCATACTGACTTGGATGGACCCAGGGTCTGATTCAGTGTAAGGCAAGATTCATGTGTTCATACTGACTTGGATGGACCCAGGGTCTGATTCAGTGTAAGGCAAGATTCATGTGTTCATACTGACTTGGATGGACCCAGGGTCTGATTCAGTATAAGGCAGCTTCATGTGTTCATACTGACTTGGATGGACCCAGGGTCTGATTCAGTATAAGGCAGCTTCATGTGTTCATACCGACTTGGATGGACCCAGGGTCTGATTCAGTGTAAGGCAGCTTCATGTGTTCATACTGACTTGGATGGACCCAGGGTCTGATTCAGTGTAAGGCAAGATTCATGTGTTCATACTGACTTGGATGGACCCAGGGTCTGATTCAGTGTAAGGCAGCTTCGTGTGTTCATACTGACTTGGATGGACCCAGGGTCTGATTCAGTGCAAGGCAAGATTCATGTGTTCATACTGACTTGGATGGACCCAGGGTCTGATTCAGTGTAAGGCAGCTTCATGTGTTCATACTGACTTGGATGGACCCAGGGTCTGATTCAGTGTAAGGCAGCTTCGTGTGTTCATACCGACTTGGATGGACCCAGGGTCTGATTCAGTGTAAGGCAGCTTCATGTGTTCATACTGACTTGGATGGACCCAGGGTCTGATTCAGTATAAGGCAAGATTCATGTGTTCATACCGACTTGGATGGACCCAGGGTTTGATTCAGTGTAAGGCAGCTTCATGTGTTCATACTGACTTGGATGGACCCAGGGTCTGATTCAGTATAAGGCAAGATTCATGTGTTCATACCGACTTGGATGGACCCAGGTTCTGATTCAGTGTAAGGCAGCTTCATGTGTTCATACTGACTTGGATGGACCCAGGGTCTGATTCAGTATAAGGCAAGATTCATGTGTTCATACCGACTTGGATGGACCCAGGTTCTGATTCAGTGTAAGGCAGCTTCGTGTGTCTCTCCCGCCCGTATGAAAATGGGGAGGGATGAGATAGGAGAGGTGCCTTCTCCCCCCCCCCCCACGGTGGAAAGTGTTTGCGACAGCAATGTCAAATCGAGTAGGGAAATAGTTCACGGTGGGTCGCCGTGTTAGTCTGTCTGCAGTAGTAGAAAAGGGCAAGAGTCCGGTAGCACCTTCAAGACGAACAAAAATATTTTCTGGTAGGGTAGGAGCTTTCGTGAGCCACAGCGTGAGCTAAAAGGGCAAGAGTCCAGTAGCACCTTAAAGACTAACACAAATATTTTCTGGCAGGGTAGGAGCTTTCGTGAGCCACAGCTCACTTCTTCAGATACAGCTAGAATTTCTGAAGAAGTGAGCTGTGGCTCACGAAAGCTCCTACCCTACCAGAAAATATTCTTGTTCGTCTTTAAGGTGCTCCTGGACTCTTGCCCTTTTCTGCTACTGCAGACAGACTAACACGGCGACCCACTGAATTAAAGACAGATGGATTCACATTCTAGCTGTATCTGAAGAAGTGAGCCGTGGCTCACGAAAGCTCCCACCCTGCCAGAAAATATTCTTGTTAGTCTTTAAGGTGCTACTGGACTCTTGCCCTTTTCTACTACGAGTAGGGAAAGGTGGTTTAAGGACATTTGCCATTGGAAGTAGGGGAAAGTTTAGGTGTGTAGGGGTTGGGGTCCAAAGCTGTCGGAACAGAGCTCGCTGCCTTGTTTTTTTTTTGGGGGGGGGGACTGGAGAACCAGTGGCGAAAATGCTCTCGTTGCTTGGCATGGATGGGCACGCTCGCTTTCTTGTTCTTCTGACATGTATTGAAAAAGGCTATTGCAGGTTTGTTGGATCAAAGAAGGTCGGATATAGAAGTATAAGCTTCACTGGTTATGACTTTGGCCCTTGGACCTATGGAAATGAAGAGCACCAGTCATAAACTTCCAGCATTTAACAGCTCTGCCTGATGGAAGTCATAAGCTAATGTATCTGAAGAAGTGAGCTGTGGCTCACGAAAGCTCATACCCTACCAGAAAATATTCTTGTTCATCTTTAAGGTGCTATTGGACTCTTGCCCTTTTCTACTACTGCAGACAGACGAACACGGCGACCCACTGCGAGTAGGGAAAGGTTGTTTAAGGACATCTTGCCATTGGAAGTAGGCGAACGTTTAGGTGTTGTAGGGGTTGTGGTCCAAAACTGTCGGAACGGACCTCGTTGCCTTGTTTTGGGGGGGGGGGCGCTGGAGGATCAGTGGCGAAAATGCTCTCGTTGCTTGGCATGGATGGGCACTCTCTCTTTCTTGTTCTTCTGACGCGCATTGAAAAAGGCTACTGCAGGTTTGTTGAATCAAAGAAGGTCAGACATAGAAGTATAAGCTTTACTGGTTATGACTTTGGCCCTTGGACCTATAGAAATGAAGAGCGTCAGTCGTAAACTTCCAGCATTTAACAGCTCTGCCTGATGGAAGTCATAAGCTAATGGGTTAATTTTTTTTCTGTCCTGACATGACTTTAAAGATTTCCTGATTTCCTGATGGATTGTTTCATTTTCATTCCCCCAGCGGCAACTGGTGTGCTTCGTTTCCCCCTTTTCTGCTGGAGGATGTGTTTGTTTCTGTATTTAAAAATCCTTGCCAAGGAAGTTGGTGATTTACAATAATGGAAGGGTGGGGGGGAATAGTTTTCCCTTTAAATTCTTCTCCTGCAACTGGAAGTAGTTGGAAAGTAATTATTGATTTTGAATCAAGGAAGGCTTAAACAATATTTTTCTGGAATTAGTAGTCTTATATTGAGATTAAATGTACATACACTTTAAAAGCATTTGGGAGTTTTTATGTGAAACATTTCAGTTGTGCTTAAATTCAGTTCTTCTCTTAAAAGAAAACATCTTAAATATCTCTTATGTTAAACTAGGTGTGAAAGACTTTGCTACCTCAGAGGTTAAACATTTGGAGTTACATTTCAATGACAAAAGAGAACAGTAGAAGCTTATTTACAAGTATGCAGTATGACTCATGCGTATACTTCTTCCAGCCATCCCCTTAATATTCATTTCCAGCATTAATTTCATCTTATTCCTGTGAAAATCTGCTTAATGTTGGGTGCCATTTTCAATTAGAAAGAATTTAGTCTTTTACTGGGTGAAATCCTGAACAGCTTTGCCTTATTTTTCTCATTCATTGAGTAATATGGTATTTTCATGAGGAAGATTTCATTGAATGTGAGAAGACTTGTACTAGTTGCGTGGCAGTCTCTAAGGATGTGTGTTTTAGATATGGAATAACAGAACATTTCCCCTATTTATTGAACTGATTGGGTTATTTTTAAATGTATTTAAATTATATTTTAATGTTTTATTGGTTTTATTCTGGATTTTGTAAGCCACCCTGAGCCCGGCCTTTGGGCTGGGGAGGGCGGGATAAAATATAATAAATAAATAAACAGGATAAAAGGGGGGTTGGTAGCAAACATCAACACATGAATACTGGGTACAACTGCAATTTTCATAGTTTAAGGCAGTGAATATGCGAGTTTGCAAAAACAAAAATCTGGTAGTGTTTCATTTTCTTTGATTGCTCTGAAATTCAGCAAGCAGAAATTCAACAGCTGAAGCATTTCCACACTGCTACATTTCCATGCTGCAGTAGTGTAGCTTGCAGAATTCATGTTTGTCATCTGGCAATTAAAGGCACAGGATCACTTCCATGAAAAAGTTGACAATCTAAAACTTTCTTCAGCAATTGTTAGCAAATGCATCAGACACAACACTATGAGCACAACCCTAATCATAGCTACTGAGTACTACTCTTTCAATGATACTTATTTCACATAAGAAGGCATAGTCCTGATTTAATATGTGGCTGTGGCCTAATAGAAAATAATGCACCTTCCCTTAAATATTGTAAGAGATTAATCCTAAAATAGTGAGTGATTGATAGGGCTCTGTGCAGAGTTGGCCACTGAGAGACAGGATGATGGACTAGAGGTATCACTGGCCTGATCCAGCAGGGCTCTTATTTTCTTATGTGGAGGTGGTAAGTGCTGTCAAGTCACAGCTGACTTATGGTGACTCCCATAGGGTTTTCAAGGCAAGAGATGTTCGGACGTGGTTTGCATTGCCTGCCTCCGCATGGGCTGAGGGAGTTCTGAGAGAACTGTGAATGGCCCAAGGTCACCCAGCAGGCTTCATGTGGAGGGGTGGGGAATCGAACCCGGTTCTCCAGATTAGAATCTGCCGCTCTGAACCACTATATCACAGTGGCTGTACTATGTTCTTATACTGAGTGTAAAATACTTTTCTTTCATTGCCTGTCAAGATATCATGGAGCAATTTGCTTTGTTGAAAAGCTGTTTCCTTCTCTATGGCCTTTCTTCTGACACCTTTGTATTTGTGAAATATATGGCAACAATGACCTGTATTGGTAGCTCAGCACAGAAAGGCCAGGATGTTGCTAGACTTTTTACTGAGAGCTATGTTAAATAGAATGCATGCATCTGGTAGTGAAAAGTCAGCTGTGTATACATTGTTGTTTTTTCAGAAAGCTCTGGATCACTGTTCCCATCATGTACATGGCACAAATGAAGGAAAGTACTGGAACCTAATAAAAATCTGCTTTAAAAGCACAAAAGGAAGCCATAGTCTCATCTTCCATTTTCCAGCTTCATTCCAATCATATGCATGTTTTCTTTTTTACAACTAAATCCCACAAGTGCAACGGAGCTTCCCCAGAAGAAACTGTGATAGGGTCGCAGCCCAATATAAATGCTCCATGGGTCTCAAAAAACTGAGCTAGAGCAAGCATGATGGTAACCTAGAAATAAATCAAGGTATTCTGAAGCAGGGGTAAACAAAGGGTGGAAGAAGGTCCCTCTGCCCATCTTTTGTGTCTTCATATTTCAATCATTATATAAAAAGGACTGCCTGTATTTGTAAAATCTGGAACAAAAGAAGGCGCACCCAAAATGAACGTTAAAATGCATTTATATAAATGCAATATACATAAACTATCCAAAACAGAAAATAAAAAAGGTAAAATGTGTAAAATAAGAATATGCACCTAGATAATTAGTACAGTATGTAATTGGAAGCTGACATCCAGAATAACATATAATATGGATGATTTTACAATACTTGCCCAGACTTGAAGAATAATACTGCTTAAAATGCAAATAATGTCTATACTGTGTAATATTTTGCAGTATATAATCCCTTTTATGATCCAACTTTTCTATTATCTTGTGTAAAGGCCATTCTTTGCACTCTAGAGTCCATCCATTTGACACACAATTTGGGAGAAGGGAAGACGTAAAGCAGCTGGTAGAAATACAGTGTAATATCTCACATGCATCTTCTCAAAGACTTGGGTACCAGCCAGAAGCCGCTTCAGACACATCCAGACACATTTGCCCAATGACCCGCTAGAGACTGATTTCGTTGTTGCTATGGCTCACTAATGGGACCAAATAGTATATGTCTCAGGAAAACCTCCTGAGGCCATTACAGACATTCTGAAGTGGAGTTGCTTCTGCCTATTTATTAATTTAATGATGTAGCAATAACAAGCTATTGACATACACCTGCACCACAAGGTACTTTTCAAACAGCGCACACAGTCAGCCCAAGTGAGACTCCCTGTCTTAAAACACAAGGTTGCTCTGTTCTGAATCTATGTCTGAAACCAATTGTTCCTTGTTGAAGACCAGATGTGCTTTAAATCCACTGGCATCTCTTATTTTACAAAGATGTTCCTAATTCCAAAACATCACTCCTCCAGAACAGCCTTTCAGAAAAGTGTGCCTGTGTAGCACATCAGTTTCACAGCATGCTTCATTTTTGACCGTTTGAACTGGTAAACTCAATTTAAACAGAGAATGCAAAGAGAAGCGTTGGAAACTTATTCTGCTTTTTCTCAGGAGTCAATGTCCAAAGCTCATTGAATAGCCAGATGTTGTTTTTGATGCTTCAAAGGACTGATAAATGCTTTGGTGTCTATATGCTTAATTTGAGATTGTGGGAAATGAACAGGCAGGGGCAGCATCAGAAATAAATATTTGGAAGGCAAAAATGAGCGTATTAGATTCTAAGGGGTCAAGCACAAAACAATTCATCAGAAGAAGTTTTTCTCCCAGTATGGAGACACAGAGATGATTCATCACTTACTGAATTTCTGCCTGTTAAAGATATAGGAGCTCTGTCAAAGAAACATTTCCAAGCTTTATCAGAAATGCCTTAAGAAATGATTCAATAAAATAATCCAGGTAGTTCAAGCAGGTCCTCTCAGAGGTTCAGAGAGGCCTGGGCCACTTCAGCTTTTGAGCGCCCCCCTCCCCCAATAAAAATAAAAAAGACACATGATGCACATATAAACAAGTTGTGAAACTTATCAAATGCCAAAAAATTAACCGGGCCTCCTTTGAATTTGAGGTCCAGGCCAAATGACCCCCCCCCCCACATCAGCAAATGTCAGAATAGCAGGCCCAGTGAGAGTAGGGGGGTTCCTAGGCATAAGATTTCAAAAAGAAAAGGAGGTATTATTGAAGTGAAATACAAAAGAAGAGAATGAGGAATAAACACTCTTTAATGTGGTGGTCAGATTTCCACCTATACACAAGGTAGATCACAATATGTAGCCATGTTAATCTGTCAATAGCAGTAGAAAAGAGCAAGAGTCTAGTAGCACCTTAAAGACTAACAAAATTTCTGGCAGCTTTCATGAGCCACAGTTCACTTCTTCAGATACAGCTAGAATGATATATACTAGATACATTCTAGATACGTTCTAGCTGTATCTGAAGACGTGAGCTGTGGCTCAGGAAAGCTCATACCCCGACAGAAATTTTTTTAGTCTTTAAGGTGCTACTGGACTCTTGCTCTTTTTTATACACAAGATAAGTTACTCTAGGTGGAATATAGAGTAAAAAGATGCTAAATACCCTGTGGGCGAGGAATCAGTCTTTTTGCCTTTGGATATTTTGACCTTGATTTCAGCTAGGGTACTAGAACAAGGGTAGATTACTAAGGCACTAAGCTGAAAAGAAAGGATGGAAGCTTGAATTGCAGTTGTAGTAGGGGAGACCATTGCTGGAATGGTCAGAATGGTCATCAAGAATTTTGCTCACAAAAGGGAGTTGTGTGTGAACATGAATGATTTCAAACAGGGTCTGGGTTGGAGTTGCTTCTGATGAATTGTGCTCCAAGAGATGAAGATGATGAGAAGGCAGAGCTGGAGGTAATTGTGCCAGAGTGGTGAAGTGGTTAAGGTGTTGGACTAGAACCTGGGAAAACCAGGTTTGAATCCCCACTCACGCCATGGAAGCTTGGGTCAGTCAGACTCTCAGCCCTGACCCTGGCTAATATTTGGATGGAAGACCTCCAAGGAATACCAGGGTGATGTGGATGCAGAAAATGGCAAGCCACCTCTGAATGTCTCTTGCCTTGAAAACCTAACAGGGTCGCCATGAGTCAGCTGTGACTTGATAGCAAAACAACAATGAACTATCTATTCTTACATATAAAAGTTCTTTTCCAAACAATTTATTTGCAAATGTACAAGATGATATGTATCCCCATCTATACAACCGCTGGTGTTGCCATTCTGAGAAGCTGGTTTCATACCACTGTTCTGCCCTGAAAAATACATGTGACCCTGTCTGTAGTGATTGCAGGAGGCCAAGTGCATAATTCACATTAGGGCAACCCAAGGAATCCCCAAATAATGTGTATGTGCTTGTTTCCCAGGGGGTGGTTACTGCTGGCCCATATCTGGCAGGCAGCCCTTCATACAAATTATTCATGCTGAAGTTGGACAACTCCCATAAATTGAGTTCAGCAAACATAGGAAAATAACAGTTCACACAAAAGCCTGACTGTGGTGAGACTTCTTTCACCAGATACAAAAATAATTGGCCAAGACAACAAAGACATACACCTAAAAAGGGAAGGGTTGGCAAATGACAGGCACTCTTCTGCATCCCTGTGAAACCTTCACAAATGTGTACTAGTCCATTTCATTCTCATTGTCAGTTGCACTCTGTCCAAATGTAGCCAGTAGACTAGGTGGGCCTGGGACAAATCTTCAAAACCATGGCTGCTGCTGAGGGAAATAATGTTGGGGATAGAACCACAGGAAATGATGCTCTGTTACAAACTTTTGGGGATGGGGCCAAATTTGCTGTCTTCCAGGATGGGAGAATCGAATAGTACAAAATGCCTCTGAATATTGTTTTGCTAGTGTTTCTTTCAGTGTCCCAATTGTACAGAAGAGGCAGACAGTACCATTACTTCTTCCCCAGTGTATGGGTTTGGTAAAGACTGTGCTCATTAACCTGCTACATCTGCACACAGGACAGATTGTTGAAGTGGCAATATCTTGTTGGTTTTCTCAGGATGAATTTGAACTGTGATGATGAATGGTCTTCACATCCTCTGACTTCACCAAACTGAGCATTCACCTCTGTGTGATGCCAGAGGCAGTGGACTCCATCTTAAATAGCACTTGTGGGCCTTTCCACCCACAGCTCTTATGCCAGGTGCTATAAGTAGATGGAGGATAAGCAAATCACGGACTGTGAGTGAGGGAGAGGTGCCCCCCTTCATCACTAGCAGTGCCCTGCCATGTGAATCATGCTCACTACCAGGTTGGCAGGGAGGTCACATTGTGTGAACGCATCCATATATCCATCACAGAATGTACTGCATGAGTTTCAGTCTGCAATCAAAACAAGCAGCAGGACTGTAACTGAACTGTGCTATGGATTTTGGCCAGTAGCAGTGTTTGAATTTGTAAACCACTTCAGTAGGATATACATGTTTTAAAAAGGCATAAATGGGACAAAGGGTGGATAGCACTTACTACAGTGCTGTCCATAGTGAATATATTGGAGGTCTTTTCCCAGGTCATGTTTTCTGTTGCCCCAGAAGGTCAGACCAAAACCAACGGGTTGAAATTAAATCAAAAGAGTTTCCAGCTAAACATTAGGGAGAACTTTCTAACAGTTAGAGTGGCTTCTCCGTGGAACAGGTTTCCTTGGGAGGTGGTGGGCTCTCCTTCCCTGGAGGTTTTTAAGCAGAGGCTAGATGGCCATCTGTCAGCAATGCTGATTCTGTGACTTTAGGCAGATCATGAGAGGGAGGGCAAGAAGGTTTGCATCAGTGTCTGGCTCTTGTGGCCCTTTCTTGCATGCCCAGGGTAGTTCCGATCACCACTTTCTGGTCAGGAAGCAATTTTCCTCCAGGCCAGATTTGTCAGGGATCCTGGAGGGGTTTTTCCCCCATCTTCTGGGCATAGAGGGGTTACTTGGGGTGTGGGGGGGGGGAGGTAGCTGTGAATTTCTTGCATTGTTCAGGGGGTTGGACTAGATGACCCTGGTGGTCTTTTCCAATTCTATGATTCTATGAGTACTGGCCCCTTTGGGTGAAGGGTGGCTTGTATGGCAGTGGTAATTCTTTCCTATGTGCCCCCTCATGTAAATCCTAGTGCGGCATTCCCTTCTGCGCATTTCTTGCATCAAATGGAATGGGGCAAATAGGAGGGGTTTGTATTCTACAAGGAGGACATTTGTAAACAGCGGCCAAGCCAGGAAAGGGTCATTTAAAATTTAAATGCCCAGAGACCACCCAACACAAGGGAATGCCTTCCGGGAAAAACAGCTGCAGTTTGGAAAGGTGGCGGGTGACAAGCAGCAAAGCCAGCCAGTTTGGTCATAACACACTCTGGTGGGGAACAACCGTGGCCACCTCAAAGGTGCTGCTTATGATCTAGCCATGGGGCAAGCTGGCCGAAAGACATATGTGTAGAAAAGGTGGGTGAGGGCTTTCTGCTTCATGGTTTCTTGTGGCAGGAGGGGGGAAGGAAAATATGGTATTGAGCAGCAGCAGCAAGGGTGTGGACATTTTGACTTAGCTCCAGTTTCCTTCATAATGTTCTTAAACGTTTCACTTTGTCTAGAAGCTCAAAATCAGTCTCCAATTTTATGTTAGGTATAGTTGCTTCTGATTTAAAATAATGCCAAATGTGTGTGTTCAAATCTTCCCTGCATGATTTCAAAGCTATTCTATCAGTGCAACCAAACCAAATAAAAAAAACAAAACCTACAAAACAGTAGAGGAAGTTATGATAGCTCACGAAACTTATGTACTTCACAGTCTCCTCAGGATGGCTTTAGCAAATATACTGCACACACAACAGTACAAATTGAATCCTATGAAACTGGGCAAGTAAAGCTCCAGGGAAGAAAGGCCTGTTGCTACTCTCGGAGATCCCTTCAAAAGGAAACAAATGAATCTGCTACGTCAATTAATTGTCCTTGTGAGCAATGAATGGGATTTTTGAGAATATCTTGAAAAGAAACACATTTTGTGAGCCCTATGCAAAGCATTGCTGTACAGATGCACTTTGTCTGGAGAACTCCCAGTGTCTGGAACAATTTGGATCTGTGCCTGCTCATTTAACTGCTGGTTCAGAAAGGTGATATTTGCTGCATAGTTGCTCAGCAATTCCATCTTTTCAACAGTCTGCTATTTCAGAGCCAGTGTGCTATCAACAAAGAACAAACCCACATTATGTTTGGTGTCAGCAAAAAGCCATTCAGTTAAAGCTCTTGGAGCAAGACTTTACAGCAATACAGCCATAAACATGGTTGTCCTCCTGACCTGACTGCATTTGGCAGTACTTGCTTGTGTGAGCCATCTTGGTCAATTGCTCTGTAAGAGCTAACTCCCTGCTTGTTGCAACTGGATAGCACAGATTGATCTGTGAGAGGGTGGGATGTCAATGATAATTCTTTATGCAGAAAAAGGATCAGCAGATTTTCCTGGTCATATCCTGGGCCTTCAACAGTCATCTGGCAAACTGGGATTTATCTGGTGAAACTTTTCTCATCACAGGATGCTAGGAAAACCTTCACCAGCACACTTTTAAGTTTTTTAAAAACACGAGCCCTGTGAGAAATAAATATTGGCAACCCAAAGCTGGGAATTGCATTAGATGACTTTATGCTTCGTGTAACTGTAACGTTCATAGATTATGAAATGTGTAACTTCTGTTAATGCATATTGATATGACCCTGTTCATTAATAGATTTAAACTACATCTTTTTTGTTTGCTCTGAATTTAGCCTTGCTTTGTCATCATGAACAATCATGAAGATAATGAGGCCACTGCATCTGCATGTTTGTAAGTCGCTGTGGCCCTGTTAGGCAACCAAGGAGGGATTGCCCAAGATGTTTTTTAAAGACTTTTCATCTTGTGTTGGAAATTGTGACTTTAGTATATTTTTAATATAGACAATTTATTCATCTGCATGTTTGTAAGTCGCTGTGGCCCTGTTAGGCAACCAAGGAGGGATTGCCCAAGATGTTTTTTAAAGACTTTTCATCTTGTGTTGGAAATTGTGACTTTAGTATATTTTTAATATAGACAATTTATTCAGAATAGAAACTGTCAGTTACAGTGTTTAATGTCAACATCCCTATACAAATAGCCATAGAATGTATTTAGGAAGGAAGAGAGGGAAGGGGAGAAATGTTTAATCCAAAGAAAAGAGCATTTTTATAATGCAATAACACTGGTTTCAGCACTAAATAAATCCTTACTAGAGAGATTGAAGGCTTTAAGGCTGAAATTTGAAGTATATCTGCCAATGTATTTCATAGTGGGTAGCCGTGTTAGTCTGTTTGCAGTAGTCAAAAAGGGCAAGAGTCCAGTAGCACCTTAAAGCACCTTTAAGGTGCTACTGGACTCTTGCCCTTTTTGACTAATGTATTTCATGTTTCCCAACTCTTGTATGTCTCTAATATTTCAAGGCTGATGTGATTTCACACAATGAGATGGATATCATAGTGTTTGTATTCTGATACAGGAGTCTAGAAGAAATACATACTGGAAAGTCCTCTGAAAGATGACTGCACGGTGGAATTAAAAACAACACATTTATTACAGCTCCATAAATCTTCAACACACCCAACAGCCACAGCTGCCAGCAAAAGGAAAAAAAACAGGAACTGAGATAAAAACGTGGAGCATAACACCCTTTATTTAAAGGGCTAAAGCTCCCACAGAGGCCAATACATTACACCCCTTCCCCCAGCTCACATAGTCCTTCAGGTACTCTGGTCGAACTCTAATACGCAGTGGGTGACATTGGTTCTTCACTGGGGTTGACGCTGCCTCTGATGTCTCAACAACCTCCTGCTCATTATTAGCCTCAGGCTCTATATCTACTCGTCCTTGCCCAGATTCCTTGGCAGCCATTAACTCCCCACCCCTGTGACTGGGGCATCGCCGGCACCTGCCTCACGAGCACTTGTAGAGGGAAGAGATGGTCCAGGCATACATCCCCTCATTTGGTCCACATGACGTTGCAACACGTGACCATCTGATGTCTCTGTCCGGTAGGATAGTGGCCCTGTAGCTTGTGTCACAGTAGCAGGAACCCTTGATGGCCCTAACCCATAATTCCTAACATAAACAGGATCATCCAGGACGAACGTGCAAACAGGCCTTTGACTCCTATCCATGGAAACATCACTGCCAGCATCTTTTGGTTGATCCTCAGTAAGATCAGGATGCCCATGATCTAACAGAGTTGTCAGCCGCCTGTTCATTAGCAACTGAGCAGGACTCCTGCCTGTAGTCAAACACGGTGTAATATGTTGCGTCAAGAGGAAACTTGCTAAGCAATGATCCTAGTCACTTTGTTTCAATGCATCTTTAGTTGTCCTAACCATTCTCTCAGCCTGGCCATTTGTTGCTGGATAGAAAGGGACTGAAGTAATTGAATGTATGATTAAGTCCTTCGTGCCCACCCTGTAACTTCCATCAGCATCCCATTATATTTGTTTGTTTTTCAAACTTCCAGAGCAGCTATAAGAACTAAAGAGTAAAGTTATCCAGTTGCTGTATAGAAATAATGGGTTGGATTCTATGAACTGTGAATGAAAAGAATCTATGAAATGGATCTCTTCTCCTTCCTGTGCTGTCTTCTCTAGTTCCAAAAACTTGCTCCTGTAGATTGGGGTAAACATCGGGGATGCAGCTTGGGACAGCTTCAGCGAGGGGAAATAAGCAGATATCACTGCTCTCCTCTAATTTAAATATTTCAAAGTGGGGATTGGAAAGAACTTGTGGGGATGTCTCATTTCCCCCTCCCTTACTATTTCCTCTTTCCCTCCCCTGAAAGTCCTCCTGGAAACCTATAGCTTCATCTTTCCCTGCTTCCTTCTCTCTTTCTCACTCACCAACCAACCAACCGACCATATCTGTTCCCCATCTTCAGCTATATTTATTATTCATTTACTTCATTTATACCCTGCTTTCCCCTCCAGTGGGGACCCAGTTTATGTTGTTCTCCTCAGCTCCTTTTTATCCTCACAACAACTCTGTGAGGTTGAGAGAGTGCTGTGTGAGTGACTGTCCCAAGATCACCCATGCATGACAGTGTGGGTATTCAAACCAGATCCTAGTCTGACATTCTTATCTCTATACCATACTGGCTTCCGTGGCTGCTGTTGAACAGTGGTGAGTTGCCAGGTGGTTGCAACTGGGCCTGTGTGAGTCGCACATGTTGTGTGGTAGCGAGTCACCTGTTGGTGGCTGCCAGGCCTGACCTGAATGAGTCCTCCCTCTAAGGGAGCAGGGGTGGACTGGAAGGGCAAACAGGCTGGTAAGAGCCCTGCCCCCTCCCCCTGCTTTTTACTGACAGAAACCAAGGTTTGAAGGCTGGCAGTGCAACCCCATAGTGGCCACAGAGCGCATTCTTTGTTACAGGTACAGTTAGTGCTTCTGTCATTTGTGGGTGTTTTACCCCCGAATGTGGTTTTTTTTTTTAGATTTCAGGTTTTTCTGAAAACCTGAGGCTTTTCTCAGGTTTGTAGAAAGATTTATCGTCTATTTATGGTTCTAGTCTCCAGATTTAACTATTCACAGAGTGGGCCACATTAAGTATTAGATATATTGTATATGTTGATATATACTCACAAGGACTTGCAGGGGGTATCTTATTTTCCCCTCCCACACTAGTTCATCTTTCTCTTTCCTGGCAGCCCCTATAGCCTCTCCTCTTTTCCTGCTTCCTTCTCTCCTTCTCACTCACCATCTACCTTTATCTGTCTCCGGGTATATTGATATTTATTTACTTAATTTGTAACCTACCTTTCTCTACAATGGGGACCCAAAGCAGCTTACATCTTTCTCCTTCCCTCCATTTTATCCTCACAACAACAAACCTGTGAGGTAGGTTAGGCTGAGGTTAGAACCTGTGACTGGCCCAAAGTCACCCAGTGTGTTTTCAACAGAGTGCTTCAGAGGGTAGCCTTGTTGGTCTGTGGTAGAATTGCTAGATTTGAGTCCAGTAGCAACTTAGAGACCAACAAGATTTTTGGGGTATAAGCTTTCGAGAATCAAACCTCCCTTTGTCTCAAAAGATTATACCCCAAAAATCTTGTTGGTCCCAAGGTGCTACTGGACTTAAATCTAGCTGTCCAACAGAGTGTAGATTTGAACCTGGATCTCCCAAATCCTATTCTGAAATTCTAGCCACTATACCACATTTTCTATGGAACTCATTTTCTTTCAAAAATTCAGCTGGGAATTTGACCCAAGATGCTAAGAACTGTTAGAATCATAGAGTTGGAAGGGACCACCAGAGTAATCTAGTCCAACCCCCCGCACAATGCAGGAAATTAACAACTACCTCCCCCCACATCCCCAGTGACCCCAACCCTCCCCCCGCTATGCAGGATCCCACAATCAAAGCACTCCTGACAGATGGCCATCTAGCCTCTGCTTAAAGACCTCCAAAGACGGGGACTCCACCACCCTCCGAGGCAGTGCATTCCAGCGTCGAACAGCCCTCACTGTCAGAAAGTTCTTCCTAATGTTTAGGTGGAATCGCTTTTCTATTAGTTTAAATCCATTACTCCGTGTCCTAGTCTCTGGAGCAACAGAGAACAAGCTAGTTCCCTCATCAACATGACATCCCTTCAAATATTTAAACATGGCTATCATGCCTCCCCTCAACCTTCTCTTCTCCAAACTAAACAAACCCAACTCACTAAGCCTCTCCTCAAAGGGCATGGATTCCAGACCTTTGACCATTCTGGTCGCCCTCCTCTAGACACACTCCAGCTTGTCAACATCCTTCTTAAATTGTGGAGCCCAAAACTGGACACAGTATTCCGAGTGAGGTCTGACCAATGCAGAATACAGTGGTAGTAGTACTTCCCTTGATCTAGACACAATAATCCTATTGATGCAGCCCAGAATTGCATGGGCCTTCTTAGCCGCCATATCACACTGTTGACTCATATTCAGTTTGTGGTCCAGTAAGACTCCCAGATCTCTTTCACATGTACTGTTGTCAAGCCAACTCTCTCCCCCACCTATACCTGTGCCTTATGTTGTTTCTGCTTAGGTGAAGTACTTTACACTTCTCCCTATTGAAATCCATTTTATTGCTTATGGCCCAGCTCTCCAGTCTATCGAGGTCATTTTGAACTCTGACCCTACCCTCCAGGGTATTAACTACCCCTCCTAACTTGGTGTCATCTGCAAATTTGATTAGCATGTTCTCTAGTCCATCATCCAAGTCATTTATAAAAATATTAAATAGTACCGGTCCCAGGACAGACCCCTGTGGTACCCCACTGGTCACTCCTCTCCAGGATGAAGCTGTGCCATTAATGAGCACCCTTTGGGTTCAGTTGGTCAACCAATTACCAATACACCTAATAGTAGCAGTGTCCAGCCCACATTTTACTATTTTTGTTTCAAGAAGATCATGGGGGACTTTATCAAAGGCTTTACTGAAATCAAGGTCCACTACAAATCAAGGTTGATAGCCTTTTGTTTGAGTTTTCTTGGCTGTTTTTCCAGTGGGGTATTTAAAATAACTTTTTGTTTTAATCTTTTATTTTAAATAGTTGCATCAAAGTGTTAGAAGAATCCTTATGACCTTTGGAGCTATTTTCTATTGAATGGCTTTCAGACCCCTCACAGCAATGAGGGTTTCTTGCAGTAAATTTTTAGGCAGTATAATGGCTCTTTTGGGCATGATAGATCATCAACACAAAAGTATCAGTGCTTCTTTTAAATGATACTGGATCACAGAGTCCTTCAGACTTGATACCCTGCCAACAGGGCTGCCACAATTCATGAATTCATCTCTTGTCTGTCATCTTGTCTGTCTTATCTCCTGTCTGTCTCTTGGCTCACACACCAGGTTATGAAGGTAGAAGAAGAGTTGGTTTTTATATGCCTACTTTCTCTCCACTTAAGGCAGAATCAAACCGGCTTACAATCACCTTACCTTCCCCTCCCCACAACATACACCCTGTGAGGTTGGTGAGGCTGAGAGGGTGTGACTGGCCCAAGGTCACCCAGCTGGCTTCATGTGGAGGAGTGGAGAAACAAATCCAGTTCACCAGATTAGCTTCCGCTGCTCACGTGGAGGAGTGGGGAATCAAACCCGGTTCTCCAGATCAGAGTCCACCACTCCAAACCACCGCTCTTAACCATTACACCACGCTGGCTCTCCAATGGTGAACACCATTTTGTATTGGGAAGTAAATCTAATGTTGCAGAACACTGATGGAATAAACAAGATGTCTTTCCCATTTCCTATTGCTGTTTTGAGGAATGGTGTGAGAAAGTGTTGCTTGGGCTAGATTTTAGCAGCATTTTATGCATTGCAAAAGATTAGCTTGTACCTTCAAGTATGACATGGGCTTTCCCTTACAATGTACTGACAATGGCCAAGGGAAATGCAAACTGCTCCTTTCCCTGTCAGGCACTGTGTGTTAGTATAGGATGTAGAACACCAGTGCACCCTAGCTTCTGTCAATCAATGGGGGCTGGGTGTTACACTCTTTTAAATATTTTTGTAGACAGAGTGACACAATCCTATGTGCTTTGAGAACCAGCATGGAGGGGGAGAAGAGGGGGAAAAATGAACACCTTTCACTCAGCCTGGTATTTGGTTAGCAGTCCTTAATTACAAACTGCCTTACTGTAATTTGCTTGTATAAAATAATGAATTCCTCTGAGCATGCTCAGAAAGCCTTTTAATTAGCAGTGAATAGCAACCGTAAAGCTCTGTTTAAGGCTAAAGAACTGAAGAGGCAGATTTACATTCCAGAAGCTTTCAGAACAGAAGAGGTACTTTGCTACAGAAGATGAAACAGTTGAGATGGCATACTATGCAGGCAGGCATAAGCCCCTCCACCTCTCCATACAGAAAAATAATGCCTTCAGGAGGATCTAAAATAAATATGTACTAAGAATAAGCAGGTCTCTGAATGGCAACACTGCAAGACATTCTGTGTGACGGATACAGGGTTAAATATAGACTCTGAGGCTGAGGAATTCTGCTAGCCAATGCCAGCAGGCAGTGGGTGGAGGTTGGTGTGCGGATAGGGAGTCTTCTCTGAGGGAGGAAGAAGATCTGGATCTTTTGGATCTGAGCTCCCAAACTGTGCAGTTGTGTGTTGAGACTCTTAGAATTTGTGTGTTCATATATTACCTAGCTTACATGAACCAAACCTGAGTAGTAACAAAGGGAAGATTGGGGTAGAGGGGGGGGGGACTTTTCATCAGTCACAAAGTGGGAGGTGGCTCCTGAAATAGGGAGACTCCTAATTCAGTGTTTTCGGGAAAGATTTGTTTTCCACAAGGTACTGGGAAAATGTGAGGACCAAGGGGAGAGGTTGTGAATAAACCTCCATTCTCCGGTGTACTCCAGGGAAGAGAGATCTGTGGGGGTCTTCTTTCCCGTGCTATGGTAAACTGAGTCCATACTGAGTATAACCTATACTGAACAAAGTCTGAATGTTAACTAAATAGGCTGAAGAGTCTGTGCCTGTACCTAACTGCTGTGCTGTGTCTTGTAACCATCTAAGTGTTTTACATCAAGCTGTAACCATTTGAGATCTGAACTGTTCCTAATTTACTGAGTTTTGTGCCTCTCTTGAAGTAAAGATATCAATCTACCTCTCTGTACATAATAAACTTTACTTGTCTTCATTATAAAATCAATTATGCCTCTAAGCATCTCAATTTCAGCTGAGGGGAAGAAAGGCAAACTTTATCCTCACATAACAACGGTGGCAAGCTTATGGGTTCAGGGAAGTTAAACCCTCACATTTACTGGTGGCAGCACCATGTTCCAAAAATACCCACATTTTTTAGTCCCAGCCTTAATAATTTTAACATCTAAACTTTTACCTCACTATAATTACTTTTATCTCAGAAAACTAAAATGGCTGGTCCACGCAAAACAGGAGATCAGCAGGGTCATACACAGCCAAGGGGGGCTTCTGCCGGGGAAGAAAACCCAAACCAGGAATTAGAGCTGATGAAAATGAAAATAGAGGCCGAGAGGGAAAAAGAAAAAGCTAAGATTCAAGCAGCCAGGATCGAAGCTGAGAGACAGATGGGCTGTGGCAGCTGGGCTGAGAGACACAGCAGGAGCTTAGAGAAAGCTGTTGCTGAGTCAGGAAAGGCTGGTGTGGCTGAAGTTAATTGCTCTTCTGTTGGCTGTTAAGGGGTGGGGCTGAGAGTATTTAAGAAGACTCCCCTTGCCAGAGGCGCGGCTGTGGCAGCTGGGCTGAGAGACACAGCAGGAGCTTAGAGAAAGGTCAGTGCAAAGTTTTTTAAAGTTTTTGTTTTTCCGCAGTGGCTGGGGAGCAGTTTTGGCATGGACATTAACCAATCCTCCATCTCTTTCAGGCATTTACTTGTATGGGGGGGCTGACAAGAAAAGTAGGGTCCCTTTGGGGTGCCCGAAAAGCTGGATCAGATTTCATCCCTGGTCGTAACCCCCCCCCCCCAGTTCTCCATTTGGACTGAGAGAGGGGGCTGCAAGTTCAGCTGGTTGCTCAACTGCAACTTCCCATGATGAGGCTTCTCTTCTAGGCCATAAGAACATCAGGGGAAGGATCGTGGCTCAGTGGTCCAGCATCTGCTTGGCATGTAGAAGGTCTCAGGTTCAATCCCCAGCATCTCCAGTTAATGGGACTAGGCAAATAGGTGGTTCGAAAGACCACTGCCTGAGACCTTGGAGAGCCGCTGCTGGTCTGAGTAGACAATACTGACTTTGATGGACCAGGGGTCTGATTCAGTATAAGGCAACTTAATGTGTTCATGTGAGATCTTACAAACAACAACAACCTTTTGGTGAGGGGCTGTGGCTCAATGGTAGAGCATCTGCTTGACATGCAGAAGGTCCCATGTTCAATCTCTGGCATCTCCAGTTAAGGGACCAGGGAAGGAGGTGATGGGAAAGACCTCTGCCTGAGACCCTGGAGAGTCGCTGTCGGTCTGAGTAGACAATATTCACTTTGATGGACCAAGGGTCTGATTCAGTATAAGGCAGCTTCATATGTTCATGTGTCCTTCTCCCTTCCACCCCTTCTCCCTTCCACACACGCACTGTCCTTCTCCTTCCTTCTACCCCCTTCTCCCTTCTACACCCCCCCCCCGTCCTTCTCGAGCACAGCCAGGCCCCCGAGGGCCTGGCGTGCCCTCCCTTCCACCACCACCCGGTCTGGTGTCCCCATGCAGAGGCCTGGTCTACCCCATTGAAATCCTATTGGTAGACCTGGCCTTCGGCTGAGTCCCCATTGAAAGACCAGGTCTACTGCCTAGAAAGTCAGTGGGTAGACCTGGCCTCCATGGGGGGGGGGGGAAACGTCTCCCTCCGGAGGCCAGGTCTACCCATTGGCTTGCATGGCAGTAGACCTGGCCTCCCAACAGGGACTCTCTTTTTTTTCTTCCCTCTGTGGAGGCCAGGTCTACCAGCCTGAATTGAGAATTCAGATGTCTTTTTATGGTTCTGATTGGTTCTAGCCTAAGGGCTGAGCTATAGAATTATTAAGCCATGCACCAACGAAGGATTTGAGGATCCAGCTGCCAAAATGTAGGCTATGAATAGATTCTGGTGAGCTCAGTGAGCCCTTACAGCTGGGGGTTCAAGCACTGCAATCCCCCAAGAAAATTTTGACATTTTGAGGCCATGTGAAATGGGAATTAGATTAGAGCATATTCTAAAGTCACTATTAAGTACTTCAACCCATTGGCTTATGATTCTATCACTAAAAAAACTCCATCGATTTTGTAGAGAAATTCACTCATTAAAAAAAGTTGCTTTGGGGGCCCCTCCAGGATTGGGGCCCCTGAAGCTTAAGCTTCATTAGTTTCACAGTAGATCCGCCTCTGTCCATAGCTTCCTTACAATCTGTTGACAAAGACAGGCATAGCTGGGTGTCATCTGCATACTTACAACACTGCACCCCAAATCTCCAAACAATCTCTCTCAGCAGGTGACCAGTTGGAACTGTGCAGAATTGCCAGAAGGCACAGAGAAGAGCAGCGGTCTTCTAGGATCACTTTCTGGATCTTGTCATCTGTATGGAAATACAAATACGTACACTAAGCCACTGTACAATGCACAGTTTTAGCTGGTTATGGGGCCTATATACATTGTGCAAACTGTAACAAATGCATTTTCATCAGCCCTCTCTGTAGGAGATGGACTGATATTCTGCAGAGCTACACAAGTGAGAGTTTGACCATTCTGGAAGAGAGAGCTCATTAAGAATAAAACTATGTATAATATCCACTAGGTCAGGTGTCTTCATTGATGGAGCTTTATAGCATCATTTGTTAGAGGGGAAAGTGCTATAATCCATTTCATTTTAACTGCATAGACAGTGTGAAATATAGAGTTGCCAGGTGTCTGTTTTTTCCACTGAGTGGGATATATAGATTTAGATATAGAATGTCTGGTATTTATAAGGTTGCCATTTGCCAAGCAGCAGGCATTCTCTTGCTATGAACATCTTGGGCAGGAGGAGTGGCTGCCAGATGGCAGGAAAGGAACTGAAGGGGTAGAGAGGCAAAGAGCGTGATCTTGCGTATTGGAGAGCTTTCCTGAAGTTAAAGCTCCCAATGAGCCACTACCTTCTAAAGCAGGGGTGTCTAACTCAATTGTGTATACAAACCTCACTGTTAGAGTTAGAGTAGAGGCTTCTGAAAGCTATATGGACCCAATTCCCTCAATGAAAAGGGTTAAACAGGGTTGTTTATTGACCCCTTTACTTGTTAATTTTTATATTAACAATGAAGTTCAAAAGATTGATGCCTTAGAACATTTCCCCCCTCATTGGTTGGGCAGAAAATAACAGCTTTGCTGTATGCAGATGACATGACTATTCTGGCACTTATGAAAGCTGGTCTAAAAGAAAGGTTGGAGGCATTGGCAGGAAACTGTGATAAAGAATTTTTAAACGTCAATTATAATAAACCCAAAATGGTGTTATTTGGAAAGTGTAGGAATATATATAAGTGGTCAATAGTAAACCAAAAAGTAGAGCAAAGTCATGTGTTTAAATATTTAGATAACATTTCAATCTTCCCTATCATGGCAACTGCATTCCAAGTGTATTATCCTGTCTCCTCGCTGCACCATGGGTGCCATTCTGAAAATTTCTACTCTAAAGGAGGCTGTTTAGTTATTTTGGCAATTAAAGCCTTCATTGGCAAGGTGATACCACAGTTGCTAGATGGGGTCGAGATCTGGGGGCAAAATAAAAAAGTTCTGAAAGAATTGGAGACAATCCAAAACAATTTTATTAGGAAAATTCTTGGTCTTCCTCAGGGCGTGCCCGCCGCATACCTTAGAGTTGAGGTGGGTCGCCATGAGAGCACATTTAAGATTTGTACATTTTTATTTAAAATTAACTAATTCTACGTGGTGCAGAGTGGTAAGCTGCAGTACTGCAGTCCAAGCTCTGCTCATGACCTGAGTTCGATCCCAACGGAAGTTGGTTTCAGGTAGCCAGCTCAAGGTTGACTCAGCCTTCCATCCTTCCAAGGTCAGTAAAATGAGTACCCAACTTGCTGGGGGTAAAGGGAAGATGACTGGGGAAGGCACTGGCAAACCACCCCATAAACAAAGTCTGCCTAGGAAACTTTGGGATGTGATGTCACCCCATGGGTCAGGAATAACTCGGTGCTTGCACAGGGGACCTTTACCTTTACCTTCTTAATTCTACAAACTCACAACTGGTGCATTATGACTATATGTTTTATTTGAAAGAAAACTATCGGCACAAAGCCTTCTCTCCAATTTTACGACTGTAGAATTTGCCCCTGTTGGCAACTATAAAAACTTGGGACCTAAAGGAAATTAGAAAATGGGTAGTTGACAGGGAAGCATCTTACGATATATTACAAATACAAAAATTAAAGTTTTCAACATGGTGTGTTTTATTTAAATTGGATAAATTTATTTCATGATACTTACCAGATCTTTCAGATCCTTTCTTAAGGAGTGTTTTTACAGTGGCTTGATTCCAGACGTTTCCATCAGCATTCATACAAGGCAGATATAATAATACTTACAATCAACGCCCATGCCCCTGTTCTTCAAGTCAATTAGAAGATCTCCCACATCTTTTTTCAGTTTAGGTGGATGACTATTTACAAATTTAAAGGTATGTGACAAATCACTTAAAAATAAATTGAATAAAAGCGGGGCCAAAACATAACCTTGCTTGACACCCTTGACAACTGGAATTATATGTCTTTTTATGAGAGTAAGGAGTCACTGATCAATATCAAAGGAAATTAATTTATCCCATAAATGATCTCGGTTAATTGAGTCAAAAGCCCCCTTTAGATCAATAAAGGCAACATATAATTTATTCTTACCACTTTTTGAATACTTTTCTGCCAAATAGGCTCACATTAAACAGTGATCGATCGTAGCTTTTTCTTTTGTGAAACCAATTTGCTCTGGGCTCATGATGTTATTATCTTGGAATCACTTAGCCAGGCGATAACGTTGTTTAGCATATAATTTTCCTAAAGTATCTAGAAGGCTGATGGGTCTATAATTATCTGGTAGGTCACATCTTCCTTTCTTATAAATAGGAATAATTATTGAGTTTAGCCAGGATTCTGGAATGACACCATGATGATTAATAGTTGTGAACACCTTGGCTAGCAGATGTGATCACCAGTCTGAGCTTTTTAAAAAAAATTCCGCTGGAAGACCATCAGGACCCGAGGATTTTCCTAGCCTTAGCTAACTGATGAGCTCGGCTATTTCTGCTGGATCTACTGGTGGCCAAGCAGATATATTTGGATCTAGAGGATAGTTAAAATTTGCAGAGACAACTTTGGAGTCAGAAAATACCTTAGTGAAGTGATTGATCCATAAATCAGGGTGAATTGAGGATTCAATTCTTCCTGAGGTCACACCTAACTTCCCTGAAACTACCTTCCAAAAGAGTTTGTTATTGTTAATTTTCCGGGCACTCAGTCAAACCACACTCACACCCTCACACCTGTGCATGGGCGGCTCACACCTGCTGCCTCTGGTGCTCTCCATGAGGCTTGGCCAGTGAGATCGCCCCAGCAGTCTCCCTGCTCCCATTGTGTCGGCGACTGTCTGGGACAGTGGCCAGCGGGGTCGCCACTCAACTTGGAAGGCTTTAAGAGGGGAGTGGATATGTTCACGGAGGAGAGGGGTATTCATGGCTACTAGTAAAAATGGATACTAGTCAAGATGCATACCTGTTCTCTCCAGGATCAGATGAGCATGCCTATTGTCAATACTGCTGCAGTTGTCTTGTTTGTGGGCTTCCTAGAGGGACTTGGTTGGCCACTGTGTGAACAGACTACTGGACTTGATGGACCTTGGTCTGACCCAGCATGGCCTTCCTTATGTTCTTATCTCAGGCCGGGGGCTATCTCCAGCTCTGGCCACTCCACTGGGAGCCCTGGCCATGTCCCACCCAGTGAGGTGGGAGCCCTATCAAGGTAGTGGGTGGTTGGTTGCTCTGGCTGCACCCTGCCCATCCACTCCGAGGGTCCTCCCCCATTGTGTCATCTCTCAATGAAGGGTTGACCAGTATACTGACTGGAGGGATGCCTATCCCCACAGGATTCTCAGCACGCCGCCTAGGGAGGCAAGGATGGAAGCGCCTGGCCAAGGAAGTGTCAGAGGTGCCAGAACGGCTGCGGATGGCAATGGTCGCCTAATGCCCTGGCAGACCCGGATCCGGGAACACCAGTCACTCACCTATCAGCCCCCCTGACTCCTTTCCTCACTCTCCCCCCATCCCCCCAAAAAAATAAAGTGTTCCTTGCCACCACTGCTGTCTCCTCTTTCCTCCTTGTGGGCAGTGGGGGCAAGAGGAGGCCACTCCTGGGCCGGCTGAAACCCGGCTTACAAAGATGCACTGGAGAGCATGGTGGGCCAGGCGAGGGACCCAGGATCGAGGTGTTGGACAGGATCCCGGGCCACATTCTGGCACAGGCATCTGACCCAGGGGAATAGTGGCTAGACAGCTCCGCAGCAGGCAATGGGTGGGGAGGACAGTTGGCGCGGGTGGTGCTTATCGGCGTCAGAAGGTCATTTTCTGGCACGCATTTGCATGTTGCCAGAGCTGGCCCAAATAGGGACCCCACAGCCCTCTGTCAACCCTTCCCCCAGTTGTGCAGTCATCTTTGGCCCCTCCATCCTGGGGGGCCCTCCAACCTCACCCCCACCCATCTGCCATCACCTGTCGGCTATGCAGGCAGGGCCAGCGGAGGCATCGCTGCTCTCCCATCTTTCATGGGGTCTGGCCGCCATCCAAGCTTGGATATCCCACACTGTTGAGGCAGGGTTCCCCAGGGGCTGCACAGACACAGGAACAGCCATCTGATCAGATGAATCATTCCCACGTCCCGCCCTGGTGACGGGATGCTTTTAACTAGTCCCGTCATTTGGGGGCCGATTTGGGCGCCTGGCATCGGCCCCTACCCAGTCCAGCCTGGCAACACTTGCCACAATGTGGCAACTCCAAGCTCGTAGGCCAACCAAGCCCGGTTGGACCTTGAACGGTCCCTCCATCCAGCTGTGTGCAAGGAGACAGCTCAGCACGACTCCTGGCATTGGTGTTTTTTGTTCCGGCAGCATGCGCCTCCCGGGCAGCTGCCATGCCTTGCCACTACCTGTGGCAAGAGGGAGGCAGCTGGAGATCACTGGCCTTGCGGCCAGCTGGTTAGTCAGGATTTTCAGTGGAGATGACTGGCGGACTATGAGGCAGCTAGAGTACAACCTGTATGCACCCGGGACTCACCCAATCATGGGATCGTCAGTACCCTGTTGAGGAGTCGCAGGTTTGAACAGGGGAGGGGAGTGGGATCAGGGGAGGCATCAGACCAGCCATGAGTGGCAGGGCACGAATGATTGGGCTGACAGGTGGAGGGAGATTATGGCAGCTGCGGAGGCTGCCACCAGGGGCCACTTGTCAATGATGCTTGATGTGACCACGACCGTCGCAGAGGGGCATGGGCAATTGCAGGGAGCCCTGACATGTTCTGTGGCAGCTGCCCCACTGGCAGGTGGCCCCTCACTGTGACATGCAGGAAGGGGCCCAGCCACACATAGACCCGCCTGGGGAGAGCCCCTCGCCACATGAGGTGGACTCCCCCCTCCAGCGCCCCTGGGGTTGGTAGCAATGACCCCAGAGGCAATATGTCACTTGTGGATAGTGGGGGTTTGAGGACTGAGAGCTCTGGAGAGACACATTAGCCACCTTGACATGTCGGAGACACCTGGGTTGGGGACACCGCCAAGGTGCCCCCCACCCCTCTCCCTATAGAGACTCCCAGCTGCTGCCGGGAGTTTGCCTATGTGGCCCCCTCCATCCCAGCTCTTTCCTCCCCAAGCCATTCCCTCCCTTCCTGCGGGAGTTAGCACTGAGGGGGTGGGGACTGTTGTCATACAGCCACGCCCCCTCCAACCCCCCCATTCTAGTCTCCTCCCCACCGGGAGAAGGCCCCTGCCCCCGGATGCTCATCTCAATGATCTCCCGCCTCCTGCTCCGCCCAGCCTGCACTGCCGTGGCAGCATCCCGCCCTTGAGCAGCACCCTTTATTTTTTGAAATTCACACCATTTTCCTCGCCATACCACACCACTCCACACCCCTTAGGAGCCCGCCCACCTGCACCATTGCTGCACCTCTCCCCGCCCCGGGGCCGCTCCCTTACCCTCAGGAATGAGCTGTAATAGTAGTATCCATAGGCAAATTGAGCAGAGGGTGCTTACTTGAAAATCTGGCTCTTTTATCACTGTCAGTATACCTTATGTACCTGGATAATACAGCACATTACTCATGGACCTTTATCTTGCACATACTGGGGATCCTTTTGAGTTATGTTACCAGGGACTATTTTGTATTTGATGAAGAAAATAGGAAAAGTGCTGCGTTCTTTGAGAAATGTGTGGTGGCTTTTGTGCAGTGAATTGTAAGTTACCTTGCACATTACAAAAGCTACCCCCTTTCTTCAAGATCATTGGAAAAACATGTCAATCAAACATTTGTATTGTGCATTTGTATTTGAACCCATTAAAATATGAAATTATCTCTTCTATTCATAATGGATAGCCACAACTAGTTTAGCTATTGGGCAGGGTAAACAGCAATTGGGCAAGGTAAACTGCAGCGGAGCGGTTCAGATCAACTAGCTTACCACCCATGCACAACAGACCATAGCAATAGGCATTTTCTGCCAGTGCGGGCTCTATCTATTTTCATCCTGAATATGTTGGTACCCCATCAGAAGGTATTTATGCCAAAATTATAAATGTTAACACTTATACTTGGATGCTGCCTTCAGTTGTCAGTGCTCATTTAATTTTTGGTGTTGTTTTCAAGACATAGTTGTTGTTTTAAGCTATCTTTCCCCCTGCCACTAACAATCATTTTATCATGTGAAGACTGTATTAAGGCTTTGCCCCCTGACTATGAACCAAAAGCAGATCAATATGCCACATCCTGTAACTCTAGTGCAATGTGACACATTGATTAAAGCTGACATGGAAATGCTCATTGTTAAAAGCTGTCCAAAGCTAGAAGAAAATGTGGCATGAAACAGATTGAGCAAAGAGCTTTGAATGTATCTGTACAGACACTGGGCTGAGTAAAACTGGGCTGATTTAAATTTTAACAAGCTGCATGGTCTAAGCTGCTAAAACCCTGTGTGGTATTTTCTTCTAAATCAGATAACAACTGGAATCTGTGAAATACGAATGCAGCCGTGATTGTGTTTAATTGATATTAGAAAACAACATGTTGACCAAACATGTCAGAAAGGGTTGAGGAACATCTATCAAATTTTAGAATGAATTTATTTTGATACCCTTAGGGGGGAATTGTGCTTCATAACTTTTCACAGGGTGGGGCGGGGAATAATGAGCCATGTTGGCAGGTAAAGTTGCTGTTTCTAAAATGCAAAAATCTCTGTTCTAAACATCTTTTTAAAATTATATTATCATTTTATTGATGCAAAATATTACAGAATATACCAAAGTATGCAAAAAAACCTCAAAATACAGTTTTTAATTGGGTACTTTCAACCCTCCTCTTTCTTTACTATCACAGAGGGTTTTCATCTTTATTCTTGCTTTCCGCCCTTGCCAAATAAAATTAGCAAGTTCTCTCTGCCAAATATTTAATGGGCTAACCGAATTTATGATGGGTATATTTTGGAAAAGAAATAATATTCTTGGCAATATATTCATCTTAATAACTGATATTCTTCCTGTTTCTCCCCCTTCATTCCCACCACTTTTTAATCTATCCTTGGGTCTACCACCCCATTCATATCTCCCATCATTATTACCTCTGTATAATCCAACTCTTCTACAATATTTTTTAAATCCTGAAAAAAAAATTCTTTCCCTTCATTTGGTGCATATAGAATCTTACACTCATTCAAAAATATTTCAATTAATAAGAATCTTCCCATTCTGTCAGACATTAATAGCTTGGCTCTCAGTTCTTCCATAACATAGATAACAATTCCATTTCCCCCCCTGATTCACATGTGGCAACAATTCCCTCCCTAATTGTTTGTTTTCTAAAAGTTTCTTTGCTTCTTTTATTATATGGGATTCCTGTAAACACGTAATATGGCATCCTTTTTCTTAACATACTGAAAAATCTTCCTTCTCTTACAAGGTTCGTTCATTCCATTCACATTCCAGAATAACAATTTAATACTCTTACTGTACATTACTGCTTAAAAACATTAATTTTATTTAAATTTTTGCCATAAATTTATTTCAGCACTTTCTTAAACTTAACTAAAAAGTTCTTTGCCATTTGTATATTTGTTACTTTGACCTTGTTTCCATTAAACATAAATGAAATACCCTCTTGAAACTCCCAACGAAAATAGACTCCATTTCTTTTCAGAACATCTGTTATAAAATTATACTCTTTTCTTCTTCGCAGAATCTGTATCGGTAATTCTTTCATCAGAATGATTTCCTTTCCTCGCACTTCTATTTTAGTCTCATAATGTACATGCAAAATCGCATCTCTTACTGATTTTTTTAACAAAACTGACTAAAATGCCTCTCGGTAAGTCTTTATCTTTTGCTTGTTTCAAATTTACTTGAAAAACCATCAATCTCGGTAACAAAGTCTTTTTCTTCTCTATTCAATTTATATGCAACTAGTTGGATGACTTCCCTACGTATATCTTCATTTTCCATTTCTAAAAATCTGAATAATTTAAATCTAGAATGGCCGATTTTGTATTTGTATGCAGGTAGAAATATTATTTTCCAGTTTGCAAACTATGTTCTGGGCAGTGTCCAAATATTGTTTTTGGCTGGTTTGAGACTAGTTGCAATTCACATCTTCCTTCCAGAAGAAGATCCTTCCAATCTGATGCTGTCTTCTCTATGTTCCTGCATGCATTGCTGCCCCTAGTGTTTCTTCCATCTTTTCCCTTTTCTTATGCCTCCCATGTGGAAGGGGGAAGTAGAAAATCCCAAATTAGTCTCTTGGAGATACTTTTTTAGCAGTTAGATGTGTAATATCTAGCATGACTCTCAGCATAGCCAACTCTTCTGCATCCAAGCATTCTGGATTTTCCTCACCATGGCGTGCCACAGAGAATAGGAATTCTTTGGCCACTTTCCTCTTCAGTACATTAGATTTATTTATTTCCTTCATTTATAGCCTGACTTTCTTACTGAGATGCAAGGCAGTTACAAAATATATAACAAAAAACAATTTAGTCAGACAGCATAGATCATCCAATAAACAGTGCAATAGGACTAGGATTACAGAATTAGAGAACAATAAAAAGGCTTTCTAATGTATAACATACAATAATGCAGAAAGTGGATTACAAAGGGAGAAGACAACACAGTAAAAGAAAGGTGATACATGCAATAACTATTGCAATAGATCACAATTCTATTCCATTATAAAAGTCTTCTCCTAAACTGTTCCATTATGTGGAAAGTGCTGTCAAGTCACAGCCAATTCATGGCAACCCTGTAGGGTTTGAAGGCAAGACACATTTAAAGATGGTTTGCCGTTGCCTGCTTCTGTGTAGCAACCCTGGACTTCCTTTGTGGTCTCCCATCCAATTATTGACCGGGGCCAACCCTTCTTAGTTTCTGAGTCTGATGAGATTGGGCCATCCATACTGCGCCATCCACACTACCATTCTAATCCCTTGCTAAAAATGTCATTCTAAACATTTCTGCTTTGCATATTCTGCAAAATGATGGTAGTGGGGGGCATCCTGTTGTCCTCAGGCAGGCTGTTCAAAAAGTGGAATGCACAACAGAGAATGCATGTGTACAAGCCATTGCCAATTTTACCCATTTGCAGGATGGCATCCTCAGAAGGTTTCACTTGGAAGAGCAAAGCTGTCACAGTGGAGCATAGTGGGAGAGGGAGTCTTGCAGGTATATGGATCCACGACCATGAAGGGCTTTGTAGGTGATGACCTAGTAACTGGTCACTAACTAATGGAATAACTGCAGATTGGATGTGATATATATGTTCTGCCTAGCTCCCACTAACAGTCAACCTACTATGGCTTTCTGTACCAGCTGCAATGTCAAAACTTACTTTAAGGGAAAACAAAAGTACATTACAATAGTCTAGTATTGAGATTACAATGGCATGGATCAATCAAGGTAGGAAGCCAACTTTCGGCTACTTCTACTTCCAAATACCACAAGATGGCATAGTCCACAATAGCAAAGGCTGCTCACAAATCCATTAAGAGCAACAAAGAGGTGCATCCCTTCTCTATATTCAGAGATCATTGATTAAAGCCACTAGTGCTGTCTGTCCCATCGGCCAGCCTGAAGCCAGATTGAAAACAGTCTAGAGTAGATGAGTCATCTAGGAAGACCTGGAATTATTCTGTGGTGGAAAGTGCCACCAAATCACAGCCGATTTATGGCAATCTCATAGGGTTTTTGAAGGCGAGAGAGAAACAGGTGATTTGCCAGTGCCTGCCTCTTCCTTGGACTTCCTTGGTAGTCTCCCATCCAAGACTGATCCTGCTTAGCTTCTGAGATCTGATGAGATCAGGCTAGCCTGGACCATCCAGGTCAAGACACAGGATCCAGGGCTAGGTTTTCTGGATGACGACCTACTAGCACGCAATGGAATTCACCTTTCAAGGTTGGGGAAGAATGTTTTTGGAAGAAACCTGGAGAGATTCATCAGGAGGGCTTTAAACTAATACCACAAGAGGAAGGAGATGACTGACATAGGGATTTAAATAAAGGAGATCAAACAGCAGAGGCCCATCTGGGAGGGCCGGGTCTAAAGGAGTTGTGGGTGCGGGGTTTCAGGTGTCCTATGAGGAAAGGTTGAAGGAGCTGGGTATGTTTAGCCTGGAGAGGAGAAAGCTGAGAGGTGATATGATAACCATCTTCAAGTATTTGAAGGGCTGTCATATAGAGGTTGGTGCTGAGTTTTCTGTTGGCCCAGAAGGTTGGGCCAGAACCAGTGGTATCACACGTGTGTTGAAGACCCAGTGATGGCAATAAGAAGGTCTTCTAGGAGTTCTGCTTAATTTTTGAGTTATTCTGTGACCTTAGGCAGATCATGAGAGGGAGGGCATCTTGGTCATCTTCTGGGCATGGAGTAGGAGTCACTGGGGGTGTTGGGGGGAGGTCGTTGTGAATTTCCTGCATTGTGCAGGGGGTTGGACTAGATGACCCTGGTGGTCCCTTCCAACTCTATGATTCTGTGATTCTATGTACCTTTGCCCAAAGCTTGGGCCATAAGAAATAAGAGCTTGAGCTTCTAATGCAGTCAGATATATGATTTAGTAGGCATTACAGAGTTAGTGGGATGATTCCCATGACAAATGTAGTAATGAATGGGTACGAGTTGTTCAGGAAAAGTGAAAAGGTCAAAGAGGTGGCAGAGTGGCACTGTATGTGAGGAGAGGGTTTGCTTGTCAAGAAATACTGGAGGGAGAAAAATAAAAAAATATATACTAAAAAAGAAATACTGGAGGGCAAGGATGACAGCCCAGTGGAAAGTATCTGGGAGAGGATAAGGGAAGGACAAACAGTATTGTGGTTGGAGTCTGCTACAGACCTTTTGACCAGGGTGAGGAGGTGGATGCTGTCCTCCTTGAGCAGCTTGACAGGTATTCAAAGTACAAGACCTGGTGACTTCAACTTCCCTGATGTGTGCTGGGAGACAGACTCTGCAAAGCAACCACAGTCACGCAAGTTCCTCATCTGCCTGGCCGACAACTTCTTTCATCAAATGGTGGAGGTAGATACGAGGGGCTCAGCCATACTTGACTTAATATTGACCAACAGGCAAGAGATGGTAGATGAGGTAAAAGTGGTGGGGACCTTAGGGGGAAGTGACCATGTTCTCCTAGAATTCCTTTTGCTGTGGGGGACCAAGGACGTTCGTAGCCATATGTGTCTGTTAAATTTTGGTATGGCAGATTTTAATAAACTCAGAAGAGGAAGAGTTTGTTTTTATATTCTGATTTTCTCCACCACTTAAGGAAGAATCAAACTAGATTACAGTCACAGAAGGTGGAGCCAACCACAACATGTCAAGCAGTGAGGTTATTTGTAACTCTAATAGTAACTCTTCAACATTTCAGGCAGAGCTCTACTTAACAGGATGCCTTTTTAAATGAACATATTGTTTAAAAATATTATCTTGCTTACATGCAGCTTACCTTCAGTCATGCAGTGAAGATCCTTGTGCTGTAGGGGCAGCTGTTGTTGAAGCAATGTTTTTTTTTAATCAGAACAGCCAATCATAAGCCTGCTGGGCAAAGCCCCACCTGGCCCCACCCACTTTCTAAGAACTATTGGCAAGTGCCAGGAAAGGTGGTGGTGGGCGACATTGTGCCCATGGGTGTCACATTTGGGACCCCTGTTCTAAAACAATGCCATTCTTTAGTAGAACCAGTAAGTACAAGTAGTTAGTTATTCAGTTTTTCTCTGATTTGTCTTGACTGCTCCACTATGTTTAATTCTCTCTCTTTCGTACATAAATACCTGAGCCATGAGCTAGTCAAAGTTTTTCCAATGATTTCAGTGGTTGAATCATGATCTGAACGTTCTTCCATTGAATTCAATATGCATTTAAAAATCTTAACTTTTGGCTGCATCACATCAATGGATTTTTAGCATTTTTTAGTGTTTTAGACCAGATATCGTTATTGCACAAACTAAATCACATTGCACTCCCAGTCTGAATCAGACCTATGTGCACCTGCTAAATTTAAGGGAAATCCAGTTCACAGAACTCCCAGTGTCACGTCTAACTTGGATTTTGTTTTTTGCTGTCAAGTCACAGCTGACTTTTGACAACCCCTAGTGGGGTTTTCAAGGCAAGAGATGTTCAGGCGTGGTTTGCCATTGCCTGCCTCCGCATCATGACCTTGGTATTCCTTGGAGGTCTCCCATCCAAATACTACCCATGGATGATCATATTTAGCTTCTGAGATCTGATGAGATCAGGCTAGCCTGGGGCTATCCAGGTCAGAGCAAAATCATAAACTCTGTGTAATCTGACTGTTTCTGGTTTGAATCTCTGCCCCTAGTGGTAATTTCCTTGGACTGAAGTAAAAAAAATGGCTGTGCATGGAACTGGTCACATAATTTCCTTGTGTGGCTCAAATAGTGGCTTCAACTAGGGAGACTAGGTTTAAATATCTACTCAGCCATGAAGCTAACTGGTGTGATATTGGCCGTCATAATTTCTCAGCCTGATTTTGTTCCATAGAATTATTGTGAATCTGCAAGGGGAAAATCCCAAGTAGATCACTTTAGAAAATAACTAAAGTACAAACTATCACATCTTGATATCACTAGCCTGAAAGGATCTTGAATAAAGCTATACATAACAGATTATATATGATATATGAATTAATTTTATTTTCCCCTTCTCTCTTCTCTGCAGAAAATCCATGTTGTGTTTAGCATGTGGATATATGAAAGATTTCGAAGGAACATGCAGATAGTCATGGAGATAAACTGAAAATGAATGAAGACTATTGGTGCTTTTTTTCTTCTGGCTGATAGGAGTGATGTAATAATCTAAAAGGAGATCAGAGGTCCCTATAAACAGTCTTTGGCTGACATCACTTCAAGTCTACAGCACATTAAAAAGAAATGACCACCCTACTGCCAGAGGACACAGTAGAGTCCCAAGGCTCAGATGAGCTTGAATGCAAGATCTGTTACAACCACTATAACCTGAGACAGAGGAAACCTAAAGTCCTGGAGTGTTGCCACAGAGTATGTGCCAAATGTCTTTGCAAGATCATAGACTTCGGGGACTCTCCTCAGGGAGTCATCGTTTGCCCATTCTGTAGGTTTGAGACGTGCCTGCCTGATGATGAAGTCAGTAGCCTTCCTGATGACAACAACATCCTTGTGAATTTGGCTTATGGGGGGAAGGGGAAGAAGTGCCTACCAGACAACCCAACAGAACTCTTACTGACTCCCAAAAGGCTGGCCTCTCTGGTTAGCCCTTCTCACACGTCCTCCAATTGCCTGGTTATAACCATTATGGAAGTACAGAGAGAGAGTCCACCAACCCTGAACTCAACCCCTGTGGTGGAATTCTACAGGCCCACAAGCTTTGACTCTGTTGCATCTGTGCCCCAAACCTGGACAGTATGGAACTGTACATCCTTACTCTTCCAGACTTCAATTCGAATCCTAGTTTGGTTGCTAGGTTTGCTGTACTTTAGTTCTTTGCCTTTAGGGATCTACTTACTGGTATCAAAGAAAGTCACCCTTGGGGTAGTCTTTGTCAGCCTTGTTCCCTCAAGTCTTGTTATTCTCATGGTTTATGGCTTCTGCCAGTGTATATGCCATGAGTTTCTGGATTGTATGTCTTCTTAATAACACTTGCAATGAAACAAGCAATGAAAATGTGAAATTGCCATAGATGTAGCATAGTTCACTTATAATTCTCTTTTGTATTCTTATTTATTACAATTGTCCATCAGACTAAATACGACTGCTGACCACAGTTTTGTGGTTCCATTTATTGTTCTTAAACATAATTGAATGATACTTTTTACCCTGTCTTGTTTTACTAACAAATTTAAACAGTCCATTTTGAAAAGACTAAGCAATAGAAAGGGATGAGGCAAGAACAATGACCTAACCAGTTTCCAACAATGGAATAATCCTTAATTTTCCATGGATTACTCCTATTGGAGTACACAGTGTGACCTACTGGAACCACTTCAGATGAAATGCCTGTTATGTTCTAAACTCTCTTATTTCCACTAGTGAGTAACATTGTACTGGGAGTTAATTCACTGGGGACTTCTGCTTCACAAGCCCCAATTCAACTGTGGAGGAGCAGAAATTTAATAGGGCAATTGGACATGCTATTGGGACTGGCTCATAGATCCCAGTGGATTGCACCTCTGGCATTAGAATTTACAAAGAAAACAGGTGTTACTATCATATTCAACATTTTTGGTAGGCTCACAAAGATAAGGAGAAAAAAAATAAGGCCAAGGCCGATGGTGAATATATTTTATTACTCAGTTACTGATGTTATACTCTTCTTTGAAAAACTACTGTGACAAACAGATTCCCCTGAAGAAGCCTTTTGGGCAAAACACGTAGGGAATTTTAATTGAGTAATAATTTTTTAACCTATTTTGCACCAACAGCCTTGGTCTTATTTTTTATCTCCTGTGACTGGTGCGGCCCTTTTCTTTCCCCAGGCTCACAAAGATAGAGTTTTTGAAAAAGGGTGTTGACTTCTACAATTCACATTCATTAGATAGGTACAGGACCACAAAGGAAGGCATCATTTATCCAGATGTGTGACTCACAGCTATGAAGGAATGTGTTTTTTGTTTACTTTGAAATCGCCCCCTCAAAAGTGTGTGTTCATTGGAAGCCTTACAAAGCCTTATCTGTGATAGAGAGGTAATCTCCAAAGAGACTTCTTCACAAACAGCAGCTATGTTTCCATGTGCAAGAAAAACCAAGCTGAATCCAGATGAATTTGTTCCATATGTTGCACCATGTTGACATAATTATTGTGTGCATAGTGAGTGCAAGGCTTTATATGCCTCCAAACCCAATTTCCCTTCCATTCATGACCATGTTTGTATTGTAAGATGCATACGTAAGCTAAAAACAAAATAGAATTAACATTAAAATGTTACTATTAAGAGCTTGAGTCGTTTTTTTTTTAAGCTTTCCCAAAAAGATAGATTTGGGAGAGGAACACCACCATATCCAATTGACCTAAGGGTTTTGGACATTTTCTTATGGAGCCGAATGGCATTGCTTTGAAGTCTCAACATCTGGCAGAAATCAAAAGTGTGCTTCAAAGCAGCTCGCCACCAAATCTCATTGCCACCATTTGAAAATGGGGTTTCAAACTGTTACATCCAAGTTGGAGGATATATTAATGTGTAACGTGTGAAACGTTGTGTTAAGATATATTATAAAGATTGCTGTTTTGTTCTGTTTTAAATAAGCTAAATATTAATGTTTAGAAAACTTTGAGGACTTTACAATATGCTATAGTGTTAGGGCTTGCACATAAAGAGTCCTGAAAAGAAAAAAGGCAAGTGGCATGAAAAAGATATTGCATACTAACAAAGACAAGCAATGTAATATGTCATATTTTCACACAAAATTCCTTGGTTCACATACAGCAATGCATTATTACAAAAAATATTAACAATGGGCAAAATCCACCCGTTAGACGTGTTCAGGTTTCACATATTTCAATGGGAACATCTGAAAGTTAAACAAGTGTTGTCGAAGGCTTTCACGGTCAGAGTTCATTGGTTCTTGTAGGTTATCCGGGCTGTGTAACCATGGTCTTGGTATTTTCTTTCCTGTCCTTCAGTGTTACTCCTCTGAAGATGCCTGCCACAGCTGCGGGCGAAACGTCAGGAAAGAAAATACCAAGACCACGGTTACACAGCCCAGATAACCTACAAGAACCAATTAAACAAGTGTGTAGAAATCAAAGGTTCCTAAAATCCTTACGTTTTTCAGGGTCGTGCCCTTTATTTTTTCCAGGATTTATGATGCATTACAAACCAATGGTTTTTTAAAAACCTCTTGTCCAGCATTGATAACTAGCATTAAAATTTAATAGTCTGTAGAATAATATATTACTATTACTTTAAAGATGCTTGTGATACAGCATGATCTGGCATAGCTGGTAATAGTAAACCACAAAGTATAACTAACTCATGACTTACTCAAATGTCCATCCACCCAAGGGAAAAAAAGTTTTTTATTATCTGTAATGTTTGTATTCTTTGTGTGTGTGCATATGTTAAAAGGATTCATATATTTGTAGAGAGTTTACATTCAGTTTGTCCAAGCTGTCCTGTCTCCTAATAAACAGCTTTTCTGGTACAAGATGAAATATAGGTAATAGTGTGCCTTTTCTGTAACTGTTGTAACGTATAATATCTGGTGCTTCTGCCACACAATATTTAACCTGTACACTTTAAAGAATATTAATCTGACACAGTTTTTCACATTTCGTTTTCAAAGGTGTCTCAAGGCTGGGGACTGAGGATCTTCAGCATATTCTAATTTTAACAGTTTATGGCCACATCTAAGCCTGCCATAGTACCATCATCGCAACATTGCTACATTCTTGTGAAACTGCACTGAAAACTTGCTAGAACAAGTCCTGGTAATAAAATGTTCATGCTGTATCATTCTGGAATCTCAATGTGATGACTTGCATATGTAGGCCAGCCACCACCGATCCAAGACAGAACTTTCATTTCACTTCCAGTTACCACAAAAAGTACTTTTCAACATGGGTAGCTTGTACCTTCAGCCACAATGCATCAAGCAGTCATTCTTCAAAGAAGACGCCCAGTGATGCACATGCATGCACGATTGTTCATATAGAGCAGGGGTGGGGAACGTCAGGCCCAGGGGCCATTTAAGGCCTGCAAAATCATTTGGTCTGGCCCTTTGTGGGTCCTGGCAGATCTCTAGCTAAGAAGGATCTAAGACTGGTGATCCGCCCCCTCCCGTGGACAGGAATAACCTCTATTCAAGGGGGATGTGAGTTGTTTTGCCGAGAAAAGGAACCTTTCCCCCCCCCCTTGCAGAAGAGTCATTAGCTATGCCACCGGTTGGATGACTGCCTGCTTGCCCGTGTGTGTGTGTGTGGGGGGGGGTTATCTTGGGCAGCTGCCTGCTTGGGGTTTGGTCGGCTAATTTTTAAGTTGATAATTTTGTATGGCCCGCGAATTATGTTATAAATATCCAAAAGGCCCTTGGTGGGAAAAAGGTTCCCCACCCCTGATATAGAGTAAAAGTCGTAGTACATTGAGTGGAGGTAATAAAATTCAGAGCAATCCTATGGTCTGGGTACATTGGCCACAATTATGCTGGAATCAGCTAGTGAAAGCAGTTGATATTTTACACTCTCTAGTACCAAAATTACAATGAAGGCAGTACCAAAAAAGGAGGATATAGCAACAATCATGGCCACTGCCACAGATTCCCAAGCAACAATGTACCTGTCACGGCATTGCTCCCAGACACGCAAGCCAGCAAGATACAAGAGCACTTTATTTAAAACATTTGTATCCTGATTTTAGCCCAATTAGGGCGCTCAGGGCAGCAAACAATTAAAAAGACAACAAAAATCAATTTTTTAAACAGTGTGTGGGTGCATAATGAACAATATGTTGTTTGGCTGGCTTTCGCATCAAATAGATACACACACAGCCCAGTCTCATATGTGCAATGATCCTGGCTATGTAGCTCAGTAGGAAGGGTCCCTATGTGAAGTACTACAGACCTGCTAGATACTAAGTGAAGTAGTAATAATAATAATATTTAATTATACAGTCAATCAGACCAGTAAAAACTATACAACGATAAACCTCACATGAACAATATAAAAGAGCGTTTTTAAAAAATGAGACATATTTATATAAATTTTAAGGACACTTTACATAAAAGTGGGTGGAGTAGAAAAAAGTGCAATAAGTACCAATAACATCAAGAAGTAGTATAGACCAGCTAGATGCGAAGCCGTAGGTTCAATTCCTGGCATGGACTCCCAGGAGAACAGTTTGAAAGTTAACACTTTTCTTTAGGGTTGCCAGGTCCCTCTTCTCCACTGGCGGGAGGTTTTTGGGGTGGAGGCTGAGGAGGGGAGGGACTTCAATGCCATAAGAGTCCAATTGCCAAAGTGGCAATTTTCTCCAGGTGAACTCATCTCTATTGGCTTGAGATCAGTTGTATTAGCAGGAGATCTCCAGCTACTACCTGGAGGTTGTCAACCCCACTTTTCTTGAACAGCATCAAGGGCTGGTTTACTTTCATTAGGGGTCTGCACAAACGGCATACTTACTTAGTGTGTGGGGTACACTGAAGCTTGCATTCTTGTGCTCAGGAGCAGTATGGGGCGGAGCCTGGGGAGGAGGAGAGTCATGAATGGCGCATCACTTCCTGCTGAGTGGGTGGAACTAACAGCAGGGCAAGTAGGAATTTCCTTGAGCATAGCTGATGCTATGCTGCCATTTCCTCCTGCTCTACCAGAAGTAACAGATGGGCGAAAACGCACGGTCGCTTTAGCCTCCTTTATTCCCTGTTTCAGCCAGGATTCAGCCACGATTGAAAGCACGTTCGGCGAAACGCATGCATTCGATCCTGGCTGAATCCTGGCAGAAAAAGGGAATAAAGGAGGCTAAAGCGACCGTGCGTTTTCACCCATCATGGCATTGCACCAGGTTTTTCCTTCCCATCGTTGCACATTGCAGGGTGAGAGCCAGAGTTCAGGAGCAGGAAGCTGCCAGCCGCAGTTGGCAATCTAGTACCCCTGTGGACACTCCTACTACCTTTTAAGTAAAGGAAGCATTAAAAGTTAAATTCATAGCTTACCCGAGTTGCAGTGGGAAGAGCAGGACACACAGTATGGTCATGGTTTTTGGAGTGTCCTGCATATCTTTCTTAAAGTGAGCACTAGAGGAGACAAGGGTTTCTCTACGAGGTACCATCTCTTGCTTATCTGTGTGGGATACATTGTCGTTGCAGCCCCAGTTCAGACAGACATCTGCCAGCAGAGAAGAGCTATACGCCGACCTCTGGAACAAAGGTTCCAGGATTACTCTTCACCATAGGATTGCCTTGATTGAAGAAGCAGAAGCGAAATGGGAATAACTACCGGAAACCCATTCTTTTTGATATCTATGGACGTTTATTAAGTTACTTTCACAATTATGAAAGAATGGGCTATACATTTTGACTGAACGGTGGACTATTATACTTGGCAGAGTACATGTTATAGTACAGAAGGAAATGTTATAACTGTATGTGTAATTTTTGGTTATAATAGTCTAATACATGTTTTTGGCATAAGTGTGCTTATTCTTGCATTGTTTGGCCATAAGTGCTATCTTGATTGACAAACCTCCAGGTGATAGCTGGAGATCTCCTGCTATTACAACTGATCTCCAGCTGATAGAGATCAGTTCCCCTGGAGAAAATGGCCACTTTGGCAATTGGACTTTTCTTATGTTCCTATACGCTTAGTTAAATTGTGAAACTCCCTGCTCCAGGATGTTGTGATGGCTGCCAACTTGGAAGGTTTTAAGGGGAGTGGACATGTTCATGGAGGAGAGGGGTATTCATAGCTACTAGTAAAAAATGGATAATAGTCATGATGCACACATTGGGTGAAAACGCATGGTCGCTTTAGCCTCCTTTATTCCGTTTCAGCCAGGATTCAGCCAGGATCGAACGCATGCGTTTCGCCGAACGTGCGTTCAATACTGGCTAAATCCTGGCTGAAACAGGGAATAAAGGAGGCTAAAGCGACCATGCGTTTATTCTCTCTAGGATCAGATGAGCATGCCTTTTATATTAGGTGCTTTGGAACACAGGCAGGACAATGCTGCTGCAGTTGTCTTGTTCGTGGGCTTCCTAGGGGCACCTGGATGGCCACTGTGTGAACAGACTGCTGGACTAGATGGACCTTGGTCTGATCCAGCCTGGCCTTTCTTATGATTCTATGGCATTGAAGTCCCTCCCCTCCCCATACCTCAGGCTCCACCCCAAAAATTTCCAGATTTTTCCCAATCCAGAACTGGCAACTCTAATCGTATTAGACTTATAACACACTGCATCACTGTTGGAGGGTGGTCCATTAGGGAGAATGCTCCACCAACTCAGGCTGTCCCCAGACCTCTCCTGCCTGCCTCCTCACGATCCTTAGCAGACAGCCCACGGGATGGCAGCCTACCTACTAAATCAGTCTCTGAGTTGTCTTTGCTAAGCTCAGGAGTGCAAGCAAGCAAATCTTATATAGGCAGAGACTCACAGAGAAATCAGCTTTTGAGCTGATTAAGAACAGGCTTTTGGATATAGATCTGCAGGAGCTTAGAGGAGCGGCCTGCAGTAGATATTCCCCTATACACTGGAAGCCCGGGACATACAATCAGTCCTTAGCATACTACCTCTCATGCTTAACTGATCCCCAACAGAGAAGGGCTTACATGCTCGCTAGATTTAATGCCCTTCCTTCTGCCTTGCTCTACGGAAGATTCAATAAGGTCTCATATACGGATAGGGCCTGTCCTTGTGGGGAGGGCAAAATAGAATCAGTTTCCCATGTCCTCCTTAACTGCTCATTTTATTCTAGGGGCCTTTCTCAATTTAGTGACCCGTTATTTGTGGACCGGGGATGGTTACCTGCCAAAATTAAGGTGTCTTTCCTCATGACCACCCAGGATCCCATAAAAATTGAATTGGTGGCAAGATTCTTACAGTTAGCAATTCAAGAACATGAGCGCTTGTGCACCAAATAATGCTGGCCTAGTACTGTTAAATTGTCTAATGCACCATAATTGATTTTACTGTAAAAACTATGGCATTTCTTGTACTGTACGGATTTTATGTATTTGCTTTTATACACTTTATCTTATGCCAATAAAGGCTACTTGACTTGACTTGATATAGGCAGAGAGCTATTTCCCCCCTTTAAACTAGGCCAGTTCATAATAGTATATTCCTTCACTGGACAGGAAGCTCTCCTTCTGACAATCTTTCTTCTTTTAAAAAAAATGACGCTGACACTGCCATCCAACACGAATAGTCTCTGGTGCCGGAGCTCCTGTTTTCCCAGTTCTGCGGCAGCTTGACAGAAGTGCCTGGCAAAAGCACCGAGGAGGCGTGCGTGGGGCTATGACATCTAAGCCCAGCTTCCCCCCTTCATACCCGTGGCCAACAGACCCATTGCACTCGGTGTCTGCTTCTTCCCTGCAGCGGTGTACTGTGCCATCCCTTTCCAAACTGTACTGGGGCAGAGGAAGGAACAAGCCACTGGGAATGGAGGCTGTGTGCGGAGGCTGCATTACTATGCGCCTGGCAGGGGGCCCTCAGCAGTGGTGGGCCCAGGGCAGCTGCGTCTTTTGTCTGTTGGATGAAATAGCTCTGGCCACAGCTAAGACACTGTTAGGATCTGAAACTCATTTAATTAATCTGCTACCATTCAGGGCGATGAATCTTGGTTTTGGCTTATTGATAATAAAGGTTAATCACACACAAAAATACCACAGAGTCGTTTTCTTAATCAAATCAATTCTTTACTAACTAATCTCAAGGGTAGGGTACATGGATTAAACAATAAACATCCTACATCTCTAAGTTTCCTAGACTTGCTAAACTCCTTTAGCAGTTACTACGCTTACTCACGAGTAGCCATTCTCACAAGGAGAATGTGCTCCTCCATGCTTGCAGGTTGGTAACTTACAAGTAACTGGGCTACAGTTTCTCTTTCAAACAAAGGATATACCAAAGCAGTAAAATGCAGATTACTTTGCCTACGTGACCATATGACATGGAAGCAATGGCGATCTGCTCTTCCTGACCATTTGGCTAATTAACCCTTTGACTGTCTGACATGTAACGAATCTCGCTATCTAAGACCCAACAAATCCCCTTTTCGAGGTTCAGTTACATTCAGACATGCAAACATAATTCATCACATTTATTAACACATCATATCATATCAATAAGTCCCTTTTGTTTCTTGTCTTTCACTGAGTTAATCTTGAGTTGAAGATTTCTTCCTTGTCTTGCTTGACTTGCGTTCTTGCACTTTTCTTTGCTTGAGAAATTCCAGTATTTTGTCTCTTTCTGTTTCCATATCAAAACAGTGTCTTTCTTCAAAGAGTTTGGATCCTGCTGATTTCTCCAGTTGTTCAGCAATTTTCTTTGCATTTGACTCAGTATCACAGCAAATTAAAACATTGTCCATTATTATTAAAATGTATTGCAATAGGCCATTTTCCTTTCTGCTGAGTAGACATTTCTCTTTATTTCCCCTTTTGAAGCCTTGCTTCTGTAGTTGTGAAGTAAGCTTTTGGCTATCTGTAACAGTAAACATCATCACTGTCATTTTCTTTGAAGTGGCAATGTTTAAAAGAATGTTTATCGCTGTAAGTTGTTGCAGTGATTTCTTCTCCCCACTGAGAAACTTTTGCTCTTTGTTCTCCCAGCTTGAGAAGTTACTTTTCACTTCAGAATGGTTTAAGGTGGTTGAAACCTTTACATCTCCATCAGCTTCAGGACTGCCCCCTTCTGATGCTGTATCCTGTAGACACTTTGCTGCACCAGGCGGCCTAAGCTCCCATGCTGAGGATGTAACCGGCTCGGTTTCCCTTCTTCCAACCTTTGCATCACTCATTCTCTCAGTTGCATTCATCTCGTTTACAATGGAAATTTCCTTTCCCCTTTTGTCTCCCGAGATGCTAGCATTTCCTTCATCAGTAGATGGCGCTAGAGGTTCTGTTGAATCACTCTGCACATGCTCTGATGCTTCAATACAAATTTCACATTGCTTATAACTCTTCACACAGTCCTTTACTGGCAAGCCAAACTCATGTAGTTGCTGCCTCACAGACTCCATATTTCTGTGTTTCAATTTCAAATGCCAGAAATACACGCAATTCTCATGTTTACATTTCTCAGTATTTAAACCTTTAATCTCCTTATTGCAGTCAACAAAGCATTCCTTCTCATCAACAACAGTATTTTCCTTTGCACAAAGTCCATTGTCTTTCTCACACTGATACAGTTCATCAGAATTAACACTGTCCTCAGTATAATCCACAATCTGGTCTGCAACGTTCTCCAAGTAGTAATGAGAACCTTCTGACAAAACTTCATATTCCCTTGCTTGAGAATCAAACAAATAGCAACCGTTCTCATTTATTGTCACTTGGAACTTAGCATTTGCTAGCCTTTTCACAGACAGTAAACAATGTTCAGATTTTTGCATATAAAGCACATTCTGTAATCTTAAGCCCATTACATTTCCACAGAGAGACTGGATAGAAACAGAAATTTGTCCTTTCTGGGTGCATATTTGTCTCTCCCCATTGGCCATTATGAATGTTTCAGCGCATGGTTCCAAATAATCAAAGGCTTCCATGATCCCACATGTATGGTTACTTGACCCTGAATCTAAAAGCAATTTTTGTACACGCTTTGGGTCATCTTTTATTGGTAAAATGTGAGTTGATTGATCTTTTAGCAAAAGCGTAGCGATCTGATCTGGTCTCTTGGGCTTGCTATAGCCTTGACTTCCTGTTGTGGCTGAATCTGGTCTTTGTCTAAAATTCGCGGGCTTTTCCCCCGGAGAGGGGGGTTTTCCCCCTTTTGATTCCCTCTGCTTGCATTGATACGATTTATGGCCAAATTTGCGACAGGTGAAACATTGGAACTTTTTCTCATGCACATGCAATACCTGTATTCCATTAGACAGTTCATTTTCGCGTGCTCTGTCTGTTTCAAATTCTTTCAAGGCTGTGATCAGCTTATTAAGGGTTAAATCCTCTCTGGCTAGCAGGTTTCGCTTCTCTGCATTAAAGCGTGGGTGGAGACTGGCAATGAATATTGTTAAAAAATCTTCTGAGCTCACTTCCCCTCCTGCAAATTTCACCTCTGATTCCAAATCTTGCATATGCTTTAAATGTTGTAAGAGAGTTACATTTTCAGGCATCTTATATGAGAGTAGATTCGCCTTGAGGCTCATCCTCTGACCTCTGGACAAAACACCATACTTTTCATTTAGTGCTTTCATCATATCTTTCGTTGAATTACTATTTAAAATGATGGATGATTCTGTTGGTGATATTGCTCCCACCAGAAGGCACATCCCCTGGGCATCAGCTTTATCAAAGGCATTAAACTTATCTCTGTCAGTCTCATCTGGGGGATCTTCATTTAGTACGTGTTTAATCCCCAGTGCCTTAAATGCTAATTCGACAGATCTTTTCCATATTGGGAAGGATGACTGACTTATGTGGGGAATTATTACTGATTGGATCCCTTTCCCATTTACACTCACGGCTCCTGCGTTTGTGCTCGATGTTACTGGCGTGGCTGCCCGGTTCGCGTCCTCTCCCATTCTTGCAGCTTGTCGCTCTCCTCCTCCAGTTCACAGGCGTGAGGGTTGAGTTTTCCTGTCGTCCCCACAGACTCGGCTGCTCGGCTTCTTTACAGGAATTCCCTCAGGCGTCTGTAAGGTCCTTTGTATTCCTCAGTTCCCCGATGGGACACGATTCAAAAATCAAAAATTGTTCTGTGTGACTTTATATCAATAGCCAAGAATAAACCATCCTCTGCTACCACTTGTTAGGATCTGAAACTCATTTAATTAATCTGCTACCATTCAGGGCGATGAATCTTGGTTTTGGCTTATTGATAATAAAGGTTAATCACACACAAAAATACCACAGAGTCGTTTTCTTAATCAAATCAATTCTTTACTAACTAATCTCAAGGGTAGGGTACATGGATTAAACAATAAACATCCTACATCTCTAAGTTTCCTAGACTTGCTAAACTCCTTTAGCAGTTACTACGCTTACTCACGAGTAGCCATTCTCACAAGGAGAATGTGCTCCTCCATGCTTGCAGGTTGGTAACTTACAAGTAACTGGGCTACAGTTTCTCTTTCAAACAAAGGATATACCAAAGCAGTAAAATGCAGATTACTTTGCCTACGTGACCATATGACATGGAAGCAATGGCGATCTGCTCTTCCTGACCATTTGGCTAATTAACCCTTTGACTGTCTGACATGTAACGAATCTCGCTATCTAAGACCCAACAGACACACACTTTGGTACTGAACTGCAGCTGCCTTTCTCATCAGGACCGGGATCCCAGTTTCCTCAGTGCAGGCCTCTGAGGCAGTTTTACTGGGAACCGTGAAGCAATGAGACCTAATATTGTCGAAGGCTTTACCTACAAGAACCAATGGGACCTAATATTTGCCTCTTGGATGACAAAACACGAACACCACATAAGCCACTAAATGTCTCCCTCATTCTCTGGGGCGGTGAAGAAACGGGCTGTGAACCCGGTATAGGAATGTAAAGGCTTGGAAAGAAGCTGTCTCATCTTCCCTGTTCTGCCATGAACTATGAATCAGACTGAGAATGCTTTCCCAATTGCTGTTGAGACCTATTGTGACATTATTGTGTTTTAGCCCCCAGAAGGTATAGAAATTCAATTATTTTGTCTGAATGAAACTGGCACAGATGGGTAACAGGTGCCTGCTTGTACTCCTCTTCTGCATATAGATTGGCTCCCGGTTCAGAATTTGTTTTGTGTTTGTCAAGAAGGGGAAATGACTTTTTCTAGACACAAACCATTTGCCTCTTGTCCTAAGTCATTTATTTTGGAAATAAGAGTGCAATTCAAGGACCGCTTGGGCAGCCCTTGTGCGGTGCATTTACATTAACTGAACTGAGGCATTTTGTACTGGGAGGGACATTAGGGAAATGGAGACGGAGAATTTCTTTCATGTAATTCTAACCAATGTCCTCAGCTAATTGGGGTTGAGTTTTCTGCTCTAGAACTGAGCCCTTTGCCTAATCGTGTGTTAAACAAAATAATGACAGTTATTAGAATTTCCCCTCTGAGGATCCAAGGACTACTTTAGCCATGGCCAAATTCTGCTCAGTGGAAGAAAAAGATTAATTTTTTATGATGTGGTTAAGAACATTTATAGGGCTAATCTCAAATTTAGAAATACCATAGAATTTAAAATATATAAAATTAATAATAATGATAATAGCCCTGTGGCGCAGAGTGGTAAGCTGCAGTACTGCAGTCCAAGCTCTGCTCATGACCTGAGTTCGATCCCGACGGAAGTTGGTTTCAGGTAGCCGGCTCAAGGTTGACTCAGCCTTCCATCCTTCCGAGGTCGGTCAAATGAGTACCCAGCTTGCTGGGGGTAAAGTGTATGACTGGGGAAGGCAATGTCAAACCACCCCGTAAAACAAGTCATGGGATGTGACGTCACCCCATGGGTCAGGAATGACTCGGTGCTTGCACAGGGGACTTTTACCTAATGATAATAATAATAATAATAAAGCATAATAAAATGAATACAAAATCATTCAGTGTGGCCTGACATGAGACCTTAGGTCAAATGAGTCAACCATTAAAGGTTTAAAAAATTTCCCCACTACTACAGAGAGATTCATTGTGCACTATACTGCAATTGCTTTGCTCCTATTTACTGATGGGCATATGCTGTTCTTTTGCTCTTCTTATTTATAAATGCATTTATACATTTGCTTTCATGCTGGAGATTTTTTTTAAAAAAACTGCACCATGGATAGCCCTATCCTATATAAACATGTCCATTCCCCTCTTAAAGCCTTCCAAGTTGGCAGCATCACCACATCCTGGGGCAGGGAGTTCCACAATTTAACTATGTGTTGTGTGAAGAAATACTTCCTTTTATCTGTTTTTCATCTCTCACCCTCCAGCTTCAGCGGATGACCCCACATTCTAGTATTACGAGAGAGGCAGAAAAGGTTATCCCAGCCCACTCTTTCCATACCATGCATAATTTTATAGGCCTCTATCATATCTCCCCTTAACCACCTTCTTGCTAAGCTAAACAGCTCTAAGCGTTTCAACTGCTCCTCATAGGGCAGTTCCTCTAGTCCCCTGATCATTTCGGTTGCACTTTTCTGCATCTTCTCAAGCTCTGCAATATCCTTTTTTTTTAGGCGTGGTGACTAGAACTGTGCGCAGTATTCCAAGTGTGACCTCACCATAGATTTGTACAAGGTCAGTATGACAGCAGCAGTTTTATTTTCTATTCCTTGTCTAATTATGGTCAGCATGGAATTTGCCTTTTTCACAGCAGCCACATACTGGGTTGATAACTTCATCGAGCTAACCACTACCACCCCAAGATCCCTTTCTTAGTCTGTCGCTGCCAGCACAGATCCCATCAGCGTATATGTGAAGCTAGGATTTTTTGCCTCAATTTGTATCACTTTACACTCACTCACATTTAATCTCATTTGCCATTTTAATTCCCACTTCTTCAGTTTGGAGAGATTCTTTTGGAGCTCTTCACAGTCCATTTTTGTTTTTATCACCCTAAATAATTTGGTGTCATCTGCAAACGTGGCCACCTTGCTGTTCACCCCCAGCCCCAGGTCACTGATGAACAGGTTGAAAAGCACCGGTCCCAACACAGATCCCTGAGGGACCCCACTGCTCACATCCTTCCATTGTGAGAACTGACCATTTACTCCTACTCCCTGCTTTCTATTTTTCAGCCAGCTCTCAATGCATAAGATAATCCTCTTATCCCATGACTATGTTTGCTTAGCAGTCCTTGGTGGGAGACTTTGTCAAAAGCCTTTTGGAAATCCAAATACACAATGTGCTGCCCCTAGGCAGAGCAGTAGACTTTCTAGTGTGCATAGATTAAAGCTCCTGTTGTATTAGTAATATGCTAGGAAATAGTACTTTCCCTTTTAGAAAACTGCATGCTAGTTATTGTAGATTTAGGAAACCTCAGTAGTCACATGTCTTTGTATTAGTTCACTGATTGGTCAGGCATAAGGCTCCAACTTGTCCGGGAAAAGCACCTTTTTTATTGTTAATGAGACCGGAGGAGCAGAGAGGCATGGGAATTTATTATGCTTTCATGGATAGCGACAAACTGGACTCCCATCAAGAAAAGGACTGCAGCTCTCTTCTATTCAGGTGCGACTAACGCTGAACTGTTTAGATGCATGTAAACTGCAAAATAAAGAATGATTGAGACCATGCAGCTTCCTGTTGAACACTTATCTCGCGAAGGGTCTTAACCAACAGCTCCCTGGCTGGGAACACAAAATGTCCACAGGATCATTCCTGTCCACATGCTTATTGACACTTTCAAAAAACTCTAATAGGTTAGCGAGACAGGACCTACCCTTACAGAAGCCATGTTGGGTTTTGCTCAGCAGACCTTGCCGTTCTATATGCTTGACAATTCTATCTTTAATAACGCTTTCCAACAATTTACCTGGAACAGACGTTAAGCGAACTGGCCTGTAATTTCCTTCATCCCCCCCTTGGAACCCTTTTTATAAATGGGTGTTACATTGGCCATTCTCCAGTCCTCTGGTACAGAGGCTGATCTAAGGGACATGTTATATATCATCATTAGGAGTTCAGCAATTTCCCGGCCCGGTCCAACCAAGAGACATTTATGTCATATCCAGCCCTCTTAACAATTGAATTCAACACCCCTGGTCTAGACATTATAGAACTTCCTGCCTTGTTACCACTATTTGCCCCAGTTCCCCACCCCAAAACATGTGTTCAGGAAAAGTTATCTGCCCTATATTTTCAACAGTGAAGACAGATGAGAAGAATTCATTTAGTTTCTCAGCAATCGCTTTATCCTTCCTTAGTGTTCCTTTACTCCCATTGTCATCCAATGGTCCCACTGCTTCTCAAGCTGGTTTCCTGCTCCTAACATACTTAAATAATTTCTTATTGTTGGTCTTGATGTGTTTAGCAATATGTCTGTCAAAATATTTATTTGCATCTCTAATTGTTTCCTTGTATTTCCTTTGTGCAAGTTTGGGTTTGCTTTTGTGTGCCTCGTATGGGCAAGCTTCCACTTTCTGAAGGAAGCCTTTTTTTCTCTAACAGCTTCCTTCATCTTACCCATTAGCCATGGTGGTGATCTCTTTATACTACCTTTCCTGACCTGAGGTATGCAATCGAGCTGAGCCTCTAGTATTGAGGACTTGAATAACCCCCCCCCCTCAAGCCTTTTCCATAGATTTAACCCTCCTAACTGTTCCTTTCAAATTCTTTTTTACCAGGGTACTCATTTTAGAGAAGTTCCCCCTTTTAAAGTCAAATGTAATTGTGTGAGATTTCCCAGGCACCTTCCCACATACATATAAATTAAATTTGATGCCATTGTGGTAACTGTTGCCCGTTGGCTCAACCACAGCCACATCTCGCACTAAGTCACTGGCAGCACCACTGAGTATCAAATCCAGGATCACCTCCCCTCTGGTTGTGTCCATAACCAACTGTTTGAGGGCACAGTCATTGAGGATGTCTAGAAATTTTATCTCTTTGGCTTGACTGGAGCATGCATTTATCTAGTCAATACAAGGGTACTTAAAGTCTCCCATTATTACTACTTCATCACCTTTGCATGCTTCCCTGATTTATTCTCCATCGCTAGATCACCCTGAGCCTTTTGGTCAGGGGGCCAATAGAACGTCCCCAGCACTAAATTACCTTTGAGGCCTAGTATTGTCATCCACAAGGATTCTATGTACTAGTCAGCTCTTTTTATGGTTTCTAGTTTATTAGACACTGTGCTGTCCTTGATGTATATAGTGACACCCCCAATACGCCCTTCCCTGTTATTTCTATAGAGTTTGTACCCAGAAATGACCATATCCCACTGATTATCTCCCTTCCACCAAGTTTCTGTAATGCTCACTATATGTTTTCCCTTAAAACCAAGCACTCTAACATTTTCGCTTGGAGGCTTCAAGCATTAGCATAGAAACACCTCCACACTGTCTCTCTCTTTCGACTTGCTTGGCGTGTGTCCTTGGGCATCCTCAAGTGGCAATCCTCCTTTAGTTTATCATCCCCTTTCATATCTACCCCATCCCCATGTGGGCAATCAAGCATTTTTCCCTTTGTCCATTTGCAATGAGTCTGCCCGAACCGGATGGTTCTCAGCTCCTGTTGGCTTTCCCCCTGGGTCCAGTTTAAAAGCTGCTCTGCCACCTTTTTTACCTTTGCGCCAGCAGTCTGGTTCCATCCTGTTTCAAGTGGAGCCCATCTCTTTTGTACAGGTCTGGCTTGTTCCAAAATGTTGCCTAGTTCCTAACAAATCTAAAGCCCTCCTCCCTACACCACTGTCTCATTCACGCATTGAGACTCCCCAACTGTGCCTGCCTAGCTGGTCCTGCGCGTGGAACAGGTAGCATTTCAGAGAAAGCTACCTTGGAGGTACTGGCCTTCTGCATAGCAACCTAAATTTGGATTCCAGGACTACACTTCTCCACATCGTTGGTGCCAACATGCACCACCACCACTGGCTCCTTCCCAACACTATCTACCAAACTACCTAAATGGTGAGTAATGTCTGCAACCTTCGTACTAGGCAGGCAAGTCCCCATGCGGTCCATGTGCCTGCCAGAAACCCAGCTGTCTACATTTCTAAGCATTGAGTCTCCCACTACAAGACACCCCCCTCCTCTCAGAGGCATATCCTTGGTACAAGAGGATATCTGTTCATCCACCTAGGAAGCAGTCCCTTCTAAGGTACCACATCCCCTTACCTTAGAGAGATGACCACCTTCACCAAGGGCTCCATCATCTGTGACTGGCAGAGAACTGTCACCCTGGGACTGGGATGCAACGATAGCATCCCTGGAAACCTTACCCACCTCTTTCTCTGCCTGTCTCAGGTCCTCCAATTGAACTACCTTGGTCTCAAGGAAATGAATTATCTCCTTGAGAACCAGGAGCTCCTTGCACCGAGCACACACCCATGTCATACATGTGACACTCCATGCAGTACACTAGATAGTCACTCACTCCCTGCTGGCTTTCTATCTTCGTAACTGGTATTTTATTTTTTATTTGGTGTTTTTACCTTGTGCCCATCTTGTACTGAATAAGGACCTAGTGCCTGGGCTTCCTTGCCCTGCTGCTAAACTCGCACAGATGCTTAACTTGCTTGGTACTCCTGCAGGTCACAGAGATCTACTCTACCCCAATAACAATTATTTCCCCACCCTATAGGTCCCCAGGCTCAATCCCCAGGCTAAGAGCCCTTGAGCTCTAGCCCTTTGGCTTGCATCTCTGGTGAGAAGGAGCCTAACACAATTTAAGGCTCACCTAGCAGAAGGTGGGGCCAGGAGTCATACCCAGGCAAAGCAGACCCTCCCCAATCAACAACAATCAGCTGCAATCACCTTCCCCAATTAGGTATACTCAGCTACAACCCAGGCAAAAGAGATAAGCAGAAACAACACTTACTCAAACAGGCCCCTCTCTACAGCAGGCTATACACAACTACACACCTTCAAACAATGTCCTCAGCAATCTTAGCTAATGCTCCCCAGCAGTTAAGGAAGGGAAGAAAGGAAAAAAACACTCACCACTCCAGCAGCTCTCTTTCCGCTCCTACTCAGAGCCCAGCTGACTGTCAGAAAAAGGAATGTGAGGGTGATCTGGCTGCAACATCTGTCACGCCATTGATCGCCAGGGTTGATTCGGCTGATCTGGTTGGCTAGGTGGGGGTCCCCTACCTCCCTCACCGCTCCATGTGCATCCCTCCCAAAGCTGCGTGCTCGGTAGACTAGGATGACCATTGCAGATAGAAGGACTGTACCCTTCTTCCGTCAGGGGTATACATTAGCTGCACTCCCTTGCTAGAACCTCCAAACAAGTTCAATGTCCATTTGTAGGAGTCCAGTAGCACTTTAGCCTTTGAGGATATGAGGTTTTGAGAGCCAAAGCTCCCTTCATCAGCACGGTGTAGTGGTTAAAGTGTTGGGCTAGGATCTGGGAGATCCAGGTTCAGATCCCCACTCTGCCATGGAAGCTCATGGGCTAGTCATACACTCTCAGCCTAACCTACCTCACAGGATTGTTGTGAGGATAAAATATAGGAGAGGATAACAATGTCAGCCACTTTAGGTCCCCATTGGGGAGAAAGGAGGGATCCAAATAAGGTAAATAAAATAAAATATTGTGTAGAAATCACCTATGACCGATAGGGAGTGACAGGTCTGCGGTCACCCAGTGAGCCTCATGGCAGAGGAATTAATGGTGCAGGCACAGTTTTAGTGGAAGGCTTTAGAAATCAAAGAATCATAGAAATGGAGCTTGCAGCCAGAGAAACCAGCGGCTGCAAGTCAGGTCATGATCCTTTTAAATGGTTCCTTCCCAGTTGACTGACATTTAATCAAACTGAAAGATGAGGGTTTTCTTACCCCCCTGCCTTGCGGCTTGATTGTACAAAACTAGTGAAATCACTGGAAACTGCAGGTGGGCAACAGAGTAGAAAATGAGCATCTGATGAAGCAAATTCATCTGACATCCTTTGGAATGCTTAGCTGTTGGGAGATGCTCACTTCCTCTCAAAAAGTAAACTTTGTGTGTGGCTCATCACTCAGTTACATAGAAGGTCCCAGGTTCAATCTTTAACTTTTGGTTTTGATTCTTTTTTAAAAAAATTTTTTATTGAGAATGAGAATATAACAATAAAAGAAAACAGAAATACAGCATTACTAAAATACACATACTACAAATTCTTGAAAATAAACTAAAACCATGCTGCAATATAACTAAAATATCTATACCAGTGAGCCAAACAATACGCTATCTAGTTATTTAAAATCCAATGACAATTACATCACTCCCTTTCTTCGATTTACACACTGGAGCATTTTTTCCATCCTTGAGATTGTTACATTCCAGCGAGCATCCAGTTCTTCCGTATTTTTGTCATTATTATTATATGTCAAGTTAATTAAAGCACAGGTTTCTTTAACCTTATCAAGCCAATTATTTAAATCAGGGAATTTATTGATTTTCCAATATCTCGCAAGATTTGTTCTAGCCATTGTTAATATATGGAAAAACATGACAAATATCCTTTGGTTTATCTGGAAAATAATTTAATAAAATTGTTTCCGGTCTTACTGGAATAACAATTTCAAGGCCACTGGATATGATTTCAATCACTTTCATCCAGTATGTTTGGGCTCTACTGCAGCTCCACCACATATGTAGAAAATCTGCGCTAGTTGAATCACAATACCAACATTTACTTTTTTTTTTGGAATTTTTGTCCAAGTTACACATTTTTTGAACCCTGCTTGGGGAAAGATGCCACATATATGTCATCTTAAATCAATTTTCTCTGAATGCAAGACTTATTGTAAAATTTAGACCTTTTGTGAGTATAAAGTTCCATTTTTTTCATTCAACTCATAACTGGTTTTGATTCTTTTTTGGTGAAATTGGGAAGCAGATGTTGGGAAGAACCTTTCTGAGCCTGAAACTTCGAAGCTGTTGACTGTCAGAGTAGACAATACCAAGATATATGGACCGGTGTCTGGTTTGCTCAGGGGCATCTTTATATGTTCTTAGTGTTTGTTTTAAAAAAATATTTATTTATAGTCCACTTTTCTTAGTGAGACTCAAGGCGAATTACGCAGTGTAAGTCAATGCAGTCAATAGGATGTACCAGTACAGTCAAGAATTACAGACTTTTGAAACAAAACAAAAAGTATCACACACAATATGTAAAATAATATAGAAAATGGTATTACTTAAGTAGAAGATGATGCAGGGGAGCCAGATAATACATACAGCAAACAGATAATATGTATTCAGTAGTATAGTCCACGGAAGAGCCCTGTGGTGCAGAGTGGTAAGCTGCAGTACTGCAGTCAAAAGCTCTGCTCACTACCGGAGTTCGATCCCGACGGAAGTCGGTTTCAGGTAGCCTGCTCAAGGTTGACTCAGCCTTCCATCCTTCCGAGGTCGGTAAAATGAGTACCCAGCTTGCTGGGGGTAAAGGGAAGATGACTGGGGAAGGCACTGGCAAACCACCCCGTAAAACAAAGTCTGCCTAGTAAACGTCGGGATGTGACGTCACCCCATGGGTCAGGAATGACCTGGTGCTTGCACAGGAGATCTTTACCTGTATTACCTTTATAGAGACCCAGCATGGTGTAGTGGTTAAGAGCGGCAGACTCTAATCTGGAGAACCAGGTTCGATTCCACACTCCTCCACATGAAGCCTTCTGGGTGACCTTGGGCCAGTCACAGTTCTCTCAGAACTCTTTCAGTCGATGTAGAGGCAGGCAATGGCAAACTGCCCCTGAACCTCTCTTGCCTTGAAAACCCTCCGGGGTCCCCATAAGTCAGTTGTGACTTGACAGCGCACACACATTACCTTTATAAAAATGCCCTCCTGAACAATTCTGTTTTACCTAGCTCGTAAAATTGAAAGAAGCACAGGAACCTTCCTGACCTCACCAGGCAGGCCATTCCACAAGGTGGGGGCCCTAACAAAGAATGGACAATTGTTCATCTGATCAATTTGCAGGGTGACCTCTGCTGATGGCCCTGCTCAGATGAGCGCAGCTGTCATGGCAGAGCATCAGAGGAGAGGCCATACTTCAGATATGAGGGCCCAAGGCCATGAAGGGCTTTGCATGTTATAGCCAGCACTTTGAATTGATCATGGTAACTGATGGGCAGCCAATGGAATGACTGCAGAATGGGTTTAATGTGCATGCTCCGCCAGCTCCCAATAGTAACTGAGCTGTGGCATTCTGTACCAACTGGAGTCTCCATGTTGGTTTTGTGGGCTGACCCATGTACAATACTCTCTTCAGAGTATTACCAGCCCTCAGATCTGACGAGGTGAGACATGAGCTAGGTCCGCTGGTCCATAAGGGTGATTTGCTTCATAAAACCATATACTAATGGTGGTATTGGACTGTGTGTATATATACATGTACATTTATTTCTATATTGGATGAGCATGAATGACTATCGGGTTTCTTATTCACATGCTTTTTTTCAGAGGTCTTTGACCCTAAAAAATAATTGAAGCTATTTATGCAATTACAACTGATGAAGCTTGTAAGCGAAACGAACACGTATCCGGAAGTGTCGTTTTGATCATTTTCGCTGGATTCTTTTTGTTTGGAATGTCCACTTTTGATTTCGCCATCTGATTGATTTCTGCGCTGAGTACCAAGCACTGGAATTAAGAAAAAGGACTTTTTGAACTATGCTTGCAACCCATGAGGACTGCTCTTCGAGCTAAGAACGTGTTTGTTTCCTTTACCCGGACTTGGGAATCTCTTGGTTTTATTATTGTAACTGTCTTCCGGTGAGGCAACCGGTGTAGGTTTTCTTCTCATGCCAGCTATATTATTGCTATGATTTTGTATTGTATCAAGGTGCATTGTTTTGTAACTGGCCAATTTGGATTATATATTATATTACATTATTACATTGAGCCTATTCTGAGTATTTCTATTTAACTATTGTTCTTACAGCATATTGTATCAATTGATTAGATTTAACCACCTGGCACTTGGCAACCCTACAGTGAAGTCATTCTTATAGCCTTACTTAATCCATCCAGTATTGGCAGCAGCAAGTCCCTCTGAGGCCAAGCAGGGATCTTGAGGACTTGGTCATCTTTTGAGAAGTTGATCCTTGCCTTGAAACAGATTTTAAGGGCTTTGGTTGGAATTGTGGGAAACTCCTTCCTCCCTTACATAACAGTCATGTTGCAACTCTCTCCTCTTTATAGTAATGTTGCAACTCTCTCCTCTTTATAGTAATAAAACAGAGTGGACTGGAATATATGGTTCTTCTAGGTGCTCAGAAAACCTTGGAAATAGTTTTTGGAGAGGTCAATCACTTCCTGCAGCTAAGAACGATATGACATCTTTTTATGTACCTGTTGGAGATGGTTGCACACAAGCTACAAAAGTGGTAAAAAACCCTCCTATTTACCCACGGGTACCTTGGGTGTGTAGCAGCTTCTGGAAGTGGGCTAAATGCTTCCAGTGCACTTCCATGTAAATGTTCAAGAATTTGGCTATTAAGATAGATAGGATCACCTTGGTGTGTCAAGCAGCTCTACTCATTTTAATAGTTTCATATTTCATTAAGCTTTTTTCATCATGCCACACTGATTGGCAAGTTGATTGAAAAACTCACCTGCTATAAAATCAGGGAAGGCTTGCTGCCAGAAGGCATGCCAAGGCAATTACATGGAACACTTCCCTTTGATATTTTCTCCTGTGCTGTTCTTCAGAGTGCTGTGGTTTAAACAGCAGTCTGGAGAATCAGTTTACACTAGAAGTGATCCAGAATGAGAGCCAAATTGGAAGGACATTTTCTTCCTCCTAAACTAGCAGTGGAAATCCGTATTATATGCCAAGAGAACATGGATTGTCAGGATCCCTCATTGCTGTTACCTAATTTGATCATCTCCCTATGTAAAGGTACTAGCCTCACATAAATTCCAGCATAGATTCTGCATCCAGTATACATTATGCATATACAGTAATTGTGATCCTCCAAAGTAAAAGAAACCCATGAATAAGTACATCATGGTCCACCATCCCACTTGGTAAATCTCTTTCCTTTCCTTCTTTCTTTCCTTCTTTCCTTCTTTCCTTCTTTCTTTCTTTCCTTCTTTCTTTCTTTCGTGACTTATAACCCACCCTCCCCAGCAAGCTGGCTCATGGCAGGTAACATCATTTTAAAATACAACAGCCAATATAAATATCCATATATAAATATCCATGATAATATTTAGAATAAAATTCTAAAACCTAATATGATGGCACACCAGGCTTAAAACTGTAAGGACCGTACAGGTGGCAACCCTTCGCTTGTGTTGTTCCCACTCAAGGGGGAGAAGTGGGGGGAGGCCAGTAAGATGGTATAGATAATATAAGCTGATATAGGTGGCTGTCCTCAATTGTAGGCCTGGTGGGAAAGCTCTGTCTTGCAGGCCCTGCGGAAGACTTTCAGATCCCGCAGGGCCCTGGTGTTACTAGGCAGAGCATTCTACCAGGCTGGAGCCAGGGCCAAGAAAGCCCTGGCTCTTTTCAAGGACAGCTGCATGCTCTTAGGGCCAGGGACCACCAGTACATTTTCGTTGGACAATCTTAATGTCCTTCGGGGGGTATACCAGGAGAGGCGGTCCCGAAGATACGAGGGTCCCAGACCGTGTAAGGCTTTAAAGGTCAAAACCAGCACCTTGAACCTGATCCGATACTCCAGTTGGAGCCAGTGCAGATGGTAAAGAACTGGCTTTATATGCTCTCGAGGCGAGGCTCCCATCAGGAGCCTCGCAGCCACATTCTGAACCAGCTGGAGCCGTTGGTTCAGTCTCAAGGGCAGCCCTACGTAGAGCGAGTTACAGTAATCCAGCCTATAGGTGACCGTTGCATGGATCACCGTGGCTAGGTCAAGGTGGGAGAGGTAAGATACCAGCTGCCGGGCCCGGCGGAGATGGTAAAAGGCTGCCTTGACCACAGTTGTGACCTGGGCCTCTATAGATAGGGAGGAATCCAGGATCACACCCAGACTCTTGATGGCAGGTGCAGATGTTAGTTGCACACCATCAAGAGCTGGGAGCTGGCACCCCAACCCCAAACTGCCCCGGCCAAGCCACAGGACCTCCATCTTCGCTGGATTCAACTTCAGCCAACTTTGCCTCAACCATCCAGTCACTGCCTCCAAGCACCAGGCCAGTGTGTCCGGGGCAGAGTCTGGGTGGCTGTCCATCAGTAGATAAAGCTGGGTGTCATCAGCGTACTGATGACACCCTAGCCCGAAACTCTGAACCAGCTGGGCAATGGGGTGCATATAGATATTAAACAACATAGGGGAGAGAATTGCACCTTGCGGCACCCCACACACCAAAGGGTGCCCCTGCGAGACCTCCTCCCCAAGGGCCCCCCTTTGTCCTCGACCTTGTAGGAAGGAGCAGAACCATTAACGGGCTGTGCCCTGAATCCCAGTGTCAGTGAGGCAGTGATCTAAAAGATCATGATTGAATGTGTCGAAGGCTGCTGACAGATCTAAAAGGATCAGCAGCCCCGACCCGCCTCAATCAAGCTGTCTACAGAGATCGTCTACAAGGGTGACCAGAGCTGTCTCCATCCCATGGCCAGGGCGGAAGCTGGACTGGAATGGGTCTAAGATGGATGCATCATCCAGGAACCGCTGCAGCTGCTTGGCGACCACTCTCTCAACTTCTTTACCCAGGTACGGAAAATTAGATACCGGGTGGTAGTTGGTGTGGTCTTCCGGATTTAAAGACGGGTTTTTTAGGAGCAGTCTTACTACTGCCTCCTTGAGTGCCCAAGGAAAGGTCCCTAATCCTAGGGACCTATTAATGATTTCACCCAGGGATGCCCGCACCGCATCAAGACTGGCCTTTACCAGCCACGATGGGCACGGGTCAAGGAGGCAAGTAGTAGGCCTTACAACCAGCAGGGTCCTGTCCACATCGGCTTCTGAAAGCTGGCTGAAGTGGTCCAAAATGGGACCAGAAAACGGTCAAGGGGCCTCTAGTTCCCTTACTGTATCCAAATTGGCAGGATCTTCATGGCGGAGCGACAAGTCTTTATCCCCAAAATAGCTCGCAAATGCCTCACAGCTATGGGCCGAATTTTTACCTACATTTGAACGTTCATCAAGAGACGTTAAAGACCGAATCACTCTAAATAATTGTGCTGGGTGAGAGCTAGTGGACGCGATTTCAGCTGCATAGAACTCTTTCTTAGCAGCTTTCGTCACCATCTCATAGGCTTTCATAAACGTCCTATAAGATGCTCTTGCGGCTTCGTCACGAGTTCGCTGCCATACTCGCTCTAGCCGTGTAAGCTCCCGCTTCATACCATGGAGCCCCTCTGTATACCAAGGAGCTTGGTTTCAGCGGGAGCGAAGAGGGCGTCAGTGTGCAATTTCATCAATGGCGGTGAACAACCAGTCATGCCAGTCATTCACAAGCGCATCGAGGGAATCACCAGACGAGATAGGATCCCACAGAGCCCTCTGGAATCCAATCGGATCCATGAGTCTCCACGGGTGAGCATAAATCTGCTCGCCGCCCAAACAGGGTGGAAGCACCAAGTCAATCTGGGCCTTCAGGACATAGTGATCTGATCATGGAACCGCCTCACTGGGCATCAGATCCAACCCTATCCCAACCCCGAAGATCAAGTCCAGTGTGTGGCCTGCTTGATGTGTAGGGCCGAAAACAAATTGGGAGAGCCCCAGTGCCGCCATGGATGACACCAGGCCTGGGGCATGCGAAAAAGATGTGGCGTCAGCATGAACCTCAAGGTCCAGCCTGCCACTACCTCTAGCAAGCCCGACAGGGTATCTGCCGGTGCATTGTGCGGCCGGTACACCAGCCAGATAGCCAAGCTCTCCTCAGCTTCCCACACAAGGCCAACGCAATCAATACTGTGAATCTCCGGGTCAGGAAGGGTCCTGAAGGAGAAAGCCTCCCGGACCAACAAAGCCACTCCCCATCCCCGGCCCATCTTCCGAGACTGGCAAAGGACCGAGAAACCTGGAAGGATCAGTTCTTTTAGGGCGACAACCTTGCCCTCCCGCACCCAGGTCTCGGTCACGAAAGCCAGGTCCACACCCTGCGCAGCAAAATAGTCACGCAGGGTGGCGGTCTTGTTATTAATGGACCTGGCGTTGCACAACAGCAGTGTCGGGGATGGGTAATTCCTATCGCCTCTACCATCATTTCTCGAGATGGGATGCAGGTTGGAAGGGACCCGAGCATGTCCATATCTCCAGTTCCTTCCCTTATAATACCTGCTCCCACCGCCCTACCTCCGCCCCCCCCCCGATGACTGTGATCCCCAGCCCCAGACTGGCCTCCCCAGATTGCATATGATCCACCTGCATCAGGTAACCTCAGAACAACAACTAACTTAAAACCCCAAGACTCTATACTACCCAGGTACAATAATAATAATTCTAAGACCCACCCTTGGGAAAGGCACTGGCAAACCACCCCGCAAACAAAGTCTGCCTAGTAAACGTCGGGATGTGACGTCACCACATGGGTCAGGAATGATCCTGTGCCTGCACAGGGGACCTTTACCTTTTAAGACCTTTCTTTCTTTCTTTCTTTCTTTCTTTCTTTCTTTCTTTCTTTCTTTCTTTCTTTCTTTCTTTCCTTTCTTTCTTTTCTTTCTTTCTTTCTCTGCTACCAGGTTTTGGAGCCTACAAAAAATAGAGGCGTCCTCAAGCATCTGGCAGAGAATGATACACTCTTGTGTTTGACTTGGTGATCTCAGGTTGTGCAAGCCTGATCCAGAGTTCACAGTTGTTCACAATCCAGTGCACTAAAGTCCCATAGAAATCCATGGAACTCAAGGATGCGTCATGTGGTGCTGGATTCTGGCTGCTATAGCTTACCCCTTCACTGCTCTTGGGGATAACTACTACATTTACTTACAATTAAGAAGTGACTAAGCAAAGAGAGACATTACAAACTGAGAATGCCAGGATTTCATATCTGGCCTTTTGAACTGCCATTTGCGGGGGGTGGGGGGGAATGAACTGAACAATTTTGATACTAAAACTTTTTTGCAGGGATGATACAGTTCATATTTGGGCTGTGTTGACTTTTGATTGTTTGTAATTATGGTTGGTTACCTACCTCTAAGCGTAATATGATTTTCTGAAATGGAACATTTCATATCTCTTAACTCCTGTGATATTGCATAAGCTTTTCATAAATGCTAGCTGCTGTTGACATCAATTTCAGCAAATATATTTAGCACAATACACTAATGTGCTAGTGGCAAGCTATTTAATGAGTCTTAAGGGAGCTTTTGTTGATGTGTTTTAAATGGCAGCCGCAATGGAGAGAACAATTAGCTTCCGAAGACGTGAGATTCTGTAGTGTAATCTTCAAGCACTATCTTTGTCACTTTAGCAAAGCAGTGGAGCTCTTGCATCTTAAACAACTGAAGATATTAATGTAGCCATAAAACAAGACTACGATCATTGCTGTGTACTACGTTGGGCAACATACATTAAAGCATCAGGGTATATTCTATTCTTTATGATGATGCAATTAGCCAGTCTCCACCTTTCACAAACCTCTTTCTTGTATGTGAATGGAAGTATAGACTCAGCCTTGACACTGTGCAAATATATATGAAGATGTATTTTTGAGCTCTAGCTAAGTCCCTGATAAAACTCCCCTTGGACATTTTCTCGGTGCACATTTGTTACCAGGCACAATTATCTTTTAAGACCCTAAACTTGGGGGTCGGTTCCTGAAGGACTCCCTCTTTCCATTCTGTCCAATCCACCATACTGTCCAGACTCCCAAGCCCTGCTCTTTAAATTCCCAGCACGGAGGGGAGGTTAGGATTGCCAACCCCTAGGTGGTGGTGGAGATCTCCCACTATTACAACTGATCTCCAGGTGACAGATCACTTATCCAACTGAAGTCCCTCCCCAAACCCCTTCCTCAGGCTCCACTCCCAAACTCTCCAGGTATCTCCCAACCTCGAGCTGGCAACCCTAGGTGAGGGGCAGCTAGAGACAACTAGAGGGCATTTTTATTCATGGAACCTTGCCTTTAAAATGACCTCCCCCTTGAAGCTCACATGGTGCTTACCTTACTGTTCGGAGCCAGGCTAAACATTTCTTTTTACCCAGACTTTTTACTAAGGTTTTTTTTTGGGGGGGGGGGTTAGTTGTTTAATGGTCTATTTCTAGCCTGAAAACTGTTTTATTGATATTTTTAGGCTGCTTCATGATTGTTTTAAGCAATTTTTATACTTATGGCTTGTGTTTATAATGGCTTGTGTTTGCCATTGTTAATCTATGTTGTTATTGTTTTATGTATTGTTTTTACTTGTAGGCTGTGTAGGTCTCTGGAAAGCTGGCATACATGTTCCACAAATGAATAAATAATATTAGTGGCTCACTATTTTGGAAGATATGGAGGAAGGCAAGCCATGAAGAAGGTTGGGAGAGGGTCACGACAGTATGGTGGAGCACAACTTGCATCTTATGGCCGTAGAAGGTCATCCTATAACAGCATGTTGACCCTGTGGAACGTTGCAGAAGGTGTGGTGGAAGGCAGTGTTTTCAGCCTTCTACATGGTCTTCAGCTAACCCTAGTCCTTATGTGACCCTGGCAGCCCCAACCTCATTCGAAGCTGCACTATTGGTAGAAGCCAGTAGACCACCTCCAGCTTCCCATAGCTCCTATTTTTTTCTGAAAATCTAACCACTGCCCAAGTCCACGTCAACTGTAATAATTCAATTCCAGTTACCAGAATGGTTGGCAAAAGACACATTTAGGAAAATAAGAAGGTTTGTTTATTTATTTAAACAATATATTTATCTTGGGGTTTCCTTTCCACCCAGTTCAGAGTTTCCACAACACCAAAACGTTTTGGACATCAAAACACATTTAAAATACAAATATATATAAACTATTTATCAATTAAATAAAACATATAAACACACAAAAGCAGGGAGGTGGGGTTGCAAAAGAACACACAAAAAAGTCTTCACCTGCTGGTGGAAGACAATGATAGATGGAGGAGGCAGTCCTTCAGGTATGCTGTCCCCAAGCCACACAGGGGTTTAAAGATCAATATCAGCACCTCGCATTTAGTCCAGAAGCAAATTGGGAAGTGGTGTAGACAGAACAAGACTAGAGTGATGATGGTACCTGCAAACCACTCCAGACAAGCTCTGACCATACTATTCTGTACCAACTCTAGTTTCTAGACAGTCCAGTCTAATCTGGTTGTTACCAGGGCATGCACTACAGTGGCAAGATCTTTCCTGCCCAGGTACGGCTGCAGTGGGCTCACCAGCCACTGCTGCCACCTGTTTATCCAACAGGAGGCCTGGGTGCAACAGCTCCTTTGGGGAGAGTACAGTGCCATCCAGAAGGCCCTCTTTTCAATGCCCAATACCGGGGAGGGGGGGAAGAGGGCTTTTACATTTACCGAAGGAAGATTCCTTGTGTATGGGGAAAATCGCTTAGAGTTTATTTGGTTTCTCTCCTACTGTGGTAAGGGATATGAAGTTGTAAGGTTGGCCAGGAAAAGGGTTATTGAGTTTGAGCGTGCCAGCACACTGGCCTGAGCAAGGAGGGTATACTATATTTTTTGCAGTGGGGATACCCCCCCATTTGACACTCCCCCCGTATCTAAGCCTCCTTACGAGTCCAGACCATTGGCATGCTTTTACATCAGGCACACTGAATTCCTGCCAACTGCAGAGCTCAAGGGGTGCTTCACCATATTCCAACTGCTACTGCTGCTGTACATGTGGAGTAACAGAGACCACAGATAACCTCATCTTATTCTGTGACCGACGGATGTCACTCAGAGACCTCTGGATTACATCTATCAACTGCCTATCAACTGCCTGTCAAATCTTGTGTAATCTCATTTCCTGGCAAACACTGATCCTGACACGTTCCGTTGCCAAATGCTTAGCCCTTGTGGTTTCTTTCTGCTGTTCCAGAAATGGTTTTTAATTTGCTGTGCTGTATTTTAATGTTTACTATTTTATATTATACTGTACTGACTTTGGTCAGAGGGGGGTAATAATAAAGGATCCAGAACAGGGGACATCCAGGTTCCTGGGTCAGAATCCCCCCCTGCCTCAGTAGCACCTCCGTTTGGTTGAGATTAAGTTCCATGTTACAGTGTGGCAAGATCTCATTTCCCATAAGTTATCATTATAAAAGTGAAAACAGGAGAAAGATCTATTTAAGAGAGCAAAACAAATTAACTCTATGGAGTTAGTTTATGAATCCAGCAGATGGTCATGAAATGCTGAAGAATTAAGATATCAAGCAGACGTGAACAGGCCACATGATTCTGTGATCTTATACTAGCAATTAAGATTTGTATTCAAAGATTGTATATCCACAGTGAACAAAGTACTCACCATTACTATATTAAGGCTCTTGCTTTGGATATTAACAGTACAATCATATGCAGAGTGACTCCAGTCTAAGTCTGCGGTTTTTGTTGGCATTGCAGTAACTCCGCAAATGTGCCATCCTGTGCAGAGTTACTCCAGTGTAAGCCCATTGAAATGAATGGTCTTAGACTGGAGTAATTGTATGCGGTTCTACAGATAATAAGTTGCACTCCTGTAAATGAAGGCAGAGCATTTTTTTTTTTACCCATTTTACAAACAACGTTCCAGAACAATTCCCAGTAAGTACAATGGTAACTGAGCTGGATTCTGGGTGCATATCAAACCTGAATTTAAGTATTGAAATAAAATGCAATTTGCTCAGCTTTCTGGTTTCATAAAGCAAGAGTTATATAAAAATAGCAATAAAACTGCCAAAGAGCACCTTGACGGGATTCCATCTCCATTATGGACGGTTGTGTGTCTTCTTGTAATGGTACATGTCGGACAAGAGTGCTTATAGCTTTCCTGTATGGCCTCAAAAGAAAGTCCTGCTTCTAACTTGCTTAATAGCTCTCCCCCCACCCCGCATCTATGGCTCTCTATTGCTATAAATTCGATTGCAGTTGTGCAGTGATAATAAGCAACCATTTCCCCAAAAAAGTAAAGAAATTATATTTTACTGGCACATATTCCTGGTCTCCAAGTGCCGGCCTTTCCTCCTCAATTGTTCATTCACAAAGGTGAAATAAACTGACTGGATAAACACAAAACATGGTATAAAGGAAATCTGTGGTTCCAACATATGAATGATTTTCAGCACTAATATGTGAACATCTCCACCTAGTGGTTAAATTTCCCTGCCCTTCTCTGTTATAGTAAATTCTATAATGTGTGGTTTTTTTTTACATTTTGTTATTTCTTTTTGGTTCTGGTGTGTTACTATAATAATGGAAAAAGAAAATATTAGAACTTCACTGTAAAAAAATTTTACTTGGTCAATAATCTAAACCAGTTTGAAAACTGGATATCACATAGCAAATGAGTCTAATTTGTACGTCATTAAACTAGCCTTCTTGAAACATCATTTGTACACTATAAATTCCCATAAATATGTTCTAAGAAGGCAATAACCATATACACTTGAGAGGAAATCCATTGTATCCTCTTATACAGTCTCTGAGGGTTGTGAAAAATGGGCAGAATTCACTGATGAATTCAGACTCACAGAAATCTGCAAACTTCAAATACAAGGATGTGGTTACTAAAATGTGAGGGTCACATAGCATAAACGTACGGAAATGATGAGGTTATAATTTTTTTCTCATTAAAAAGACAAGATTATTGTAATTTTTGTTCTTATAAGAATTAGAACTTTTTTGTACCATTATGCTGTATTGCTGTCACATTGTATGCTTATATCTGAAGTGTGATAATGTTATTGTAATGAGTACCCATTGATCATATAAATATTTGTTGATTGTTTAGAGTTGGATACAACCAGCTTTTCCACTTGTGTAAAAGGAAAGGAGGATCCTTTTGACCACCCCAAGCAGCTATGGTAGGGACCGTGAGACCTGCACTGGCAAAAGCCGTGTGGGGACAGGATGAGGTGAGGAGAACTGAAAAGCTGCAGAAAGGGGCAACCCAAAGTGATCATATTTCTACAAGCAAAGCTACAAAGTTTGAGGGATTTAGTTCAGAGAAAAGGTGACTGAGGTAGGACATGATGATAAAAGTTTATAAAATTATGCAAGGGGGAGAAAACGTTGATAGTACTAGAACTCACAGGAACCTAATGAAGTTGACAGGCAGTATATTCATGGTGGACAAAAGGAAGTATTTCTTCACTCAAAGAATGAAACCACTGCCACAGGATATGATGGAGAGCAATAGTTAGGTGGTAGAAAGTACCTTCAAGTCAGAACTGACTTATGGCAACCCCATAGGGTTTCCAAGGTAAGAGACTTACAGAGATGGTTTGCCATTGCCTCCCCCTGTGTAGTAACTCTGGACTTCCTTGGTGGTCTCCCATCCAAGTACAAACCAGGGCCGACCCTGTTAGCTTATGAGATCTGAAAACTGTGGGCTACCCTGGGTCATCCTGGTCAGGAGCATAATAGTTTAGATGGCTTTAAAGGGGATTAGATAAATTAATGAAGGATAGGTCCACTAATGGCTTAGCCATAATGATGAACATAACCACCATATTTAGAAGCATTAACCCTCTTAACACCAGTCCTGGGGGAAGTAAAATAGGGGTGTTTTTGCCTCCATGCACTCTTGTAGGCCTCAGGGAGCATCTGGTTGGCTACTGTGTGAAATGGGATACTGGACTGTCAGAATTAGCAGTATGATAACATCCAAGGGAATACGTATACTACAAAGTTGGTACTGATTTGAGATGGCTGTAACTGTAATGCATTTCCACAAAGAAGTCTTGTATATCCCTTGCTCTTCACAGCACCACAATTCCAATGGAAATCGTGATAGTTTAAGAGATTTGAAATGGATTTAGATGTGTAGTGTAGACATGCCCTGTGTGGAGGCGGTTAAACCTGGGTTCGGTGTTCTAGTCAATGGGGAAAAGATTTGTACAACTAGATTTTGTCAGAGTCTACAAAATATACATTGATTTTTTTTTCCACACAGAAATTTGGGCTTATCAGGTGTCGATAAACAAGAGCTTTCTGGCTGCTTTATTAACTGAAGAGAAACATCAGTAAAGTAGAGGCAATTATTGTCAAAGAGCTTTTCACAGCTGGCCCGTTTGGCAGCTGACTCCTGCCAGATCTCCTAACCAAATCCGCTTGACATTTTTCATGTTTCTCTTACTAGGCTGAGATTTTAAGCATAACTTTTTGCAAGAAAGTTAATTTTAAATCAATAGGGCTTATTTTTCAACTGTGTGTACTTTGAAAGAGGACACTAGAGCAATCGTTTTCAATTTTTCCAGAGTTGATAGCCATGGCAGCATAAGAACCGGGGTTGCCAGCCAATGGCAGCGGGAGATATGGCATTGCTCCCTGCTTCGCTCACACACACACAAACCCCCTCATTGGGTTAAGATGTGCATCCAAAAGGGGGATTTATTTTGTAGTCTCTGACAAAGGTTGATAGGGATGAAACTTTCAGAGTTTTCATCTGGGGCTTTGGTGCAATTTCTGTCCCAGGTCCTCGATCTTTTTTCCACTCCAGAAAGTCAGGGCAATAAGCTACTTTCCCCCAGTCTGTGATTCTACATTCACAGACCACCTTTGCAGTAGGTGTATAATGGGGGGGGGGGGAGAGAGAATTCTGTCTGTTAACAAAAAGATGTGTAGGTGGGGGTGCTGTTTTGTGTATTATACTAATCTTTCTTTTCTGTTTCATACCAGTTCCTGTGCTGTGACTGATGTCACATACTTGCATTGTAGAATAACCAGCATGTGAAGGGACCATAGGATGGCAAAGATTTTTATGGGACTAAAGGGCTTCTAGAGATGGTTTACAGGAAGGGAAATGGTAATGGTTAGCAGCTGCCAGTAATCCGTGTGCAAACCATACAACAGATTTATTGCAGTGCATTCTCGCAGGGTGCTCCTGTGACTTATAAATGACATCGTGGGACCTTGTGGGTTCCGCTTCTGAAAAAGGGAGTGGCAACATTCAGTGTTTGGGCTGTGGAATCTTTATGGATTGTTAATCAACATGTCAATTATCAGTAACGTTAAGGTATACACTTTTACCTGTGCAGATAGGCATTCTTGTACTGGCTTTTTGATGGTCTCTTGTACTGAATTTGGGTGTAGTTGTAAAAGGTGGCAGACACCTGTTCTGACTGATCAAACTGAGGTCTTCCAGTGCAGCAGTGCTTTTCATTTGGGTTAGTTCCCCACCCCACCCCTTACAAAGCCTTGCAGCTGGGTAGAAAGGGAACAGAAACAGGTACTGCTGATGAAGAAGAACAGTTTGGTCTGTGCCCTTGAACCTTTCAGTACAAAAGGTCACTGAAACAGTGGAAAACCCACAATTTTTGAATGTTTGAATGTTCAGGGCCGCAAAGTCTATTAAAAGATAACTTGGAATTAAAGTGGCTGCTATTGGACCAATCTGCAGCGCATACAGTTGCTGCTGGGACAGCACCTCATTGCACCTGTTGAGATTTAATTTTTTAAAAAAGAATGGGGAAATTATCACCATGTTCCACTCCCCTTTCCCATGGCTTTGTAGAATACTGACAGGTCCTGCAGGGTTTGTTCTGATCTTGTTTCATTGGAAGTAGCAGTGGAAATGTTGGGAACGTTGCAAAACTGAGGGGACAGGACTAGTCGGAAGGAGGTTAAAAGGGAGAACGAAGAGAGTCAAATCCCTCCAGGTTGGGTTGCCAGCCAGTGGCAACCAATGGGCATCCAGGAGAGGCAGGGACATGGAGCCCGATGGCATTACGTCAGTTCCAGGGAAAACTGAGAAGTGATGTCACACCGTTCTAGGAATCCCTGGAAATGCTATGGTTAAATCATAAGAATTTCTGGCGATTTTTAGAGAGACACAACATCACTACTGGTTTTGTTCTGGAAATGATGTCACATTGTCAGTCCAACAGCTATTTTCTAAAAAAAAAATCTCGCACTGCCCATCCAAAACAAGAGGCAAGAGTGGGGTTTCCCCACTAGGGGACTGACAACTCTATTCCAGGATGTCCAGAAACTATTTACATTACAGGAAATTACAGTCCAGTTAGCCTTTCATCTATTCCAAGTAAATTAGTAGAGTGTTATTAAATAACAAATTATTAAGCACATTGAGGAACAAAGTCTTTTGGAGCTCATTGATCAGGCTAAAAAGCAGGTGGCTAACAGTGATCCAGTAGATATTAGATGCTAGGACTTCCAAAAGGATGTTGACCTCGCCAAAGACTCCTTAGTAAGCTTAGAAGTCTCAGGATAAAAGAATGGGCCCTGTTATGAATTAAAAGTTGGTTAAACAACAGGAAGCAGAGAACAGGAATGAACAGTTCTTGCCATGGAGGGAAATGAGCAGTAGGGTCCCAAAAGGACAGTATTTGGACCAGTGCTATTTAATGTGTTCATAAATGATTTGGAATTGGGGGGGGGGAGCAGCATAATCATCAAATTTGAAGATGATGCCAAATTATTCAAGATGGTGCACCAAGGCAGGAAAATCTCTCTGAACTGGGTGAGTGAGCAACAACTTGGCAAATGAAACTGTGTTGATAAATGTAAGTAATGCATATTAGAACAAAAAAAATCCTAACTTTAAGTATATGCTGAGACAGAGATCTTGGGGTCATAGTAGAAAGCTTGCTTGATGAAAATGTCAGCTCAGTTTCTGGCAGCAGAGAGAGAGGCAAACTCCTTGCTGGGTATTATTAGGAAAGGTATCAAAAAGAAAATGGCCAATATTGTAATTCCCTTCCATAGAGCTATGATTTGGAATACTGTGTACAGTTCTGGTTGCAGTATATCAAAAAGGACATTGCAGAGCCAGAAAAAGTACAGAAGAGGGTGATCAAGATGATTAAGGAGTTTGAAACACCTTTCCTGTGAGAAAAAGCTGGAGACTTTTTAGTCTAGAAAAAAATGGCTGGCGGGGCATGGTAGAAGGTTATGAAATTATGCATGGGGAGGAGAAAGTGGATAGTACGGTTGTCAACCTCCAGGTGGTGGCTGGAGAGCTCCCACTATTACAACTGATTTCCAAGTGATAGAGATCAGTTCACCTGGAGAAAATGGCTGCTGTGGAAGGTGGACTCTATGGCATTATACCCCATTGGGGTCCCTCCCCTCCCCAAACCCTACCTTCTTCAACCCACAAAATCTCCAGGTATTTCCCAGCCCAGAGCTGGCAACCCTAGTGGATAGAGAGAACTTTCCCCTCCATCTCCCATAATACTAGTTCTTGGGATCACCCAATGAGGTTAATGAGCAATAGGTTCAGCAGAAACAAAAGGAAATACTTCTTTAAAGGTAAAGGTGCAAGCACCACGTCATTACTGACCTATTCAACCAGTAATGCCATGCCAGTTTACATATAGTGTAAAGCACAGATGGCTTTAAAGTGGGATGTGAAAGCTTTATGGAGGATTGGTCCACTTCTAGCCCTGGTGAGTTAATAGAACCTCCATATACATAGGCACCAAACCTCAGATTACCGATACTCAGAGGCAACAGCAGAAGAAGGTCTTGGCCTCTATGGCCAAGAGCAACTTCCAGAGCAACTGGTTGGCCTCTTTGTGAAACAGGATGCTGGACTAGATGGACCACTGGTCAGATCCAGCAGGACTTTTCTTATGTTCTTAACAGTATGAAGAAAGGTGATAAAGAAGCAAGGATATTTGGAGTTGTTAGGCAGTTTTTAAGGGCGCAAAGCCTGAGTCAGGAGAAAAGGTGGTAACCCTAAGAAATGCTTATTTTACATTGTTGCTATCAGAATTACTGAGTATGCAAAGTCACTCTGAAGTTTGAACCCCATAAAGAGCTGTATATCCTAGACATTATTACTACTATTTATTAATAGGTAGTGAAAGAAACAGGGAGCCAGCATGGTGTAGTGGTTAAAAGTAGTGGAGTCTATTCTGGAGAACCAGGTTTGATTCCCCACTCCTCCACGTGAAGCCCGCTGGGTGATGTTGGGCCAGTCACAGTTCTATCAGAACTCTCTCAGCCCACACGGAGGCAGTGGAGATTTGAACCAGGGTCTCTGAGGTCATGGTCGAACTCTCTAACCTCTACACAACATCAGCCTGATGATGTCTATGCATTGACCTGTTGTTAAAGACACAGCTAAATGGACATTTGAAAAGATATTTCTGACTTGCTGGGGCCCAGATTCCATATTATGAAATGCGATTTCTCTTGCCTCCCCCAGCCTTGGCACTTACAGGGGTCAGTAGGATTGCCAGGTCCCTCTTCACCACCAGTGGGAGGCTTTTGGGGTGGAGCCTGAGGAGGGCAGGGTTTGGGGAGGGACTGCAAAGTCATGGAGTCCAATGGCCAAAGAATTTTCTCTAGGTAAACTGATCTCTATCGGCTGGAGATCAGTAATAATAGCAGGAGATCTCCAGCTAGTACCAGCAGGTTGGCAACCCTAGGTGTCAGGAAACTTTAGTGTGAAACTTTAGCATTAGTTCCCTAATTATATCTTATTGGAGAGATGAAATTTGGCAGTATCAGTGTCTCCCATAGTTGAAAGCATGATTTAAAAAACAACAATCATTTGTTAAGATCCAGACACTGCTTTAGACTCCTCAAAAGATAAGCCACCAGAGAGCGCTATGCAACCAAGAAACTGAATATCTATGCACCAGTAAAAGTGAGTAATGCCAGATTTCACTGAATGCATGTACTGTTCTTTAAAAATGATTTCAAAAAATGAAATGGATTGCTATCTTTTTGTAGATATGAGCTCTGTGCACCTAACATCCCATCAAAGCATGAGAACATCCTCTCATCTCAGGAGTGTCTTAGTGATTCTGGGGCCCTGGGCAAATATCAAGAATGGGGCCACAGAATCGCTGGGTGTGGCAGGAAGGGATTAATCTGGAGAACTGGATTCAATTTCCTGCTCCTCCACCTGAAGCCTGCTGGGTGACCTTGGGCCAGTCACAGTTCACCAGGTACTCTCTCAGCCCACACCAACCTATAGCTGATTGTCCTGCTTTACTGACCCTAGTATGGAGCTAAAGATGGGTAAGCTTACCTGCGGGATGCCTGCCTGTCTGGCTGCTGTAGAGCAACCCCAACCCAGCTGGGACTGGGAATCCCAGCTCTGAATTTCTGCTGCAGGCATCCTTTGGTCTGGGATCTTCTGCAGGTTTGCTCGGCTCTCCCTGTACCTTTGATAAGCAGATGACCATTGGGAAGGTGGCTCAGAGAGTCGGGATTAAATTCAACTGGCTCTTTTGGGAGACTCCAGCTGATGGGTCTGCTTGAGGCTAGCCTTAGCCCCTTCTGGGTCAGCAGCAACAGCTGAGACTGTTGAAGCCGGCCAGCTACTGATGCTGCATGGGCATCTGGCAAGAAGGAGACACATGCATGTACCACCTGCGCAGGCGCAGCTGCAGCCTGGCACATGAGGGATGGGTGGCTGGGTGGCTGTGTCGGCACAGTGAATGGTGAGGGAGGGAAAGGGGCTCCCTTGTCTGTTTGGTTTTGGGCAATGCACGCCTGGAACCATGACAAGTATCTCTGATAAATAGGAATGCCAGACTCTCTGATAAAGAGAGAAGTTAAAAGACACAATCCAGTAAAAGACACAATCTCATTGATTAACCGGATTTTTCCGGAAGATATAACAGCCTTATTTCACCATTGTTTGACAACAAGTTATTTTCTATGAGATAAAGAATTTTATGAACAGATCGAGGGAGTAGCTATGGGAAGTCCTCTCAGTCCAGTAATAGCAAACTTTTACATGGAATATTTTGAAAAGACAGCATTAGAATTGGCACCTTACAAAGCTACAGTCTGGTTCAGGTTCGTAGATGATACATTTACTATTTGGAGCCATGGTGAAGAAAAATTAATGGACTTTCTAAACCATCTCAATAATATCCATCCAAACATTCAGTTTACCATGGAAAAGGAAATTGAGGGTAAACTCCCATTTCTTGATACCCTTGTCATCCGTAAAACAAACTTTCAGTTAGGTCACAAGGTCTACCGGAAACCAACTCACACAGATCGCTACTTACACAAAAACTCCAACCACCACCACCCCGACAGAAAAGAGGAATAATCAAAACATTAATGGACCATGCAAGACGGATCTGTGAACCACAGTTTCTCAAGGAAGAAATTAATCATCTAGATCACGCACTGCTAGCAAACGGCTATTCCAGAAATGAAATCAGAAGGGCCATTAAACCAAACAAAAATCAGAAAACTCAGGAAAATCAGTCTGCCATAGGAAAGGTATTCTTGCCATTTATTAAAGGAGTCACTGATAGGATGGAGAAACTTTTGAAAAAACATAACCTACAAACAGTGTTTAAACCCACCAAGAAAATACAACAGATGCTACGATCAGCAAAATACAAAAGAGACCCCCTCACCTCTGCAGGAGTATATCGTGTACCTTGCAGCTGTGGACAAGTTTACATCGGGACAACAAAATGCAGCATACCATCAAGGATAAAAGAACATGAAAGATACTGCAGACTTGGCCAACCCAAGAAATCAGCAGTGGCTGAACATGGACTGACACAAACAGGGCACAGGGTCTTATTCCAAGACACTGAAAGACTGGACAATTCTACCAACTATTTTGTCAGATTGCACCGAGAAGCCATTGAAATTCATAAACATCAGCACAACTTTAACAGAAAAGAAGAGAGTTTAAGAATGAATAAGGCTTGGCTTCCTGTCCTGAAAACCTCCAGACTAACAAAGACTACAGTCCACAATAGCCATGCGGATTAGCTTTGGATTTCACACATTAACAGATCACTTCAGGATACAATGGTTCCATATTAACATACCACACCCTCATTAGCACATTATCTTGATACTTACAGGACAATGATTAGCACATTACCTTTGATACTTTTTGCAGGACAATGATTCAGCTCAAACCCAACCCCTTTCTGACTATATATTACTCTTCCTACACACTTGACACTGAGAGACACTGTCCTTCAGTGTTACTCCTCTGAAGATGCCTGCCACAGCTGCTGGCGAAACATCAGGAAAGAAAATACCAAGACCACGGTCACACAGCCAGGATAACCTACAAGAACGAAAGAGAGAAGTATCTCTGATAAATAGGGATGACCCAGGAATCCCCCAGAATTACAGCTCATCTCCAGGTTGGATTCTAGGGTGGACTCTATGGGATGGCATTGTACCCCACTGAGGTCCTTGTCCTCCCCAGGCTCCACCCCCACACCTCCAGGAGATTCTCAACCTGGATCTGGAAGCCCTACCCCCCCCATCGCCCGCAGGTGGCTAGGGGGGACTTGACAACCCTAATAGCGCCGCAAGTCCATAGCCCATAAGGGATGGTTGGCTGTGGAGGCTTAGCAGGCAGGGGCCCCAAGCCTTCATCCCTTGTCCTCCCTTGGCAGGTTTGCCCTGTCTAAGGAGCATTTGGGGCATTGGCACCTCAGTGGGTCCACACATGGCATGGGCAGCGGAGGGTGGATGGGTGTCCTAGCCACCCCAAGAGGGGGTCCAGTTCTCACCCAGTTGCCCTGTGGTGAAAACCATTCCTGCCTTGTCTTGTAACATCCATGAATAAGAGAAGGGACAATACCATTAATTTATTTCAAGTTATAGAAATTCCCTTATTACAGCTAGGGCACATGTACGCTGTTGATGTCAGCCAGTGTAGCTGTCATGGCTTCCTCCCAAGGGAAGAGAGCCAGATGCGGTCTGTGCATTCAGGAAGTTCATCCCTCTCCCAGACACGGCTCAAGCTATTTTTGTGAATCGGGCTAAAATTACCCCCCCACCCCAGAATTTTGGTGTATGCAGCAGGGCAAGGGGTTGTTTTTCCACCCCCAGCATCTTCCCAATTGCAGGCTTCTTCTCCTTTTCCATACTAGATTGAGTATCCCTCACCCAGACAGCTTGGGACCAGAAGTATTTTGGATCTGTCTGAATTTTGGATCTGAAGTTCGACTGCGGTGGGGAGGGAATCTAAACAGAAGTCTGGGCGTGCAGCAAGCTTCCCCACCACAGCTGGAGTTTGACTTCGGCAAGGAGAGAAGCTAAACTGAAGTCTAGGCTTGTTTGCACTTTGCAGTACACCCTGACTTCAGTTTAGCTTCCCTCCCCTCCACAGTCAAACTCCACATGGAGTTCAACCATGGCAGGGATTCCTGCTGCCTGACTTCTCTGGACTTTGGACAGGCCCAGTGGCAGGGATCTGCCTGCATGTCGACTCCAAAGGTCCGGATTTTGGGTCAGTCTGGATTTTGGATGTCTTGATAGGGGATACTCAACCTGTAGTAAAGAAAATGGACATTTGCTCCAGTCACTTGCGGGAATGAGGGGTAAGTGGCCACATGATGGACAATGATGGGACATGATGACAAGGCCCTCCATACCATGTTTCAAGAGTCCTTAGCCAACTGTGGTATAGGTAGGAAGAGGTGTCACAGTGGCGCCCTTTGGTGTGTGGGGTTCCGCAAGGGGTGATCCTCTCCCCCATGTTGTTTAACATCTATATGTGCCCTCTCGCCCAGCTTGCCCAAAGTTTTGGGCTGGGCTGTCATAAGTACGCTGATGACACCCAGCTTCATCTGATGATGGACAGTCATCAGGACTCCACCTCAGACACACTGGCCAGGTGTTTGGACGCCATGACTGAATGGTTGAGACAAAGCCAGCTGAAACCAAATCCAATGAAGACAGAGGTCCTGTGGCTCAGCCAGGGTGGCTCTGGGGTGGGGTGCCGACTCCCATGCAGCTAACACCCATGGTCAGGAACCTGGGTGTGACCTTTGATGCCTCCTTGTCAGTGGAGGCACAGGTCACAGCCGTGGCCCGGGTGGCTTTTTACCATCTCCGCCGGGCCCAGCAGTTGGTGCCTTACCTCTCCTGCCCTAACTTGGCCATGGTGATCCATGTGACAGTCACCTCCAGACTAGATTACTGCAACTTGCTCTACATAGGGTTGTCCTTTAGACTGATCCGGAAACTCCAGCTGGTGCAGAATGCTGCGGCAAGGCTTCTTACAAGGACCCCACTGCAGACGCATATTAAGCCAGTGCTCTACCATCTGCAGATAGAGCCCCGTGGCTCAGAGTGGTAAGCTGCAGTACTGCAGTCAAAAGCTCTGCTCACGATCTGAGTTCAGTCTCGACGGAAGTCGGTTTCAGGTAGCCGGCTCAAGGTTGACTCAGCCTTCCATCCTTCCGAGGTCGGTAAAATGAGTACCCAGCTTGCTGGGGGTAAAGGGAAGATGACTGGGGAGGCAATGGCAAACCACCCCGTAAACATAGTCTGCCTAGTAAACGTCGTGATGTGACGTCACCCCATGAGTCAGTAATGACTCGGTGCTTGCACACTTTTACTTTTACCTACCATCTGCACTGGCTCTAGCTGGAATACCAGATCTGATTTAAGGTGCTGGTGATGACCTGGTATGTTTCCCAGAGAACATTATGTTCTTCAAATACTTATCTGCTGGTGGTTCCCGGCCCAAAGAGTGTCCAGCTGGGCTCAACCAGGGCCAGGGTTTTCTTTGCTCTGGCCCCTGTCTGGTGGGATAGCCTCTCCAGCAAGACCAGGGCCTTGAATGTTAAGCAACTTTCACCCTTGAGCCCCACTGGAGGAAAAAGAGGGCATTTATATTGTGCCTGTCTTTCCCCCTCCACTGGGGCATAAACAGCAGGGGAAGGATTTTCCACCAGGGAAGTCACAGATCTCTAGTCCAATGTGTAGGCTGGCTACTGATCTACCTCACAGGGCTGTTGAAAAGAATCCTAATGTATATTGGGTAGTTATTTTTGATAGTATAATACTAAATTTGTGTATGATCCTGTGTGTACATGGTTTAGAGCAAAGCTTCTTAAACAGTGGATAGCGACCCCATGTGGGGTCAAGTAACTGAATGTGGGGATCGTGATTTTTTAAAAAAAATTTTTTAAAGTAAATGTCTTTATGATTTATTATCAGTAAATGTTTGATTTGTATACCTATTTTATATACCAATATATCCAGGGTCACATAAAAATTTCTTAGGCGAAAAGGGTCGCAAGTGGAAAAAGTTTAAGAAGCCCTGGTTTAGAGACTCCACAACTCTCTCACTTTTGATATCTTTCCTGACACACTTAGTCATCTGAATATATAAACCCTTCAGTTTTGGTACTGTTGCCTGCTAGATGAGCAATGATGGAGCATAATCACATGAAATCCATTAATCCTAGCAGTTTTTTACATTTCTATGCAACCAGCCCACTTTGCTCCATTCTGACTGAAGAGCACCGTGAAGCGGCGGCAGTTTCTGCTGGGCAAATTCCACTCAGTTGATTGTGTCGATCTACATTTTTTTCTTAATTACCATATTATTCTCTATGTGCACTGGGTGATGCACAAATATTTGGAAAAATCTCAGTGAGAGAGAGAAGGCCGGCCCACTGAATCTCTGAACAGTCCTTGTTCTGACCTGGCCCCTTTCTAATCAACCTTTATGTCAGATGAGAAATTTTGCTGCCTCAAGTAGATATTTCAGTCACTTGCAAAGGAAAGCTACAACAGAATTACACATATACAGGAGAGGCTGCCTGTTGGATCTCTGCATGTTCATGCCTTCTTCCAAGAAGGAGGCAACCCATTGCCAAGGGCTCCTGCAGAAACATTGAAGTGTTTTTTTTTAAGGTAACGTGTGCTGTTACACACTTTAAAAGTTTTGTTTGTTCAGGTGTAAAAGTGAAGTCTGCTCCCACTTCTTTAAAAATAAGTGTGCCTCAGCCATGGAAACCATGGCCTTAGAAAGCACTGTTGATACCAGTCGTATTGCGCTGGCCTCTTCGGAAAGCCTCTTTGTGAAGGAAGGAAGGGGACCTCAGCCACCATGAAACTGAACTGTCAGTAATGAAAGTACCATCTGTGCTTCTTTTCTCTCTAGACTCCGGTTATTTCATAGTTAGAGGACCAAAAATTAGAAGGAAGAAAAATGTACTTCGAAGATTTTTTAAAAAGCCAATAAGTTAACCTTGCGCAAGTACATATTTTGTCTAATAAGGATCTCAGGATGGGCTTTTGACATCTTCCGACTCACAGACACTCTCAACAAATCCAGCATTTCAGATGTGAGTTTGGCCGAGCATTGAATCAAGAGAAAAAAGCAGCAGTTGAGAATGTGATTTTTCAGAAAGCTGTGCTTCTCTTGTTCTTTCATGTCTGTCTCTCGTCGCATCGCCACAAAGAGTTGGGTTAAAAACCAGATGTTATTTTGACTATTACACTAAAATATTGTATAGTGTGTCATCGCACATGTGTCAACGCATTAATTACCAGTGATTGTCTTTTGTTCCTTTAAGCAAGTGCTGCTAAAGTTTAGTAAAACTATAGGGAACTACAGTTTGGAAGGGAAATCCCACCCATTCAGTCCCTGCCTTTAAAAAGTAACATTCTAGTAATGCTTCCAAATTCTTGTAAATTACCCCTTCTCAACAGTCAGCCTGTCATGCGGAACCACTGGGCAGGATGAACGAGGGTTCACATGACTACAGCAGGGTAACATGGTGGGACAAAACGTTAAAAGGAGGTGGGATGAATCATAGGTGTGAAGGAAGATATGGAGAACAGAAAGTGATTTGACCTCATGGCAAAGAGCCTGTGGGGGGGGTTATACTTGGAAGAGAAAGAGAATCATAAAGCAGGGTTTACAGGCTGAGATCTATAACATACTAGTGTATGGATGTTGATGGAAAAGTGGAAGAGGAGGATTTGAGTCCTAATCAGGTTTTAGTAAAGTCACATGAGATCAAAACCTTTCTGAGGTTTTTACACTCCCATCTTAAGCAGAGTTACACCCTTTTAAGTCTGTTCAAGTCAGTGGACTGAGAAGTATATAATTCTGTTTAGGACAGTTTCAGGTGGGTAGTTGTGTTACTCTGTAGCAGTAGAATAAAATTCAAGGCCAGTAACACCTTAAACACCAGCACCAAATTATAAGCTTTTGTGAATCAAGTTTTGACAAAGAGCTGGAAAATTATTTGGTCTTTAAGGCACATCTGGACTTGAATTTTGTTCTGCTTACAGCGGCACTGCAAGTCTCTGGGAAACTGTGGTATGACTTTTTAATATACAGTTCGCCCCTGATCTGTCTCGGTTGTTCCTTGGAGTTATGCATAAGTTTTCCGTCCATTAGAGATGACCTCGAGGCCAGCTCTTGCAAATCCTGAGACTTCCCGTTCCTGTAATAACATGATTCTTTGATCTCCCTTGAGATCAGCCTGGGTGAAATCTCCATGCATAAGCCAAAGTGCACATCAGGGGAGTTGGGGGGGGGTTGATGCTTCTCTCACAGAAAGCACTATAGCCAATTTCAAAGTAGCATGTCAAGGGGCATGGATTAAAATGCTTCCTGCTTTCTTGGCATTCTTTCTGAGCAGAAGAAAGGCTTTTAAAAATGAGGCTTGGGTTTCTCTCCCCCCCCCCATTCCTTTTAGAGAGCTCCATTTTGTTTTTACAATGCTGTTTAACACGACACTTGGGTTTCCACGAAGGGGGCTTTTCTCTCACAGCAAGCACTACAGCCAATTACAAAGCAGAGTTTCAAGGGGTGGGGACTCAAATGCTTCTTGATTTGAGCTTGAAGACTGCTGGTGCATAGATTCGCAGCAGGAAAGTGTGGGTCCAGCAAACCTCAGGTAAAACTCCCATGCATAAACAGCCAAAGATATCAACATGAGTTGAGGATAAGCCAATTGGAATCCCCTCCAATCAAAACGAATAGGTTTATTTAACCAACAGGTTTATTTAACCAAAATGAACCAGATTTATTATTTAGTATATACAAAAGAGATACAGTTGCAATCAATGAAATAAGAAAGCAAAACAAGTTTAATGTTTGCTTCAGATGACTCGGGCAACGTTAACAGAAGATTGTATTCAATGTGGACAACCTAAACTGGCATATTCCTGCCTGATAATGGGCAATGAAGTGTGCTTTTATCCTCTCGCCGTTACAGTCAGGGTTTTCCCCCATTCGTGACTTCCTTCAGGCTTTAATTTTCTTTTTGCGCCTGCTCTTTCTGTCTTGCCAGCATCACTCCCAACTGTTACGTTTCTATCCCCACCACCTCTCATGGTTTGCTTCAAGTTTGCTTTAAGTTGACATGTTAAATAGAAGCCAAACACTGATTTCTTTCTGATTTCATAATAAGAAACCATATGAATGGAAATACAGAGGAGTCTTTATCCCTTCATAACCTAAAGGGGAAAGTTCTGCCCCAGTTCTTATTTTAATGTACATCTACAGGGTTTACAGTTTCATTTAAACCTTTAACCATGTCTGCACCGGAAAGTATGTTGCCTCTTATTCACAAAGAAGCTGACCAATTTAGTACTGGCACTTGAGTTTCTCCAGTCCTGCCACCCCTTTTCCCAGAATTTTTTTTACAGTATGCATCCAAAATGAGAGTCAGAGTGGTGTAGCAGTTAGAGTATTAAACCAAGATCTGGGAGATTGAGGTTTGAATTCCCACTCGACTTGTTGTTTCCTTCCAAGCTTTTTGGCTTTCTCCTTCCAAAGATGGGGAAGATCTGGAATCCTACAGTGCAACCCTTCTGTGTAGATTTATTGCATTCTACCCTACTGATGTCAAAGGGCTTAGTCTTGAGTAACTCTGCATATGATTTTACTAAAGTTTGTTTTTATTTTTTATTTTTTATCCCACCCTCCTTGCAAGGTATTCAAGGCACCATGCATGATTTCCCCTTTTTATCCTCATAACAGCCCTGCTGACTAGGTTAGGCTGAGAAACAGTGATTGGCCTAAGGTGAGCTTCTAGGGGTTTGAACCTGGACCTCCCCTGGTCAGGCACTCTAATCTTGTACTCGTCTTTGAAAAACCACTGCAAGACTAACAGATTCCCCTGAAGAACCCTCTTGGGCAAAATGTGAGGGAATTTTAACTAATAAAATATATTTTTACCTTATTTTGCACCATCAGCTTTGGCCTTATTTTTTAATCTCCTGTGATTGGTGCTGTCCTTTTATTTCCCCTTGCAGTCACTCTAACCATCACAGGATGCTGGTTCTCTACATGAACTACTTTGGATTAAAAGTGCAGTGTTTTGAATGTGCCTTAGTCTTTACTTCTGTAAAACTCCTACTGAAACAGATGTTTGTTTTTTGCTGTCAAGTCACAGCTGACTTACGGTTTTCAAGGCAAGAGACGTTCAGAGGTGGTTTGCCATTGCCCGCCTCCCTGTCATGCCCCTGGTATTCCTTGGAGGTCTCCCATCCAAATACTTGCCAGGGTCAAGGCTGAGAGTGTGTGACTGGCTCAAAGTCATCTAGCAAGTTCCCATGGCAGACTGAGGATTCGAACCTAGGCTTCCCAAATCCTGTCACCTCACTGGGACTGAAAGAAATTTTTCTGGAGAAATGGCTGGTGGGAAGATGGGTGTTTAGAAAAACTCCAGTGTATTGAAGCCTTTTAAGCTGTTGAACTCTTCAAGTCCTTCAGGGCTCAATGATATAATTATAAGGTTTGGGGGGGGGGGAGAGAGATGGTTTGAAACAGGTTTCTTTTTTACTACTCAGTTCAGCCTCTTGGGAAATCTGAAGACATGCTTTGTCTGCGTTTGTTTTTCAGCGAGTCCCCTTGTCTTGTGGGGAACTCCCCTTTTTATTGGGAAATTCAGATGTATTTGCAAATGGGGGAGTCCCTGATCATTTGAAGACATTGCAAAAGCTGTGTTTCAGTGGACCTGTTTGCAAAATTGTCCATTTGGATACAGAAAACTTGGGAGGTGTAGGTAAGAACCCATAACCCAATGGGTAAAGAATGACTCCTTTGGCCAGGGGTCTCCAATGTGGTGCCTGTGGGCAACCGCTGACACCTTTTCTGACGCCCTCCAAGTGTTTTTAGGAAGTGGACCGGGCCTAGGGTTGCCAACCTCCAGGTAGTTTAGCAAAAATAAAGCACCGATACTAAATAGACAAGCTGTGTGAAATAATAGTATCAAGCTCACTAAGTTATATGCAAAAGTGTGATTATGTTATATACAAGTGCAAGGAGCCAACAATGATAAGGATACATACATGAACATATATACAAAGACAGAATGTAGCTAGCAAGCTACCAAACAAGATGGTCAATTTCAACAGTTTCAACAATTGTCTTTCAAAGGTAAGTACAATGACTTGTTCTATATATTTCTTTCCAGGGAAGAAGATGGAGCCTGGAGCAGACAGAGGCGCATCAAAGCTGGAAGCGCCCCCCGGACGGCCCCAACGCCCCCACTGTCAAAAGACAGCCTCCCCAGCCAAAAGCCTCAGGATGTTTCTCCTTATAATCACAATGTATTCTTAAAACATGTATCTTTTTCCTTCTATGCGCCCAGTTGGCTGCTTGAATAAAGCTGTTTGTATTCTCTCAGCCCAGCTGAAAACTACTTACTGCTTAATGCTAACACGAACTGATTCCTTGACTGACTGACTACTCCAGGTAGTAGCTGGAGATCTCCCGCTATTACAACTGATCTCCAGCCAATAGAGATCAGTTCACCTGGAGAAAAGGACCACTTAGGCAATTGGACTCTATGGCATTGAAGCCCCTCCCCTCCTCAAGCCCTGCCCTCCTCAGGCTCCACCCCAAAAACCTCCTGGTGGTGGCGAAGAGGGACCTGGCTACCCTAACCGGGCCAGGAAAGGCTTTTGCCCAGCAAGGATTCTGAGTATTTGACCACTAAGCAAGAACATGCAACTGGCATGTGTCAATACAACAAGAAAATTTAAAACTGATTAGACAAACTAAAACACTAAAACTAACACACAAGCAACAAAACAGCAAAAGCTATAAATAGCCATAAAACTAAGAATACAAAAACTAAAACAAGGGTTTAAAAAATCCCTAAATTGTCAGTTTAAGAGGTCTCATACAACAAAAACAATATTTATTATTATCGTTGTGACTATTATTGATCACTGAAATGTACCAAAAATATACATATGAATATATATATTCCTTCTCACCTGGAGATGGATGAACCCACCCATCAGATGGCAGAAGTACATATTTTCAAAGGTGAAGGCACACCTTTTTGACTTTTTTTTTTCTTATTTAGAGGCTCTTCAAATTTAAAGGCCCAGTGTGTAGTTTACCCAGTTTATCCCTAAATCTGAGTCTGATGTGGGTAGGGGAGAAATGTGGGGAGAGCTGGTTTCAAAGAGACGTGGTCACCAGCCTGTGAAGTGCTGGAAAGATTAAACTTGGCACCTTGAATCCGGCCCAGAGCGAACGGTGGTCACAATCTCACATTTGAGAAATCAAAAGCTTATGGTTTCTTCTGAGAAAGCTTTTAGGCTGTTTTCTCATCATGTTTCATTCTTAGTGATGAAACAAAAGCTTCATGTGATATCACCACGCGGAAAAGAAACTGTCCTCTTAACCTAAACAGGATCTGTGTGTGGTGAGCGCAGGCCAGAAACGTTCAAAACAAGGGGCAGTTTGGCATTGACACCTATTCCAACGGATTGCGCGCAATATAACTCCTGCCGCCTCTGAAATGCATCAGGCCAGCGGGAAATGTGACTGTGATCTTACGCAACCGAATTCATATTTGAAATTTAAGTGATAGAATATCAAAAACAGCCTGGATTAGACGTAGGGGCTTTCTTGTCTCATCGCCCTGTGCGGTGAGCCGCTTAGGAACAAAGTGTAAAGGCTTTCAGAAGGTGACAGACGTCTGTCAGAACAATCACATGCTCGCTCACTCTTTCCCTGAAGCTTGGAATCTTTGTTTTTCCGTCCGAGTCTCCTCGAATGGATGGAGGCATGCAGTGCATTTCCACGTGCTGCAGTACGAAAGCTAAACTTCAAAACCCTGTTGGCAGTGATACTTTAGATCAGTGGTTCCCAACCTTTTTTTGACCAGGGACCACTAGGACTTTTTTGTTTGGTGCAGGGACCCCAAGGTTCAAAATAAAAATTCTGAAAATTTGAAAATAAACTTTAATCATAACTGTTAGTTAAACATTAAACTTAGAATAATATTTGAATATATATTTTTCTAATAGAGAACTTTTAATTGAAAATATTAATTTATTATGGGTTTATAACTTTGTTTTGCGGACCTTAATTTAGTTCTCGCGGACCCCTGGGGGTCCACGGACCCCTGGTTGGGAACCAGTGCTTTAGATCCTCAAAGACAGGGGAGGTTTTAGTGAGTCCGGAGCTCTGGAACCCAGAATCAAGGGTGGTGCCCCAGAATCCCGAAATGGGGTGGGTAGGACAGTGGCTGGAAATCAACTGTAGGGCAGTCAGAGGGAGCCCCTTCTACAGCTGATTGCCCACTGCTGCCTGAGTGAAACCACCACCTCCTAACTCCAGTTCTAGGGCAGGGACTGGCATTCAGCTGTAGGGGGGTCTGAATGGACCACCTCCCACCACCTACAGCCATGTCTGGGAACAGGCACCCCCCCAAGACTCCCCAGGACTCACCTCGGGGAGGGAGGGAGATGCAACAACCTGCCAGTCTCCTGTGCTGCTCTTGGTCATTCTCCCAGGGGGCAATGGTGATAGGTCATGGGGCCATGTGCTTTTGCATTGACCTGGCACAGGGAAGCCCCCCACCAGCCCAGATAGCTGGGCTGGTGCTTCTGCCAGCTGATCTGTCTCTATCCAGTGGCAGGCACAGGCAGGCAAGACTCTTTCCACCTCCTGCAGAGAGGGTGCTTGTCAAGAGAGACGGTCAAACCCTACTGGGCAGGTGCTGCCTGTGACAGTCCTTGCCATTGGCAGCAGCAGAGAGGCCAGCAGTCAAGGTGCCATTACAGTTGGGTCGTCGGGGGCTCCTAGCAAGACCTCCCCCCCCCCGTATGGGGCCAAGGTAGTTGCCCCATGGCTCAGACTGCCCCTGCACAGAGAGGACCAGTCTAAGCATCCAACAAAGTCAACAAATCAGAACAGTTAGAGTAGAAAGAGGGCTGTTCCAGATGGCACTCACTGGATCAGGAACTCTTTCCTTCCAGAGATATCCCACAGATGCTGTAAGACTTTATGTGAGCAGGATTCTAGCAGCTAGGAGCAAGTAATTCCTGAGGAGTAGCCATGTTAGTCTGTTGCAGCAAAGATAATCAGGAGTCTTGTGGCACCTTAAAGACTAACAAATTTTTTTTTTCTAACATAAGCTTTTGTGGACTACAGCCCACTTCTTCAGATGCTATGAGTGGGTTCTCACTATGCAGATATTTTATGCGGGACATTTGGGGAAAAAGTAAGGTCAGGGTGCCATGAAATGTAGGAAGTATTGGGAGAAATGTAATTATGTACCATTCAAACCAGGAAAAAATCAGAGTGCTCATGAACTACCCCTCTGGCAAAGGAAGGCTCTGTATTGATCCAGATATTGTGGAAGTTCGTTGATCTAATTTAAAAAAATTGTGCAGATACAAATATGGTCGTTTATGCATGGGAGTTTTACCTGAAGTTGTTCACTAGACCCACACTTTCCTGTTGTGAATCTATACACCAGCAGTCTCCAAGCTCAAATCAAGAAGCATTTGAGTCCCTGCCCTTTGAAATGCTGCTTTGTAATTGGCTGTAGTGCTTACTGTGACAGAAAAGTCCCCATCCGCCCGCAGAAACCCAAGTGCCGTGTTAAACAGCATTTTAAAAACAAAAACAAAACTGAGCACTCTAAAAGGAACAGGAGGGGAGGAGAAACCCAAGCCTCACTTTTAAAAGCCTTTCTTCTGCTCAGAAAGAACTCAGAGAAAGCAAGGAAGCATTCCGGCCCCTTGACACACTGCTTTGTAATTGGCTATAGTGCTTTCTGTGAGATAAATGTCACACACACACCCAACTCCTCTGTGACGTGCTTTGACTTATGCATGGAGATTTCACCCGGGCTGATCTCAGGGGAGATAAAAGAATCGTGTTATTACAGGATTTGCAAGGGCTGACCACAAGGTCATCTCTAATGGACGGAAAACTCATGCATAACTCCAAGGAATCTCACCACAAAAACGATTTCCCAATGTTCCAGCATGGTGTAGTGTTAAGAGCAGTGGACTCTAATCTGGAGAACTGGATTTGATTCACCACTCCTTCCCATAAGCGGCGGACTCTAATCTGGTAAACTGGGTTGCTTTCCCCACTCCTACGCATGAAGCCAGCAAGCAACTTCTTTTTCATTTACCAGAAACAGTAATACTTTAAATATTATTTAAGCATTCACAATAAAAATCAATTAGTTACATGTACAGAAAATGTGTCATTCACAAGCAATTACATCTGAAGAAGATTTTTTTTTCTCCATTTAGGCAGAAACTCATCAGCCACCTAAAGTGGAATATCTCAGGGGCCATGACCGTGGTTTATAAAATCACAGTGTTGAAGGTTTTAAAAACATTGCATAGAAGGATGAAATAAAGCAATGCACAGGTGAATTCCTGGATCAAATTCAAGGTAAATAAGATGTTTTTCTTGTATTATTAAAAGGTGGGCAATGCTGAGAGCCAAAGGTGGCCCTAAAGCTTCCCTCTGCTGCCCTTAAAAAAACAAAAACATAGAGTGCATAGGTTCTTGTAGGTTATCCGGGCTGTGTAACCGTGGTCTTGGAATTTTCTTTCCTGACGTTTCGCCAGCAACTGTGGCAGGCATCTTCAGAGTAGTAACACTGAAGGACAGTGCATACTTGATTAGAACAGGCACACCATGGCTGGCTGGCTGGCTGGCTGGCTGGCTGGCTGGCTGGCTGGGCCCACAGAATTTTGCAGTTCCCTCCCCAGTGGCCCTGGTAAACTGACTTTACTTTTCCAGTTCTTGCAATATATAATATTGAAATCTTACAGTATATAATTCTTATATTCTTATATAATAATATTGAGTTCTTACAATATATAATACCTTGAGTCCACATTTCAGTGGGGGAAAGTGGTCTAGAGGTCTTTTAATGAATGAACAAATAAAATGAATAAATAAAAGTCAACCCGTTTGATTTGAATTTGATGCAATCTACTACCTACGCATGATGCAAAATACCAGTCTCTGCATAGATGCAGCATACCATGAATTTGCATCCACCACTCACCATTACCCGGCATGATGAGAGATTTTCAGTAATTCGCCAGGGTTCCCCCCTCCCTTTGCTATAAGAAGATATGCAATGAAATCAAACTCTCAGTCAGTTGTGGTGTGGATTTTCTTACCCTTTTGTTAAATAATAATAATTGTGTGCCATCAAGTTGTAACTGACTCATGGTGACCCTGGCCATTAGGCTGCTAATTTGTTAAATACAACACAGACATTCCTGAAATCTAAAAGTGTTTGCTACACAGTGATTGTTACTTAAAAAAACCCAAAAAAAACCTTGAAGGACCAGTCCCACTGAAATCAAGCACACTAATGATCCCATATATTTCAAATCCTAGTATGCTTGCTTAGGATTGTTCTCTTAAATCACTCCCATTGAATTCAATTGGATTTGCAAGTGCTTTATTTGGGCTAGACTGGGCACTTAATTTATAGAAACGAAGCACAGCTTCCGCTGAACGGGAGCTGGGTTTGGGGGGTGCGCAGAGGTCTGCCCCGATTTGGCCTTTCCATCGGGGGTGGGAGGAGAGTTCAGGAGAAGGCTCCCTGTCAACATAAAGTTGACATGTTCTGTGGCTCTCTGAAGCACCTCTACTCCAGTTAGGCGGAGGACCGCCAGGACTGTACTTTATGGAAAATACGCTTTAGGGAACAAGGAAATGAACACTAGGAAACATATTAGTGGGCACCTTTGTGCTCCAGGGCACCCCGTTGGGGAGATTACGCACACGCAGAGACACATATATAATGGGTGTATACAATTTCATTTGGTTAAGACCTCTTCTATTTCATCTCAAATTAGATAGCAGTTTTGATTGGTTCCATGCTGGAAATTGTGTTGAAACACACAGCTGAATCAACTGGTAAAAACACATCTGTTTCATAACCCAAGAAAAAACAGTGAAACTCTGAAAAGGGTTCTGTATGGTTTCATCACTGAAACTGCAAGAGACTTCTCTTCATGGCCTCACATAAGTCTTCAAGTGACACAGGAAATCTGCCTTCATTTCTATAGTGATTTTTCTCCCACCCCCCCTGCCCGAATATTTGGGCAGATATTATCAGCTTATATTAAACAGTAAAATTACTCAGCACTGGAAACGTTCCTGCATATGAAATTGTCGGCATTGCAGTTCAGATATTCAATGTGATTAAGATAAGTTTCATTTTCTGCTCGACAGTGACAGACAAAGTAACCATCTTAGTAGGTGAAATAATAATAATATAAAAGGATATTGTGAAATTTCCTGAAGCGTCTGCTTTCTTTATTTACAGAAATATTAGGTCAAGTGATTCTTTTTGCGGGTGCCATGACTTGACTAAAAGCTACTGAGCCCAGTAGAAATCTGTGGCAAAACTCTTCATGCTTTTGAAAGGAATACCTTTGAGTCCATCTGGTTCTGATAAGGCAAATTCAGGGCACATCCCTCCCTCCCTGCTGCCCACATCTGCTGCTCTCCCCACAATGCTGGCAGCAGCAACTGTGGTCCTTACCTGAAGGTACCACCCTAAGTGGAGTGACACCTTTTTAAGTCATTGAGTTTACAGGGGGGTTAAGTCTGTTTAGGATTGCACTGTGACTCATATTGTCCATACTGCCCAAGAAGGTGGCATCAGGCAGTGTTAAATCACATCATTTCTGGGTATCACCTGTTTAAGGGATCTCAGTGGACAGCACTGGAGAATCTGAGGCCCTAGAGAGCTCTCATTGTCAGAGGTCTGGGCTTAATACACATTCTTTGCAAGCTCCTTGTACATGCTAGAACAGGGGTCCCCAATGTGGTGTCCATGGCCACCATGGCGCCCACATACAACTTTCCTGGCCAAGCGCTTTTAGAAAGTGAGTGGGGCCAGGTGATGCGTTTGACCAGCGAGGCTTCTGATTGGCTGTGCAGATTTTAAAATCATTGCTTTGGCAGCAGCTGCCCCCACAGCACAAGGATCTTCACTGTGTGGCCGAAGGTAAGCCATGACAGCCTTTTGAGGTGGAGCCAGCCGCAAAATGATTGCCATAGCTTTATCTCAGTCACACAGTGAAAATTCTTGTGCTGGGGGGGCAGCTGCTGCCAAAGTAACGTTTAAAAATCTATGCAGACGATCAAATCTCCAATAGCCATTCAGAAGCCTTGCTGGGCAAAAGACCCTACCTGGCCCTACCCACTTCCTAAAAACATTTGGTAGGCGCCAGAAAAGGTGTTGGCGGGCACCATGACGCCCACGGACACCATACTGGGGACTCCCTGGACTAGAGCCCTCATCATTAGATGCCAGTAGTGGTTTTCATTAAGTGCAAATCATGCATCAATGTTGGTCTCTAGTCCACAGAAGCTGATGCTGGCATGAAATCTTGTTAGCCCTTAAGATGCCATGAGACTCCTGTTTATCATAATATAGAAATGGTACTTGCTTTGCTCATTTTTCCCCTTCAACAACAACCTGGTGAAGGAAATAGCGCTACCTGAACCTCCTTTGCCAGCTACTATTTAGTTTTCAGATTGGTTGGTAATCCTTGACTGCTTTCTTAAGGTCAAAATTAACAGTGGAGACTTGGAAGTTGAACTCCTTCCCCATCTCCAGCCTGGCCAATTCTATACAGTGAAGGGAGAGAGGTAATATATCAAGGTTTCTATGATTGGAACACAAAAGATGAGTATTTGCCTGGTTGTCTTTGGCCACAGCAAACTTGGGACTTTCAATGGGTGCAGCTGCCATAAAATCGGGAATAAGGCTGAGATCCTCAACTTGGCTATCTTTCTCTTCCTGAGTTCTTAGGACCAGGAATGCTGAGCAGCATGTTGTAGTGGGCAGGCTACCCTCAACAATCCCTTGAAACAGGGTTGGCTGGGAGAAAGTGACTGGCCCAAGCTTCATGGGATAGTGGGGATTTGAATTCAGGTCTCCCATACCCTCGTCCAACATTGAATGATAACACTATGCTATTTGTTGTTTTTTAAAAATGTTAAAACAATCATCAACATGTAGAATTTTCCTGAAGGCAGTAAAAACAAAATCCTTTGTGAATTGGGGTTGTAATAAGATTTTTTTTTTTTTAGAATGAGGTTATAAATGGAACCCCCCCCCCCCCAAAAAAAAAAAGATTTGGCAAGTGTAGCAATGGAAGTATTTTAGCTGGTGCTTTCAGTCTCTTCAACTGTGTAAAATTAGCTCTGACATCTTTTTTTATTTGGCTGCTGCTGTTGGAATAATGCTTCCTTCTTATCAATGCCTGGCAGATGACTGAAGGATGGCATTGGTAGGCTGGCCAGTTTGTCTGCTTTGGTTATATAAAGAGAGGCTCATTTTTTATAAGTGGCATTATACCAGAGTGTTTCCTGTGCATGCTTTGTTTACATACAAAATCCATACTTAATGATACACATTTCCTCCCTCCCTACTGTCACAATGGCTAGGATGTGCTAAATTACACATGGTGCAGTACCTAGTGTTAAATTTCTATGTGAAAAGGCTGGTTTGAAATCCCCTTACATCAAGCTGGCTATATGGGCAGTGTTTCTTGTATTTATTTAGCCTGTCCTTGCTCTAAGGTGCTCGTGATGTTATAGGCGGTTTAATAGCCTTCTCCTTTAAATCCTCAGAACCTTGCAAAGTAGACTAGGCTGAGAGACACAGTGCCATCCTTGGGAGATTTACTCACAATCCTACTCGGGTCTATCAACAGGACTTAGGAAAGTGTATGTAAATTGCTCTAATAGTGACTAATTCAAATCAGCCTGTGAGCTTTGTGGGAATTTGAACTTGGGTCTTCCCAGTCTACCTTTCTGATTACTATAAGTCTTGGCTTCTCCTTCTGTCAGATTAAATAACATGAGATTGCTCCTGAGATGCTACTTTGAGCTTTATTTGGGAAGAATAGGATAGAAACCTGGTAAACTAGCCACTAAATTACTGTAACCACACCTATTTCCTTAGAAACACTTGAGCTTTTCTTCTTATGTGCTTGATCCAATCATTTGCTCACCATAAATACAAATACACTGGTAGCCAGTGTCCATAACAATGTCTTTCCCATGGTGCTGGATATGCACGATCCCCCCAGCTCTTGCCACCACACAAAGGCTATGAATGTGGCTGAATGTTTAAACTGGGCAATCCTAAGAACACTTTCTTAGGAGTAAGCCTCATTGGATACACCTGACTAGGACTCTGAATGGGCACATTAAGGATTGCTCTCTGAATTCTGGGGAATGTGGAGGTTTTAATGAAGCAACTTGATTGTGAGTGCTAACAAAATACTACTGAATGCACACAGAACATACAAATAAATGCAAAGGACACAAACTGTATCTAGAATGATTTTTAGAGGCCACACACAAAGTTGCCTGAATCAGACCATTTATCCATCAAGGTCCATTTTGTCTAAGGCTGGCAGCAGCTTTCCAGGGTCTCAGGCAGAGGTCTTTCACATCACCTGCTATCAGATCCGTTTAACTAGAGATACCAGAGATTGAACCCGGGACCTTCTGCATGAAAAGTAGATGCTCTATCACTAAGCCATGCCTCCCCCAGTACAGACACAGACTACTTAAACTGAATGGTACTTTATTTTTACAGTATTTTATTTTTAACCTTGGTGTTCTGGAATTCAAGGTAACACACATGAAGCTGCCCTTTACAGAATCAAACCATTGGTCCATCAAGGTCAGTACTGTCTACTCAGACCAGCAGCAATCTCCAGGCTCTCTCATTGAGCTCTTTCAGCCACCTAATCCTGTTAGCTGGAGATTGAACCTGGGAGCTTCTGCATGCCAAGCCACAGCCCCTCCAAATGGAAAGCAATCAATTAAGGGCCCTTCCAGAAGATAAAAAACCCACTGTATCAGTGCTCCTTTCCCCAGTCGCTTCCAGGATGCTCTGTTTTGGCCCAGGTAGGCCCCCCGGTTGCTGTCTGCATAGCAATGGCTCTACTCATACAGACAGGACCACAGAAATTACCTACCAGGGCCCCACTGGCAGCTTGGAATGCTTACTCAACTGTTGATCTGTAACAGTTGATCTCTAAGCGGCCCCTCAACACTGAAAGCAATCTTGCTTGCACAGATGGGTGCACATGTGTTTTCCTCCTCACTTTCAACAACAGTGACATCTTCCAAAGTTCCTCCTGCAATTGCTCGTATTTGAGGATGATGACGCTAAGCGCATTTTCTTAACAGGAAAATCACCCTCGGGTGGAATACTGAAAAGAAAGTAAAGTTGTCTCCATCATGTGTGTGTGAAGTGCCGTCAAGTCGCAGCCGACTTATGGCGACCCCTTATGGGGTTTTCAAGGCAGGAGACGAATTGAGGTGGTTTGCCAGGGCCTTCCTCTGCACAGCAACCCTGGTATTCCTTGGTGGTCTCCCATCCAAATACTAACCGGGACCATTTACGCATGGGAGGTTTTGCCTGGGGTTTGCTGCTCTGTAGATGCACACTTTCCCCATCCGAATTCCCCAAACTCAACAATAATGCAGAGTTTTGAGAATTTAAATGGGGAAAATGTGCATCTAGAGAGCAGCAAATCCAAGCCAAAACCTCCCGATCGTAAATGGTGCAGGGCTGACCCTGCTTAGCTTCCGAGCTCACTTCCGCACATGCCGAATAATGCACTTTCAATCAGGTTTCAATGCACTTTGAAGCTGGATTTTACTGCGCGGAACGGCAAAACCAACTTGCCAACTGTCGTTAAAAGTGCACTGAAAGGGGATTGAAAGTGCATTATCCAGCATGTGCGGAGGTCCTAGCCTGGGCCATCTGGGTCAGGGATTGTCTCCCTCATAGCATTCTGAAATGTTATAAAACCAACGTGCAAGCCAAAGCCAATTATACAATTGTATTACCCATGGTTCGGTAAAGAAATGATTCCAACAGGCAAGTGTTGGGGGAAACAATACACCCTTTTACCCAAGCTAAGTAATCTCTCAACAAAAATAAGCTTTTATCCAGGCTGAGTCTGAAATAAGGATGGGAAGTCGTCTCCTGGGAGGCAAGCAAGCCGCTTCTTCTCTGGCAGCCGTCCTGGTTCTCCAGACGCCCTCCTCCTGGCTGGCTCCTTATCTGAAGCCCTCCCCTTCTTTTAACAGAGAGTGAAAACTAACCTTTTCCCCCATCCCCAGGTGCTCATAATTTGCAGTGCCGCGTGAAAGTTAACTCCCTAATGACCAGAGATTGCTCTCACATGGGGAAGGGCTGCACTGATCACCATCTGTGTGTGTGTAAAGTGCCGTCAAGTCGCAGCCGACTTATGGCGACCCCTTTTTGGGGTTTTCATGGCAAGAGACGAACAGAGGTGGTTTGCCAGTGCCTTCCTCTGCACAGCAACCCTGGTATTCCTTGGTGGTCTCCCATCCAAGTAGTAACCAGGGCTGACCCTGCTTAGCTTCTGAGATCTGACGAGATCAGGCTAGCCTGGGCCATCCAGGTCAGGGCGATCACCATCTACCTCCTCGTAATACAATGGTCTTCCGCAGTTTCCACTACAACAAGCCTCAGCGGACGGGGGTGGGTGGGAGATGCACATGCCAGTGTTGAGTTTTTACTACCATCTGAAGGCAGCTATAATAGGGATCTCCAAACACATGCAATATAATTCACAGTGGGTAGCTGTGTTAGTCTGCCTACAGTAGTAGAAAAGGGCAAGAGTCCAGTAGCACCTTCAAGACCAACAAAAATATTTTCTGGCAGGGTAGGAGCTTTCGTGAGCCACAGCTCACTTCTTCAGATCTGAAGAAGTGAGCTGTGGCTCACGAAAGCTCATACCCTGCCAGAAAATATTCTTGTTCGTCTTTAAGGTGCTACTGGACTCTTGCCCTTTTTGACTACTGCAAACAGACTAACACGGCGACCCACTGAGAAAATATGTTTGTTAGTCTTTCAGGTGCTACTGGACTCTTGCCCTTTTCCACTAGTGCAGACAGACGAACACGGCGACCCACTGTGAATTAAAGACCGATGGATTCACATTCTAGCTGTATCTGAAGAAGTGAGCTGTGGCTCACGAAAGCTCATGCCCCACCAGGAAATATTTTTGTTAGGTCTTTCAGGTGCTACTGGACTCTGGCCCTTTTCTACTACATGCACTATAAGACATCTTGATAGAACAACCGTTTATTGGGGGGGGATGGAGCCCGGCCACCAAGCCTTGTTTTGCATACACGGCAACACATTGCAATATTTATCTATCTGCCAAAAAATGTGACCGCAGCTGCCCAGAAACCGACCCCAGCAGCGCCGCCCGCGCCACTGCGCGCAGCAGACTGCAGCGCCGCTTGCTCATCCTTCCAGGAACGAAAGTGGGCGGGGCTTCCCGGCTCCGCCCGCCCAAGGCGGGGGCCCGCCTTTGGCGAGGTGCATGCCGGGCGCGGTAGTACTCCACCGCGCCTCTCCCCGCGGAGGGAAAGGCGCACCGGAACTACGAGTCCCAGAAGGCGCCGCGGTGTAATAGGTGGAGGCTCGCGGGGCCCCGGAATCGCGGCGCACGTGGGAGTGGTGAAGCGAGAAGGGGCTGAGGCGGAGTTCCCGGCAGCGCGGGCTCGGGGCTGGCTCGGCTGGGAGGGGATTGGCCCTAAGACACTTTTAGAGGGGAAAGTCCCCGTTCACCTTAGGGTGGGAAGAGCTTCCAGGGTCTAACCGAGATACTCGGGTCGCTCATTCCTTAGGAGCCAATACTCCCCTTGCCTCCTATCCCCCTCCCCCCGCATTTTTCCGCTTTGCTCTACCCATTAGGCTGCCTGCGCGTCCAGTTGCAAGTCGCCATGGGGAATGGGATGAACAAGGTAAACCTGCTTTTCTCTTCTTTTGGTGGGTGTTTTTTATTTTTAATTATTATTATTATTATTATTATTATTTGGGGGGGGAGTGCTCGCGTGCCGGACAGCTTGCAGAAGGACCCGCCTCCTTGTTTGGATCCGTCGACGGGGGGGGGGGCGTGCAATGACACCTGCTTGTGGAAGGGCCGGGCGGGTGCTTCGGGTCTGGGGTGGGGGGGAGAAGTGGGCGCTTTTGCAAAGGCACGTGCAGATTCGGACTCGCCTCCGGTTTTACGCGCAGTCAGCGGCGAAGATGACCTGGGTCTGTTGCCTTTCTTTGCGTAGATGTGCCGGAGCATTTGCATAGCGAGGGCGGAAACGCCTCGGATGTTCGAGGAACTTGCAGCTGCTTGGGGGCGAGAACGCGCGGTCGCTTGAGCCTCCTTTCTTCCCTGTTCCAGCCAGGATGGAACGCACGAACGTTCTTCCCTGTTCCAGCCAGGATTCAGCCAGGATCGAACGCACGAACGTTCTTCGAACGTTCGTGCGTTCGATCCTGGCTGGAACAGGGAAGAACGTTCGTGCGTTCCATCCTGGCTGAACGTTCTTGGAACGTTCGTGCGTTCCATCCTGGCTGAACGTTCTTCGAACGTTCGTGCGTTCCATCCTGGCTGGATCCTGGCTGGAACAGGGAAGAAAGGCGGCTCAAGTGACCCTGCGTTCTCGCCCAGCATCAACAGCGGGGCGACTCGGGTGTCCTCTTGAACTCGCTCCAAGGAGCAGGGAGCCCCATTACCTCAATACTTACAGGACGACGATTCGCACGTTACCTCTGATACTTTTTTGCAGGGCAATGACTCCGCTCAAACCCAACCCCCTTTCTGACTCTATATTACTCTTCCTACACTCTTTGCGCTGAGAGACCCTGTCCTTCGGTGCGACTCCTCTGAAGATGCCTGCCCCAGCTGCGGGCGAAACGTCAGGGAAGAAAAGACCCAAGACCGCGGCCGCGCAGCCCGGATCGCCTGCCAGAACCGAGGAAGCCTTCCCTTCCGTCGCCTGGGTCGGTAAAGCAGCTGCGAGGAAAGGAGGCGTTGGGCTGTTTTTGTCACTTGCTCACTGCGTGTCTCTGGTCCCACCTCCTCCCACATGGAGCTGGTTCACACGTTCCATCACTTAGTGCTAGATGACTTCGGAGTTGAACGTGTGAACTGTCTCCAGGGAACTTGGGTTTACAGTTATCTCATAGAATCATAGAGTTGGAAGGGACCACCAGGGTCATCTAGTCCAACCCCCTGCCCAATGCAGGAAATTACCTTTTTTTTCTTTTTTTAAATAAATTTTTATAACATAACACATAAAACAAAAACAAACAAATACAATAAAAATAATGTAAAAAATAAAAGAAAATACAAAAGAGTATCTATATATACTTATTAATGCATTCATAGTTACAAAATTATAAAGACCATAAAGATACCCCTTCGCCCTCCACCCACCTTAAAAAAGTGACCCTTCCTTTTTAGAAATTGTCCCCCTTTTAGAAGAAGAAGAGTTGGTTTTTATATGCCGACTTTTTCTATCCCTTAAGGGAGACTCAAACTGGCTTACAATCACCTTCCCCTCCTTTCCCTACAACAGACACCCTGTGAGGTAGATGAGGCTGAGAGAGTGTGACTTGCCCAAGGTCGCCCAGCTGGCTTCATGTGTAGGAGTGGGGAAACAAATCCAGTTCAGCAGATTAGCCTCCGCCGCTCATGTGGAGGAGTGGGGAATCAAACTCGGTTCTCCAGATCAGACTCCACTGCTCCAAACCACCGCTCTTAACCACTATACCACTCTGGCTCAATATATACTGGGGAAATGCTAAACAACAGTTGATCTGCACAACAGATGGTCCCTATTTGACCTTGTCCTATTGCTTATCTAGTTTTTGAGGATGAGAAGTGGCATTTGTGACCTCAAAGGGTATGGTGTGTTATATTGTTGTTGGCCATCAACAAATATTGAAGGACATAGAAAAGACTTGTTTGACTATCAGGTTTTCTAGAAAGGAGGGCAGAGTTGTGGCCCTAGCCTCTCATACCCAGCCATCCTGGCACACGTGGACTAGTGTGCAGGACTGAGGAACCATGCAGAGAGCAAACAGCGCAGTGAGCCAAGGAATGGAAGAGACCCAAACGATACCCTGGACCAAGCTGCAAAGTGCTAGCAGAATCCTGCAGATGGGAAGCAGTGCTGTGGATCCTGGAATGGAAGTGGCCTGAACTCCATCTTGGATGTAGCTGCACAATACTGGAGGAGAAGACTGCCTCCGACCTCGCCTGAAACCCCCTAAGCCATGGAAGACCTGCTGCCTTCCAGACAATGAACAGGGCATTTGTAACGTTTGCATGACTATCAATGTAGCCGCTCTATCAAGATCAGCCTGAAGACAGCCAGAGACGATGATGCTCCCCTTCACACCCTGAATTCCTTTCCTGGGACAGCCTGGGAGTGGGCTAATCCCATCTAATTCATCCTATTCTGGGGCTGGGGTGTACATCTTTTGGGGCCCTTGGAGAAATGTTTGTTGGCCAAGGGCTTCTCCCATTCCATATTTAGAAGTGTCTCAAAGAATTCAGGGAAGGGCACAGTTTTGGATGAGCTGTCCTTACACTGGGAAAATGCCTTGGGTCCCTTGGGCCAAGCCTTCCCCTTGGCTTCTTCCCCCTGTTCTTGTGGCTCCCCTGTTCTGCTGGCTAGTCTGGCAAAAAAACTTACAAGGCCTTAGCCATAGCCCTTCAGCCCTCAGTCACAGCAACCCTATTCACTGGGGCAACCATAGTCTGGACGAGAAAGCTGGCCACTCTCATACCACCAGAGCGGCAGAGGGCCTCAGCAGAGTCTCAAAGGCAGTAACATTCCTGGTGGACGCCACATTGGATTCCCTGTCCCTAAGCGTGAGGGCAGTGGCTTCCAATGCAGTTTCCAGATGGGCACTGTGACTCCAAGTATGGCAGGTGGACTATGGCTCCAAGTCCATCCTTCTGACATACCCATTCCAGGGCAGATGCTTATTCACAGACAAACTAGAGTCGATCCTGGTGGAAACCAGGGACAAGAAGAAAGCCATGCCACACAGTCTCAGGAAGGACAACAGAAACTCATCTTCTTCATTGTTTCCGTCCTTCTGATCCTTCCATGCCCTGCCACGCACACATTATGAACCTCAACGCCAGACCTGGCCCAGCAGACAGGGTGCCTTCAAAGGAGGGAATCAGAACCAGAGGCCCGACCACTTCTCCAAACCCAAGCGACAGTGACGCCAACTTTTCAGATGCCAGGTTGATGCACATCAACTGCCTGAAACTATGGGCTATATACAGGGCGTTCACAACTCTTCACCACATCATCCAGGGTCACCTCATCTTGATCTGGATGGACAACATCTCAGCCAAACTGCACCTCAACAAACAGGGCAGCTCCAGGTTCTCGACACTCCGCAAGGAGGCAGAACAGATCCTCTGCTGGGCAGAGAAACACCTATGCTCAATCAGGGAACAGCATCTACAGGGGACCTGAACATCCAGGCTGAGTGGCTCAGCCACTAGAGGATCGACAAAGGGGAGTGGGCCCTGAGGTGGGAAGCGTTCACACTGATCACAGAGCACTTTGGGACCCTTATTGTCCTCTTCGCCTCCCTGGTTAACCATCAGACGCCCCACTTCTTCGCGAGGTTCGTCCACCAGCAGGCGGAACAAGTCAACACCCCTCGTGGCTGAGGGGACTGCTATACGCCTTTCCACCTCTCCCAATTATCCCTGGGGGCCCTCAGGAAGGTCCATCAAGAGAGGGCAACGGTCATATTCATAGCATTAGACTGGCCCCGCAGATTGTGGTACGTGACCCTCAGGGAACTGTAAATCCAGGACCCATGGAGAATTCCCCTTTCATAGGACATGCTCCAGTAGGTGGCAGTCTCACATTCAGACCCAGGCTGGCTGAACTTGACTGCTTGACTCTTGAGAGGCGCAGACTTCTAGATCTAGGATTCGATCCAACTGTCCTCAACACCATCCTAGAATATCGCAGACCATCCACTCGACGCATCTACAATGCCACATGGAAGGCCTTTGTGCGCTGGTGCACACTCCATAAGGAGCGCGGCCACATCAGCGGCATTGGACAGGCCTACTCTGAGGTAAGGAGGGCATCGACTGTAGCACTAATGGGGCGGGTTGGGACCCAACCATGGAAGTATGCCAGGCAAAAAAGGGGGGAACCTTATCCCCAAGATCATGAACCAAGGCTGGACCTTGACAGCGTTCAATGGTTGCACTGTTCTTATGTTATTGTTGCACTATTTTTAAGTTCACAGGCTTTGTGGTTATTTATTGTTGACTGTTCTATGGTGATTGAATTGTTAAGGTTATATAAAGTTGACACTTGTTCATTATTATTCCTCTCATCATCCCTTATTTATCATCCCGCACGGACCCACATCTCCATAGTTCAAAATCCACAGGGTTTTTAACTGTTATCTTACAGCCATCTTGTTGATGGACACCTAGCTCAGAAAATGTTAAAACTGAAGAGAGCAGGCGATTCCGGGCAGGAACAGGAAGTGAAAGTTGATCCTGCCTACCCTGACTACAGGAAGGGGAATCACCCATCTCTCCAGATGCCCTCCTTACCTCAGAGTAGAAGGAACCCTCACGGTAAGTATTCAGGTGTCAGTTTACCGCCAGCTAATGTTTGCGTCCGCCACTGGGAGAAACATAAAATAAAATACATGGCTGTCAGAAGATGGTGTGATATAAATTCTGGTGAAACCCAGAAGTATTGTCATACCTCTAATTTCAGCCAATTCCTAGAGAGGTGGGGTGTCACTTCCAGGTTTTCCTGTAAAACCTGACATCACATCAATGCCCCAAGCCCCCCTCCGTCTCCTACTGGTTGCCAGGCTGAGCCTAGCAACCCTAATGTCATGTAAACTACAAACGTTTAACCCCTAGGAAGGCTGACAAGAATTAGAGTATATCAAGGCAGGAAGCGGAGGCATTTTATTATTTATTTCAGAGATGGGGAACCTCCGGCCCATAGGCCGTTTCCAGCCCACAGGATCATTTTATCCAGCCTGCGGCCCGCCTGCCAAGTGTCCCTGCCCAGCCCTCCCCTTGCTCTATTCCTCTCGGCCTGCGCGCTTGCTGCGCCACCTGCCAAGGGTCCCCGCCCAGCCCTCCCCTTGCTCCATTCCCCCAGCCTGTGTGCCTGCTGTGCCACCAGAGGATCCCCGCCCAGCCCTCCCCTTTCTCCAGTACCCTGGCTTACGTGCTTGCTGTGCCGCGTGCCGAGGGTCCCCACCCAGCTCTCCCCGTGCTCCATTCTTCCTGGCCCGTGCGCTTGCATTTGTGTGTGTTTGATCACCGTGCTGTGGGGGGGTGCTTCCCCTGATCGCGCGGGTGAGTGCGTGATCCTGGGCTGCTGTGCGGCCCAGGGGGAGAGAGAGAGAGAGAGAGAGAGAGAGAGAGAGAGTGTGTGAGAGAGAGAGATCCCTGTGAGGCGGAGGGCGTGCTTCCCCTGATCGCGTGGGTGAGTGCATGTGCGTGATCCTGGACTGCTGTGTGACCAGGGGAAAGAGAGTGTGTGTGTGTGAGACAGAGAGATCCCCATGCGGGGGGTGTGTCTGGGGGGGAAACCTCCCTCCCTTCCTTCCTTCTCTCCCTCCTCTGCTAGGGTTGCCAACCTCCAGGTGGTGGCTGGAGACCTGGCAGCCCTAGCTTTTCCCCCCACCCCACCCACACGCCGGGAGATGTATGCCTCTATGCCGAATGATGTTATAAATGTGCAAATGGACCTTGGTAGGAAAAAGGTTCCCCACCCCTGACTTATTTGATTGCATTTTTACCCCACCCTCCTCAACCCAAAGGCCAGGTTGATAATTTTGATAATTAGTGACCCATCCCTGTAAAATCCTCCTCCCCCACATCTCTGCACATTGCCTTAAGCCTTTGCACAAATTACTTAGTACATAACCCACTTTTCCTCCAAATTCATTGGTTGCAGATTATTTTGGAAAGAATATTTGCATATTCCCACTTTATGACTGGCCAAGACCAACCACGCTGCTTCCCAATGAAAGCCTAAAAAAAAGCATCAGTGGACTTAGAAGGGTGTAACTCTGCTCAGGCTTGCCCTCACCTTATAAGGGAGGTTTATGAGACTGAAAGTACTCTGTGTTTCGAATTAGCAAGAAACTAGACTTTTTCTTTATTTTTTACGATCTGTATTTCCCCAATTATTTTTTTCCTTGTGTTCTAGAATGGGTACTACTAAACATAATTAAGCGTCCCAATCTCTTGCCCTAGAGAAATTCCTAGGGAGGAGACTCTCTAGGAATTTCCACTTGTCTCTGTGGTCTTTACCATAGAGATTAGGGGAAATGTCTACAGCAATGCCCAGAAATGACATCACTTCCTCCCCAAACTCCACCCGCTCTGTGGACCACCCCCGTAATCTCCCAATATTTGCCTGAGCAGTGCTGGGAGTCCTAAACATAACATGCTTTGTGAACTCAATTGTTGTAAGTACAGATTGTGGTTACCAAACCAGCTACAAATCCTAGCTTTAAATTCTAGTACGGGGTCTGCCAACAAACCCTGGTTTATTGGACAATCTGTATTCAGATGTCACAGCAATCCAGGAATGATACTTATAAACTTTATTATGATGTCTTAATGATGTGTTACTCTATACATGCTTAGTTACAAACAGGTCCCATTGGCCTCCAGTGTGATTTGCTTTCAAAACATGCTTAGGATTTCAACCCAGAAGCCTTGACCCTAAGCATGTTTACTCAGTACTGAGTCCAACTAACTTCGACAGGATTGATTTCTTTGACGCGTGTCTGGAATTACAGCCTTAGAAGGTCGTCTCTGCAATCATAGGATATAACAGAAATAAGTGTTGGAAGGTATATGTCTCTCCTCCTACAGAGGAGTGATCAATTCATTCTGTTATGCAGTATGCAGAAATTAATTTGCAGAGTTTTTTGGTTGAATGTTTACAATTTAGGATTGCCAGGTCCCCCTTGGCCACTGGTGTGTGTGTTGGGGGTTAGGGTTGCCAGATCCAGATTGGAAAACTGGAGATTTGAGGATGAAGCCTGAAGAGGACAGGGACTTCAGTGGTGTACAATGCCACAGAGTCGACCCTCCAAAGCATCCATTTTCTCCAGGGGAATTGATCTATGGAGTCTGGAGAAGAGCTGTAATTTCAGGGGATCCCCAGGTCCCTCCTGGCGGCTGGCATCCCTAGCAGTATTTTTGTGTGGTGGTCTGAGTGTTGGACTAGTACCTGGGAGACCCAGGTTCAACGGTGCTGGGTGACTTTGGGCCGCTCACTTTCTTGTGCAGCCTGATCTGCCTCACAGAATTGTAGTGGAGGAGGGGAGAACACGTATGCCTCCTTGGAAGACACGCAGCTTAAAAATGTACTGAATAAATGGTCATGAAAACTATTGAGACCCATTCGTTTTATGTTTTCATTATATATCAAAATGTTATGGCAATACATATGATTAAAAAAATATTTTTGTCCTTGAAAGGTCTCCCCCCCCCCGACAGTTAAGATGTGGTGGGAGGCAACATCAAAACTTGAAGAGTTTTTTGTATGTCTCACTGAGGATCTGCAGCAGCGTACTCACTCTGTGGCTCTCAGAAAACCACGTTGTCGATTACCATCAACCAGAAGACCCAGAGAGCCACATTTTACTTTCAGCGCAGGCATGAGGCTTGCAGCTTACCAGTTCCTAGGGTTACTAACCTCAAGGTGGAGTCTAGAGCCCTCCCAGAATTATAGCTGATCTGCAAACTACAGAGATGAATTTCTCCTTGGCAAACTCTATGGAAATTACATCCCTACTGAGCTCCCTCTGCTCCCCAACTCCACCTCCCCCAGGCATCACTCCCAAATCTCCAGGAATACCACAAGCCAGAGTTGGCAAGCGTACCTGTTTGTCTGGCAGCTAGGGTTGCCAGGCTTCAGGTGGCTGAACCTAATTAACAGCATGTGGGCTCAGAATCTAAACACCATGATCACAATGCAAAGACGTTATAATTGCCAAAACCATTAATACGTGACGACCAACTGCCAATAGAAAAACAAATATATTAAACAGGCATTCAAGGCATGCCAATTTTGAATGTGAAAACAAGTGTATAAGTAGGCATAAATTCTGCCTGCTGCAGGTAAGCAAAAACAAGTGGGGAAACAAACAGATAGTACAAAGGCATTCAGCACAAGCCACTATACATAACCCCCATAAGCTACACAGTACAAACTAAAGACCCCGCCAAAGCGGACCAGTATCAACAATCATGTACACAGAGTCTTTTGCCACGGGGAGTCTACAACCGGGCCAGCCAGCGTGACTGCAGGCAAACGACCCTGCAAGAGGCAATAGGACCAAACAAGAGAACGCAGGTGGATCCGAGCGTTGCTTTCGCTTTTCAGCTTCTTCAGCTTGTAGTCCAGTACTTTGCTCACTGCAGTGTGTGTGCCTTTAAGGAATTTCACAAAAACTCTCATTTCATTCCTAGACCTTTTTAGCATCTTACGCTGCCCTTGCAGGCTGGATTCTCAATGAACTTGGTGGGGGCTGGAGATCTCCTGCAATTACAGCAGATCTCCAGACTACAGAGATCAATTCCCCTGGAGGAAATGGCAGCTTTGGAGGGTGGACTCTATGGCATTATACCCCTGCTGAGGTCCCTCCGTTTGCCAAGCTCCCGTCCAAAACCTTCAGGAATTTCCCAGCACGGGGTTGGCAACCCTACCGGCAGCAGCTGTTTCAAGGTGGAAGCCACCTGCCAATCACAAGCCCCACTGGGCAAAGGCCTTGCCCACTTCCTTGAAATATGGGTTAGGTAGCATATTGGGGAACAGTGCTCAGAAGAGTTGCATGTGGCTCCCCCGCCACTGAGTATCACTGGTTCTCAGGTTTGAATCTGGCCTCTTTTCCCCTATACCTTGTTCCCTTACGAAGCATGTCCCAGGAATGTTCACTCTTAGGAGAGGTCACGTACATGATGTCTGACTCACATGAGCATATTTTCCAAATGATGGTGTTGACGCGCTAACTGATGTCAAGTTATAATCTCCAGCCCACTTAACTCGGGAGTGCTTCTGTCAAAGTCACGGGGCCAACTTTAGGCAGGGGGAATGAGTTATTGATTTTAAGCCTTGCACCACAATCCTGTGCTTAGGGACAAGTCCCATGGAAATCAGTGGACTTAGCTCCAAATAAACATGTCCAAGATCAGACGCTTACTTTGCTGAACAATCTGGTATTTAGAGCAATAGTACTAAGAAAGTGAACAGCATTTGGATCGTTTGGGGTGGGATAGACTCCATTTCTTAGTTGTAGTGACTGCAAAGTCAGTGCAGCCTATGTTGGCCAAAGTCTTATGCATCTCTACATCCGTCTGAAAAAGTAAGGCCTGAAGTGTTTCTGACATCACATTTTGCCTATGGTGTGGATGCTGGTAAGTCATCCTGTGCCCGTCAGGAGCATTGGCTTGCTCAGGGTAAAAGGTTTGTAAAATCTGACCCATGTTCCCGTTCACAAAAGAGTCCCAGGCAATATTCTAGAACATTTTGTGCAATCTCCAGTATTTATTTATTAATAAGGACTTAGAACAGCTGGGCTCTGTTTAAAAAAAAAAAAAAAACCATGAAGAAAGCTTTGGGGCCATGCTGTGTTTTCCTTCAATATGTAACACAGGTATTTAAAGAGAAGGAAACAGAGAAGCTGATTTTATTAAATGTTTAAACAAAAAATGTGTTTTAAAGTTTAGAAGTGATTGAAACCAGCCTCTGTATTCGCCTCACTCAGGTGATATCATACAGGAGATAGAAAAGCATTTGTGTGAGATCTAGGGCTTCCCACTTCTCCGTGGAGTCTTGTGACTGGAGATAAGCATTTAAAAAGCGTTACAAGCCTGTTGCTGTCTGTAGCCAGAGAGTAAAGGGAATTGAAGAAGGTGCTGTTAGAGTGCATGCCAGTGGTCAGATGATCTTGGAGAAGGAGAGTTTTTGTATCTCCATAATGGCAACGACTCTTGTGGTACAGATCTATGTAATGGAGTATTATGCCAGTTAGGGGGCTCGAAGAGCATGGTTTATTTGTATTTAATCTTTGATTTGTACCCCGCCCTCCATCCCCGGCCCAAGCTGAGCTCAGGGCAGTTAACAACATCCACATCAATACAACAAAACCACAACATACAATAAAACCGTAACATTTAAAACGGATCTAATTAATCGATTAAGTAAAAACAAGGGGTGCTCAACACCTGAACACAGGTCCACAATGAGTCTGGAAGAAGCAGTCAAGCCCTCCAGTTCAAGCAATAAGAGCATGGAAGGGGGTAGGGAGGCCATCTCTGATTAAAACCATTGCTGCGCTCTGTGCGTGTGGGCTCTGCCCTTGGGGTTCTTACCCACTGCCTCCCTCCTGGCTTCCTTTCTGACCTTGGGCCAGTCAGACACTTAGCTTAACCTATCTTACAGGGTTGTTGTGAGGATAAAATGGACGAGAGAACAGTGCAATCCAATTCGGGTCCCCTTTGGAGCGAAAGGTAGGGTATAAAGGAAGTAAAATTTCAAGAAAGCCATAATTGTGCACACTTTATGAATAGGGTTGCCAATTCCAGTTTGGAAAATTCCTGGAGATTTTAGTGGTGGAGCTTGGGGGTGGCAAGGTTTGGGGGGGAGGGACTTCAGGGTCTAATGCAGGGGTGGAGAACCTTTTTTCTGCCAAGGGCCATTTAGATATTTATAACATCATTCACGGGCCATACAAAATTATCAACTTAGAACTTACCCCATGCATTCTGGCCCTGCCCCCTTTAACCCCTCCATTATTGCCACTTCCACTCCCAGCCCTCTTGTAGTACAGAAGGAATACGTTTCTCCATGGCCTGGGTGGGAAAGGGTTAACACAGTTTCTTGGGCGGTCCTAGCAGCTCCGTAACTAACGACTCTTCTGCAAGGGGGAAAGAAGGTTCCTTTTCTTGGCAAAACAAATTCACATCCACCTTGAATAGATGCTAATCCTGTCTGTGGGAGAGGGCAGATCGCCAGTCTTAGATCCTTCTGAGCTTGAGATCTGCCAGGACCCGCAAAGGGCCAGACCAAATGATTTCGCGGGCCTTATATGGCCCCCGGGCCTGACATTCCCCACCCCTGGTCTAATGCCATAGAGTCCACCCTTCGAAGCAGCCATTTTCTCCAGGGGAACTGATCTCTGTCATCTGGATGTCAGTTGTATTTCCAGGAGATCTCCAGACTTCACCTGGAGGCTAGCAATGATATTTAGGGACTGCATGGATATATAAAGTTCTGTAAGCAGTACTTTTAGTTTTGTGGTGGGTATGATTTGTTTTATGGACTCTGCTATAGATGTCAGCTTCAGCAACATTAATTTATTGCTAGTGAAGGAGGCCTTGGTTTGCCATGTGGCAGGAGGCCTGTGGAGCAGCCCACGTGTCTTCCTTGAGTGCTCATTTACCAGTTTTCCAGAGCACCTGGCCACATCATTGATCAGATAGGGTCATCAGAAGTATTTCAGAAATCAAAATCACTGCAGCGTTCTGGCATCTGAAATTTACGTTATTCTGTTATAAGTAGGACACGTGGAAGTAAGGGATAATTATTTTGTTCTGTGGAACTCTGGGATCCTGAAATAACTCTCAGAAACCCCCTGTTATGAATCCATCAATGCCTTAATTTGTAATTCTTCAGAACTCTAAAGAGCAACCTCCCAGCACTTTCAAATGTCTTTATAGTTAATTCTACAGCCATCGAGTAGAGTTGCTCCTTACATTTTAAGGATTAGTCAAACGTTTTTCCGTGACGACTTCTTACTGTTTGCTGTTGTGACTTGTAGCTGTGGCAAATAATGTTCTCTTTCAAGGAATGTGTGTAGGATTGCCAAACACCATCTGGGGGCTGGAATTCTTCAAGAATTACAGCTGATCTCCGGGCTACAGAGATCAGTTCCCCTGGAAAACCAGCTTCAGAGGGAAAACCATAGATTCTAGGTTAAATCCTTCCTGACACTCCCCTGTGCACAGGCATCTCCGCCCAAATACCCAGGAATTTCCCAGGCCAGAGTGGGCAACCCTAATTGTATAGTGTTAAGAACAAAAAAAAAAAAACATAAGAACGTAAGAAAAGCCATGCTGGATCAGACCAAGGCCCATCAAGTCCAGCGGTCTGTTCACACAGTGGCCAACCAGGGGCCTCTAGGAAGCCCACAAACAACACAACTGCAGCGGCACCATCCTGCCTGTGTTCCACAGCACCCAAGGTAATAGGCGTGCTCCTCTGATCCTGGAGAGAATAGGTATGCATCATGACCAGTATCCATTCTAATTAACAGCCATGAATGCCCCTTTCCTCCATGAATATGTCCACTCTCCTCTTAAAGCCTTCCAAGGCATTTATTTTATTCCTTTATTTTCAGAATTTGTATCCCCGCTTTCTGCCCTTACCAGGGCCACTAAGGCAGCTAACAATTTAAAACATTGGTTAGGAAGGAGGGATCACTGAGGGAATGCCAAATGAAGCATTTCTGTTGGAAATGAGGCTCAAGGATCGTTTGATTATGGTTATGCAAGGAGTCAGAACTAGCACACAATAACCAGACAGAGTCTTTCCTGTTTCAAATCAGAAATCTTTACTCATCTAAAGGAAAGGTAACTGGGATGAAAACAATAAATCCTTTCTACATATCTAGTTTCCTATTAACTTGCTAGATTGCTCTAGCAGGCGTCTAAGGCTTAATCCTATTGTAGCCACCACTCCCTCCTGGCACCTCTCTAGCTTCTAGGTTGGCAAATAGAGGACCAGCTGGGTTTCCTGAAGGTCTAGATCTAACCCTGGGCCCTCCAGCTACTAACCATATCTGTTATGTGGAAAATAGCTCTTTCTTAACCAAGAATTTGTCTTAGCGCATTTTAAAACCATCTAATCTAGTGGTCGTCATCGTGTTTGGCAATGAATTCTGTTCATCGGTTATATGTCTGTGAAGTCTTTCTTCACTTGTGGTTACTGCTGTGATTATACCTAGAACACATATAATGTAAATGCTGGTGTGGGGGACAGGGAACTATCTAGGTCAACACTCTAGGCAAGTCCCAGTGCCTGGTTTCCAGGTGTTTACATTCTACTGAATATTACAGTCTCGTGTGAAATATGTACGGTATATAGTTTTTCAGTACTGTTAGGCCATGGTACACTGGAGCCAAAAAGAAAAACATTTCACAGTGAAGTATTAGTGTCGGAAACATTACAAGGAAAACATGTTAAACTTGCTGTGCTTTCATACTGTACGGACTTTTAGCAGCATCCTGTTCCATCCTGTATGCAAATTGATCTGCGTCAGCTTGTGTTACCACAAGAGATCTACATGTGATATTCTGTTTCTTTCTTGCAGATTCTCCCTGGCTTGTTCCTTGGAAATTTTAAAGGTAAATTTAGGCTCATTTGATCTCTAGTGTTTATCTACTTTTGACTTGTAAGCTCAGGGAGTCATAACTGAGACTCCCCCAGATGTTTGGGCCTTTTAAAAGAGCTGGGGGGGGGGAACAGTGTGAATGGGGCACCAGTCCCTGCCTAATCCTACCACATTGTCACTGGGCCAGCAAATTGAGTGTCCATCCTCCCTTTTCCATTCAGTGCTGAGGTCCCTGTGACAGTCAACTGTGTCTTGAATTGTAGTGCTTAGAACCGGTACATGAGCTCTTAACATCTGAGGAAAGAAAAACAGGTACACTCATATTCTGGGATATAAACACAGGACTTCCAACTTTTTGATTAAAAAAAGAAAGAAAAGAACTGGTACCCAAAACGGGACTGGGTCTAGTGGACTCTGGCAGGTCAGGATGGTGAGGTATGTGGGATATGAAAGCAGGCCCTAATGGTCCTTCACTGTTGCCTCCTTGCTCTCCTGGTTGTCACCTCCCATGCTTCCTTTACATCCCAAGCACCTTTTTGGACAGTGATTGACTTTCTGTGTCATTGGGGTTCAGTTCAAGTTTTGGGTAGCCATTGGCAAGATGCCATTAAGTGGGACCATTTGTCTGATCCCCCCCCCCCAACTCATTGGGCGCCAGCCTCAGAGGAGACAGGTGGGCGGAGGATCAGCCACTCTTAGTTGCTGTTGCTTCTCCCTCCCCTGCAAGGGACATTGTTGCTTCAGAGTAGCTAATGCTTGCCCACATCGCAAGAGGAGGCAGTGCTGGCTGCCACCTGGGATAACCCACTGGCCGTAATGGAGGTAAGAAATTGTGACCCTGTGGCAGCAGACTAGAAGTTCTCCTCTTCCCCTCTTGGTTCCTGTGTCAGATAGCTAAAGGTGCAGCTGCTGATGGATGCAGAGTCAGAAGACTGCCAAGAAGGAGTTGCTATTGCTCTGTGCACATACCGAGGGAAGAAGGCCTCCTTCCCCCCTCCCCCTTCATGATGTTTGTGTAGCAAAGAAGCTAGTTCATTCTGCCAACTGCCCTCTCTGGCAGAAGAAGCAGAGGCAGATTAAAGGGTTCTACCATCATGGTGGTGGTTTAGCTGTCCCTGGGTGGACTTGGCCTTATTAATAATGGTGGGCCTTCTTGAGACCCCAGAACCCTAGTAGGGGCCCAACCATGCTTACCCTTGACGCTGGCCTTTCATACCATTGTTACTGCCGAACCATGAAAGAAGGCAAAAGGAGGTGGAATTGGCAGTGGCCGTTTTCTTTCATTTTTGGTCTTCTAACTGTAGCTGCAGAACAGAAAGAAGAAAGCCTTGCCAGTTTCACCCTTTCGGCATCAAAAGTGGGATCCTTACACTAGCCTGGGGTGAAATACAGAGGCCTGAAAGGAACTCGCCTCCTTCTCCCCACCCGGATTTCACTCCTTTTATCCAGGCCTTGACATCTCTAGCCCAGGACGTGCTGTGTATTTTTGCTTTAAAAAGTGAAATTGACCATTTTCACATCTGTGGCACCACTACAGCTTCTATTAGACAAAATAACTATCCCTTTCATGATTTTTCACCTTGGAGCGGTGGTGAGACTCCTTACGACTTTACCTCCCTAGGCAAGGGATGCCATTTTAGAACACCTGGTAGAGGGGGTAACCATGGAAATAATGGGGGGGGGGTGATTCATACCACCATTAAGCACAGAAAAGCCATGCCACCCAGCCAGATGTGATAGTTGTGCTACTTCACTTCACATCTGCAAATACTGGGGTAGTTATGAATCTCCAAGTATCATCATGGACCAGCACTTTATGAAAAGAGGAAAAGGAAGGTGCGAGGGGGCAGGGGCTGGTAATGCAACTGTTTAGTGTGTCATCTTGATTTCATGGGGTTTTTTTACATTGCCTTTTATTTAGAATTGTAAGTCTTCTTTCTACACTACCTTGAGCAGTTTATAGGAGAGCATTTATGTAAATAATGCTGAATGTGGTGGGGTGGTAGCTTTTGTGGATGCCCAACTTTGTGTACATGGTAAAAGGGAATTTTATAAGAACACACACAGAGAGATGCACATAACCTGGTACAAAGCTTGTAGAACATGACATTGAACCAGGCTTCGTTGTAATGCCCGTGCTTGGTGTCCAAAGCTTGATGGTACGCCCAATGTGAATGTTGAAACCATGACTAGGTATCAGTTTCCCAATGTAGTTCTCTTAATTTCTCCCTCATTGAATCAAGGGCAAGAAGGAGCTGGCTGAGATTTCAAAAGTGAGTCAGCACTATGGTGCATATAAAGCCCTGCAGCTTTCCTGCCTTGTAGCCTCTGTTCTAACCACTCAGTTTCTGTCAAGTGGGTCTATGAAGCATCATTATAGACATGAAATGTGATAGCAAAGCTGTGGTATTCTCTGCAGGGGACTGTTGGATTAGCTTGACAGGAAGCCGTTAAGAAATAGAAAAATTAAACTAAGGTGTACAGATGGTTGTGCGTCTGAACACTAATTGGAGTGTTGAATACCAGCCTTTGAAAAGAAGGCATCTATTCCTTGTTATTCTGATCTAAAAGCATGAGTGCTCAAGCAGACCAGGCGAAGAGCCTTCTTTCCACTGAGTGAAATTGCAGGTTGGTGCAGCTTCAGTTTGCCTTGGGGCCATGTAGGAAAGGGAGAGGTATTTAATCTTTCACCCTCTTATGAAACCAGCTCTTGCACCCTCCTGAATTCAAATAGTTAAATCAAGTAGGATTAATCAGCCAACCAACCTCTCTCCTTTGGCTGCAGAAGTCTGCAATTTGTATTTTATGGCTGCAGGCCTGATCATCTTCCATCTCATCTGACTGAACCCTAAGGCAGACCTTTCAGATATACCAGATATGATCTCTAGGTGATGACCCTTTACAGGAGTCTTTCTGTTGTGAAGAACTGGCCCACAATTTTTGGCTTAGGAGTTCTCTAAACTAGTGGCCTCCTACGAGTATACCTTCATGGCCTCATGTAATGTTGCCATGTAGTAATATGAGGAAGACCACAACAAGGACTTGTCTCAGTCTTGCATTGCTTAGAGCAGTGGCTGTCTGTGTGTCAGGACCACAAAGCAAATTGTGACCACCTTTCAGGCATGTCATGAGACCAGGAGGGAGCAAGGGGATCTGGGAGAGGAGACCATAGGAGGCTTGATGGCAAAATCTGGGGTTGCCTCTGCTTGTAATGTGCAAAAGAGCCATGAGAATGCAGCCTGCTGCTCAGTCATGCAATACTAAAAATGCAAAATAAAAATGGCTTAACTGATCCTCCATTAACTGAGTATTGATGTCTGTTGTTGAGGTTGCTCAGCAACTTCTACCAAGGGAGGAGCTATGCCCACCAGGCAACCTCTGAGTCATCCTCACCATCAGGCACATCTTGAGGGCTGGGAAGAAGACTTCTAGCCAGCTTGATCTATTTGGATCCCTTGCCAGTATTGCCAACATTAAGAAAAGAAGCTTGGGCTTAAAAAAACAAACACTAATACTTTAGTTACAAACTCATTTATGGCATTGTAATCCACATGGTAGATGCCCATTTGAGGAAGGTGACTGGCAGAAGAGCTATAAAGAAATAATAGTCCTGCTGGATCTGTGTAGTCAATCTTGTTGCTGCCCACAGTGGCCAGCCTGATACTTCTGCGAAGCCCACAGTGGTGGTGACAGAATGTCCTGATGTTGGTCTCCAGTGACTGGTAATCAGAGATATCTTGCCTCTGAACCTGGAGGTTCAGTTTCATTGTCATTGCTAATAGTCATTAATGGACCTGTCTTCCCTGAATTGGTCCACTCCCAACCCCATTTAAGCTAATGGCCTCACTGGATCTTGGAGAACTGAATTCCTTAAGTTAATTATGTGAAGAAGTGGTTTCTATTTAATGTTCTGGGTCTACTTCTATTGTCCACTAACTCCATTTGGTGATCCAGAATTTTCACATTAAAAGACAGACAGAGAGGAAATTATTTCTCTGCATCATGCATATATTTTAGTAACCGTCTCTGTTTTGAGCTCTTATTATATTTTTGAGGTGAGGTGGTCAGAACAGTTTATTAAATGCAGCTGCAGCGTATATTTATATAAAGTGACCATCTGATTTTCAGTACATTTTCTAATAATGTCTGACATTTCTTCTACTATCACACACTGAATTGGCATTTTCACTGAACTATCTACCATCACTCCAGGGTCTCTTTCCTGAAAAGTCATACATAGAGACTTCACTGTCCCTTTCTGAATAGTTGAGAAGAAAATTTTTTGGTCCCCATTTAACAATAATACATTGTTTCCCCGCATTTCAAAATCAGTACAAATGAAACAACAAAAAGAAAACTCTTTGAATTAGATCTTATGAAGGGCAAAAGCATTGCTAATACAGTTCCTTCCTGCCTTCCCATCAAACCCCTGAGACCTCTGAAAAGCTGGTGGGAGGTTGCAGGATTCACAAGAACAAAAAGCTGTGCAGGCCAGCCAGCCGGGAGGAAGAACTGCATAGACGCTGGTCTTGTAGAAGCAGAACTTCTTGCACCAGGGGAAGTATTGCAGGCAGAGGAAATAATGGGATTTTGCCCGATTCCCCTTCCTCACTGCAGCCTCCTGTGGGTCACATAGCTTTTTGTCCATGTGTTCTGTGTTATGGAGATCTCCTGTGGGGAGGGGTTGTGAAGAATAGGGACTGGACAAGATCCACTTCACAAGTGTCCATACACTTATGCATAGTCCTGTATCACCTACTCTTTTTTGAACTATTGTTTATGGCAAGATTAACTTAAAGGAAAATCATTTTTAGATAGAAAAACAACAACAGGAAAAGAAACAAACGAATCTATGGAAAATTTCAGGTGCGGCTAGGTATTTTTATATCAGGAGTCTCCAGCCTTTTTGAGCCCATGGGCATCCTTGGAATTGAGGCATAGGGTGGTGTGTGCAACTACACAGTGGCTGCCTTGGGAGGCAGACACACACAAACACACACACACACAAAGCCCAAGTACAGGGGAAGAGTAATTTTAAGAAATTAACTGGGAAAGAGGAGTGAGGGAGAATAAAGTAAAGCTGCCAATCAGATGTCCTGCTTGGCAAACGCCCCACCTTGTCGTACTCACTTCCTAAAATACTTGGTAGGTTCCAGGAAAGGTGTCAGTGTTTTATTTCATCGATTTCTTCTTAAAATTAAAAAAAATGTGAACCTCTCAGAATTGGAGCACAGTAAAGTTTCCAGCTTGCTTAGAATTAAGCTACTCCCCCCCCGACTTATATACTATAAAATGAAAGAAGAATTTTTAGATCACAATTGATCTTTCAGAGATATTTATCCCCAATGGTGTTTACAGTTTTGGATGTAACTTTTCACAAATTAGTTTCATTCAATGGAAGTCTTATTAACGGAAGAAATGATTTAACAGGAATAGGTTAACTATGTTTCAGAGACCGATTGACTGGCCAAAAAGCTTCTTTTGCACTACTGGTTTATAATGGGAGAAGCCTGGGATTTTCCCTTGTGCAAAACAGCTTTTCCCCCGACCGTAGTTATTCAAAAACTTCCTAGGTTGTTATGAATTCAGAAACCTTTTCTGTCCTGGAGAGGCAATAGTTGGAGGAAGGTTTGTGTTCAGCTGTGTGTGCCGCTTTTAAAGGTGTAGGACTTCATGTGCACACTCACGTCAGTTTATTTATATTGCTACCTCTTTGCCCAGTAAGGACACCTAATGTAGTTCACATACACACACAAAATCAGATATAATATATATATTAAAGCCCACAAACCAACTGAATTCTATAAAAGCAGCATATCAAGAAAGTAGTGAAATCAGGCATCAGATTAAAATAGGGTTGCCAGGTCACCCCTGGCAACTGGTGGGGGATTTGGGGGTAGGGTTGCCAGATCCTGGTTGGGAAACTCCTGGAGATTAGGGGATGGAGCCTGAGGAAGACAGGGACCTCAGTGGGGTACAATTCCATAGAGTCCAACCAGCAAAGCATCCGTTTACTCCAGGGGAACTGATCTCTGTCGTCTGGAAATGATTTGTAATTCCAGGGGATCCCCAGGTCCCACCTGGAGGCTGGCATCCCTAGATTAAAAGCAAAACAGTGAGTTGGTCGAACAGCCACCTATCCAAAGAGAGTCAACAAAACAGTTCTAAGACCTTCCAGAACAAAAAGGTCTTGATCCCCTCTGGAAGGTCTGAAGTGATGGTGCAAATCTGATCTCCTCAGTGAGTGGGCAGTTGCTGAAAAGGCCATCCTGTGGGGCCCTGCCAATCTAATGTCAGGTACGGCAGGTTCCTTTAGAAAGGCTTTGTTCATTCATCTCAAAGCTCAGGCTGACAGCGGTGAAGGTACTTTAGATCCAGGTTTCCACTGATAGCCAGTCAATGGTTATGCATAAGCCTGGGGAGACATGGGTTCCTGCCTGCTGGATGTCTTTGGGTCAGCTGCTAATTTACCTCACAGGCTTGTTGTGAGGATAAAATGAGGAAGACGAGAAACTTGCTTGGTGCCCTGAGTTCCGTGGAGGAAGGGTATGATAAAAGTGCAATAGAAATAACCTCTGAGCTTATGTTGACTTTGGGGAGTGCCCTTCTGTTAGGGGATTGAGGTTGCATGTTCAAGAGAGAATGCCTTTCTTCCCAGTCCATAACCCAGCCACACAAGGCTAATAGGGCAGGCACATACTCTGGAATTGTATCCTCTTTGTGATATGTGATGATTAAATTGGATACTGATGACCCTGCTTATCGTGTTTCTCCTTGTTCTCTTTGTGCTGCAGATGCTCGTGATGCTGAACAACTGAAACGGAACAACATTACACACATTCTTTCAATTCATGACAGTGCCAGGCCTATGCTTGAGGTAAGGGGGGTGAATGTGTTGCTACCCTAGCTACTAAAAATTCTTCAGCCACAATCTAACTATAAACGCCTTCTTAGTTGGAAGGGGACATACAGGCCATCTAGTCCAACTCCCTGCTTAATGCAGGATCATCCCTGACAAGTGTCCATCCACCTCCGCTTAAAGACTGCCAGTGAGGGGGAGCTCACTACATCCCTAAGAAACTGATTCCACTGTTGAACAACTCTTACTGTAAAATATGTTTCCTAATATCCAGCCAATACTTTTCAGCCCATAATTTGAACCCATTATTGTTAGTCCTATCCTGTGCTGCCAACAGGAACAGCTCCCTGCCCTCCTCTAAGTGACAGCCCTTCAAATACTTAAAGAGAGCTATCATGTCCCCCCGCAATCTCCTCTTCTCCAGACTAAACATTCCCAAATCCCTCAGCCTTTCATCATAGGGCTTGGTCTCTAGGCCCCTGATCATCCTCATCATTCTCCTCTGCACCCGCTCGATTCTGTCCACATCCTTTTTGAAGTGAGGCCTCCAGAACTGCACAGAATACTCCAGGTGTGGTCTGACCAATGCAGTATACAGCAGAACTATGACATCTTGCTATTTGGTTGTTATGCCTCTGTTGATAACACTCCAAGATAGCATTAGCCTTTTTTGTCGCTGCATCACACTGGCTGCTCATATTTACAGTCCACCTATACCCCAAAATCATATTTACAGTCCACCCATACCCTGAAATCCTGTTTACACAAACTGCTACCCAGAAGTGTATCCCCCATCCAGTATGTGTGTTCCTCATTTTTGTTACCCAGAGGTAGAATTTGGCACTTATCCTTGTTGAATTGCATCTTCCCATCCGCCTACTTTTCCAGTGTGTTCAGACTTTGTTGAACTCTATATCTTCTGGGGTGTTCGCTACTCTTCCCAATTTGGTGTCATGTGCTAATTTAATAAGTAGCCCCTCCACACCCTCATCCAGATAATTTATAAACATATTGAAAAGTACCAGGCCCAGAAATGAGCCCTGTGGCACTCCACTGGATACCTCCCTCTAATCAGATGAAATGCCATTGACAACTACTCTTTGTGTGTGGTTCTGCAGCCAGTTCTTTAACCACCTAACTATCCTAGGGTCCAGTCCACAGTCCTCTAGCTTACCCATCAGAACATCATAGGAAACCCTGTCAAAAGCTTTACTGAAATCTAGGTAAACAACATCAACCCAGTAAGCTTGTCACTTATCAAAGAAGGAAATGAGGTTGGTGTGGAGGACCTGTTGGGGACAAATCCATGCTGACTTCCCCATACCACGAAGTTGTCCTTCAGATGCTTGCAGATTGATCTCTTTAAAATCAGCTCCAGTATCTTCCCTGGGATAGAGGTCAAACTGACTGGCCTGTAGTTTCCTGGGTTATCATTCGTCCCTTTTTTTGAAAATTAGGGTAACATTCACACTCTTCCAGTCTTGTGGCACTTCTCCCATCCTGCAAGAGGTCAAGAAGATGATGGACAAAGGCTTTTCAAGCTCTCTCGAAAGATCTTTGAACACTCTCAGGTGCATATCATCTGGCCCGGGGGGTTTGTAATCATCTAGTGCAGCCAGTTGCTTCTCAACTACCTCTCTGCCCATGTCAACCAGCAGCCCAGACACCATGCCTTGCCTACTACCATCTCTAGCTGACCCTTTTCTTCAGGGAGAAAACTGAGGCAAAATAAGCATTGAGCCTTTCTGAATGAATGAATGGTTTTATTTGCATTTAGCCATAGGCCATTACAAACATATCGTGGATACCACAAATACATAATAAAATGTTAGATTAGTAACATACTGGATTAATAATAAATATACATAATAAAACTTTTCTAAAACGATGCATACAAAACAACAAAATAATAGCTAAACATTGTGGTGGTGTCCCAATCGGCCAATGGGACCTAGCAACCATTAAAATCAACTTGAAGGATCTACTCCCATAGCAGCCATATTGGCCCTTATTTTCTTTGCTGCCAGAGCATACAGGGCAGTCCTATAAGAGACAAGCCCATTTGTATCTTTTAACAAAAATACTAGTTTCTCGGCTCTAGGACAGGTGCTTAGGCCAGAAACCAACCCGGCAAGAAATTTAGCCCTGGGTTCCACATATAGAGGGCATTCAAATAAGTAGTGGTATAAATCCTCTAGAGCAGATGTTCAACAGATGCAAAAACGTTGGTCTTTTGGAATTCGGCAATAACGCCCGGACAGTGCAGCTGCTGGCATTGTTTGAAACCGCAGGGACGTAAAGGCTGCTCTAAGCTTGGGGTTTGGTATTTTGACCAAATAAGTAGCTCTAAGATGGTCAGTTTTGAGAAGTTTAAACCAAGGAGCAGTTCCCGATTTCAGAATCTGTGTTCTGTCCATCAGGGCATCTAATTTGTAGGCCCAGTCTTTAAATTGGGAAAAATCTGCTGATAGCCCTAAAAGGTCATCTGGAATTGAGTACTGAGATAATATCTTATTTAAGAAATTAAGTCGTGATGTATCTTTCATTAGCATGATGTTGAATGATTGACTGCTAAACGATTTTGTTCTAGCTATTTTTTCCCCCCCATAATTTTAATACCGCTAGGTATACACGCGCCCTGTGCGAGGGAAGACCTGTTTCGGCCCTCATCAGGGCAGCGGGAGTCCCCTTGGGGAGAGCTAAGATACACCTGAGAAAGTGATTTTGGATTGATTCTAGACTGATAAGAATATCATCTTTTCAGCCCCATACTTCCACTCCATAGAGGAGATATGGTTTGAGCCTTTCTGGTTTCTCTCTGTCCTGTCAGTTTCACCAACAGTGGGCCTATTGCCTCTTTTATCTTGCATTTGCTCCTTACGTATCCGAAGAAGCTTTTCTTGTTGTAGCGAGTCTTCCTGGCCAGCCTCAGCTCGCTGTGAGCTTTGTCCTATCTGACCTACATTGCCGAGCAAGCCACAGATGCTCTTCCTTAGAAGTATGTCCTTGCCTCCATTTCTTGAACATTTCCTTTTTCTCCCTTAGCTCATCATGGAGTTCTCTGTTCATCCACATGGTATGGAGTAGTGGTATGGAGAAACATTTCTCAGATATCACTTCTTGGGCGCTCTATTTAGGATGGCTTAGAGTCAAGGTAAACTAGAAATGATGCTGATACTTCAAGGACTTTATTCTAGAGAATGATAGCTAAGAGAAAGTGTTCTGTTAAGTAGACTAAGTTTTCTTTTTTGTTATTAATTCATTGGACCATATAGAGCAAAACTAAAAATTACACTGAATAAAACTGCTGTACAGATGCTGTCCTGAAAAGTATTCCAGAACTTCACTAACATTGTCCATCTCTCAAAAAGTTTTTCAGTGATAACCACTATGATGCGTTAATTTGAATATGAGAACTGTGTTCTATATTTGTGTGTACTAATCAGAAATTATAATATTTCAGCCTTTTCCCAGCATATAGCAATACACATTTTACTCCTTAACTTATTCACAGCATTTAACTTGGGTTGCTGGCGCACTGAATTTTCTGTAGCGATCAGAGGCAAAGCTGAATCGGAAGGCACTGAAGTGCAACCTGGAACCATTCAGATTAGTGGAAGTTCAGGCCTTTTTGCTATTTAGAGGTGCTCCACTTCCCAGACTATTCAAGTCCCACAGAAATTCCAGAAAAGGTCTTTGGGACATTACATTTTTGAGTCCCAGGTGATCTGATTAACACTTTTGAATGAAGATGCTACTTGGGTTACGTTTTTATCTATAATTCATGTTTTACAAAAAAAAATGGGGGGGGGGTCATCCAAGGCTAGAAAGAGAAAAGTTTCCATGCCATCTAAAAATAAAGGATGTGTTTATCTGGTAGGGTAGTCCCATATACATTCAGAAAACAACTCACTCAACATTGTGACGGGCTTTGTATACTTTTACTGATGTGGGGTGCATTCCATCTCCCAGGGCAATTGATTGTCATGCTCAATGTCCTACAGTTTAATAGGGAAACCTTTTTTAAAAAAAGTTGATTTTAGTAGGTGCTTGATGCAGTTTAAATTTTTACAAACTGCTGCTTGTTCTGACTAATTCTGCTGAACGTGTCATTAGATCTTTGAATCATGTCTTTAATTTCAGACTTGGGATTCACTACCCATTATTCTACCCGAATAATATAGACATCAAAAATACACACTTCTCCATTTTATGCTTGATATTACTTATTAGTAATACTGTATAGGGTTTGTTTTATTGATATATTATCAAGGTCTTTCGGATTTTAATACCATTCTCCTAGAGGACTCTCCTCAGCCATGTTGTCAGCCATGTCCTCAGCATGTTGCATTTGGGTCTATGATCTGTTCAATAAAATCCCGAGAGAAGAGAAATTCTGGAGAAAAATCCCCCCTTTTTTATTTTGACCAATGTGTTTATTGGAGGCATGAACATCAAATTTCCTACCTAGACTTACATTCAGGCTAGTTCTACGAACTACTCGTGGGAGACTTTCATAGCTCAGCTGCCCCAGCATGAACTTTTCTAGAAGCTGGAGTGGAAGATTCAGTATCAAATACCCTTTCACATTTGAACAGATTCTCTCAGTAGCCCAGTGGGCATGCAAGACAAAAGGCCTATTGCTGCTTGGCAAAGTATTCCTTGCTGTCCTTCACTGTGGGCTTGATTGTGTCACCACCAGGTTGCCAGCCAGCTGGGCACACTTCACCAAGAAGATTCCTGATTCTATGGGGAAGAGGGAATCATTAGGTTTGGTTGAAATGTGACTTTTAACTAATCTGAAGAAGTTTCGTTTGGGGTTTATTGCTGGAGCGCTAATTCTGTGCTGACTTCATTATTAAGAATCTGCAGCAAGTGTCTACAAATATGTTTTGTTAAAGTGATCTCAATGCACGCAGCTCAAAATTATGGTTGACTTATTTCTCAAACAAACATTCAGAAGCGGGTGATTCAATCGCAACTAAATATTGCTTCACCACTGTCAAGACTCAACATCTGTCTTAGAATCAGTCTCCGTGTTCAAAAATATTGCATAATTCTCCAACGTTGGTTATTTATTTATCCTGAATGGCTGTTTTGTACACCGAGGGGGTACTTTTTAACTGATGAAATAACGGTGCGATGACTTTATTTCTTGCTGAACCGTCTGAATATTTTCAAGAATAAAATGAGTCATGAATGTACAAACTGTACTGGGGGATTGCTCCTTAAAGCAACTGAAAGGACAAAAAACAAATTATGGGGTATTTTTTTCAGTTTAGTAGTTCTGTAGCTGGGCTAGCCAGAACTTTTGGTAACCTCTTGAATTAGGCTTGAGGAAATCTTGTATACCAACCGTTTCCTACATAAGCTGTTTTAATGCGATGTCCTTGGTCCAAAAGTTGGGCTTCTCTCCCTCATCTGTTGGTGCGGCAAGTCAAAATAACGCTCAAGGGGTGGGGGGGTTGGCTAACCTGAAAGAACTTGCCAGGTGTTCGAGGTTTTCTATTTGCATATGGCTTCAAAATGATCTATGCTTGAGGTTTTGTTTTTGGCTCTTAAAAAAGTATTTCTTGGAAGTCGTCGTTGAAAGATTTGCATAAATTTAAATACTGAGAAATTTAACACCAAAAATAATGTTTTAAAAAAAAAGATGTTTGCGGTGAGATTTGGATAACTAAAAAGGTCCTGGCTATTACCCTGCGACCTAAAGTGATGATTCACGCTTCTGTGAAAGATGGCAACTATAGGTTTAAAGGTGATCATTGTATTGGCTACTTAAGAGCCTTTGAAAAGACTGACTCCCTGATTCTAAACATACGTTTATAGGAAAGCAAATTCTGCTGGATTTTAATAGAATTTACTTTAAAGGGGGTGGTTTTAGTGATTGCTAGCTAGATGAATTTGAGGAATATTCTTTGACATGACATTATGTATCTTAAAGCTAGGGGGGAAAAACCCTTACTAAATAATATGGCACAGTTATGAGATCTGAGGCCGTTTGAAAATAAAGAAATTAACATTTGGTCTTGCTCTGACTTTGCTCTGTTTTCTTTCTACTCTTTAGATTGGCCGTAGTGATGACTTTGGCGGGGGGGGGGGTATGTGTTGTTTGAACTGAGAACTACATGAATGTTTCAAATTGTAACTGAGTCTTTGAAACTCAGATTTTCTTTTCTTCAAAAGAAAACAAGAAGTAGCAGCAGCAAAGGGGAATAGAGAACAAAGTCTCTTTAAGATTGGGAGGGTATTCTGTGTCTAAATTTAAATGTTATTTCGTAATCATGAGACACTACAATTTTTAAAAAATCAGATGCAACATACATTTCCAATTACAGCATATGCTGTAATTGGAAATGTATACTGCATTTGATTTTTTTTAATTGTATAGTATATATTGTATATATAAATAGTATATATTGTATATATAAATCTCTCTATATATATAAAATATATGAATACTTTCTATATATGACTGAATATTTATTTATATGACTGAACTCCGCCCTGATAGTTAGAAGTCCAGTACATTAAAAAGGTCATTGTTCCAGAATTGTCATATAGTTTGAATTGTTTTGTGTCAAAATCTGTGGTTACATTTAATTTCCAAAATGCTGTAAATTTTGTTTTGCAAAGGTTTAATAACATACATTTAAAATTATATCATTATGTAATTTTTAATTGTATATGTTGTTGTTTTCTAGATTAAAGTGTACTCTTCATAGGTAGCATCACCAACAGATTAATTGCCCTAAAACATTTATTGTACATTTACTGTTGTAATTGTAGACAACAGTCAATGTGCCCCCAAAAGCTCAAAGGTTTTGAAAAATTCGAGATCAGTGTATCTTTGAAAAAACACGCACATAACTGAAGGGAGTGGTCCTAGTTTGGGCCAGTAAGCCCTGATGCCCAGTTTAGAGTTCTTTGGCCCAAGAACCAGATACCAACACAATGACTATTTCTATAGTCTGAGCGAGTGTTAGAAAATCCTGTTGAACTCTTGCTTCTTTCAGCTTTGACAATCTTGAAATCAGAATACTTGCGCTAGTTTTGTTAACTCTCCCTTTGTATCGGTTTAACTGTTCTCTTGACTTTCAGGGCCTAAGAGAAATAAAAGTCTCGTCTCTGTGGTTACCCTTGCCTGCAAAATAGAAAACTGAGAGGAAAATGAATTTATTAGCACAGGCTTCCCATTTGGGCAGATGCCCTGGAATTTGGGTGAATGCCCATCAAAAACTGAGTGTGGATGGCCCCTTATTCTCGTTAATTGTGCTCTCCATCTATTGTTGCTTCCGATAGGTGAGCAGCAGGTCCAATGTATTCTGGGATGTCGCCCTTTCATAGTGGTCAGAACGGCCTACCAATTGTACCACTTTAAAGCTTAGGAAGTTCCTTCACTGCAGTGGGAAGGGGTGTGAAACCAACCGTGCGCAGTGACTTACTTGCCAGTGAGTTA